>NC_138862.1:35112148-35712148 GCF_965194805.1 Balaenoptera borealis
CTGCATCCCATAGGTTTTGGATCGTCTTGTTTTCATTGTCATTTGTCTCTAGGTATTTTCTGATTTCCTCTTTGATTTCTTCAGTGATCTCTTCTTTATTTAGTAACGTATTGTGTAGTCTGCATGTGTGTGTGCTTTCTACGTTTTTTTCCCTGTAATTCATTTCTAATCTCATAGCATTGTAGTTAAAAAAAAGATGCTTGATATGATTTCAATTTTCTTAAATTTACTGAGGCTTGATTTGTGAGCCAAGATGTGATCTTTCCTGGAGAATGTTCTGTGCGCACTTGAGAAGAAAGTGTAATCTGCTGTTTTTGGATGGAATGTCCCACAAACATCAATTAAATCTATCTGGTCTACTGTGTCATTTAAAGCTTGTGTTTCCTTATTAAGTTTCTGTTTGGATGATCTGTCCATTGGTGTAAGTGAGGTGTTAAAGTCTCCCACTATTATTGTGTTACTGTCGATTTCCTCTTTTATAGCTGTTAGCAGTTGCCTTATGTATTGAGGTGCTCCTATCTGGGTACATATATATTTATAATTGTTATATCTTCTTCTTGGATTGATCCCTGTGTCATTATGTAGTGTCCTTCCTTGTCTCTTGTAACATTCTTTAGTTTAAAGTCTATTTTATCTGATATGAGTATTGCTACTCCAGCTTTCTTTTGATTTCCATATACATGGAATATCTTTTTCCATCCCCTCACTTTCAGTCTGTATGTGTCCCTAGGTCTGAAGTGGGTCTCTTGTAGACAGCATATATATGGGTCTTGTTTTTGTATCCATTCAGCGAGTCTGTGTGTTGTGGTTGGAGCATTTAATCCATTCACGTTTAAGGTAATTATTGATATGTATGTTCCTATGACCATTTTCTTAATTGTTTTGGGTTTGTTTTTGTAGGTCCTTTTCTTCTCTTGTGCTTCCCACTTAGAGAAGTTTCCTTAGCATTTGCTGTAGAGCTGGTTTGGTGGTGCTGAATACTCTTAGCTTTTGCTTGTCTGTAAAGCTTTTGATTTCTCCATCGAATCTGAATGAGATCCTTGCCGGGTAGAGTAATCTTGGTTGTAGGTTCTTCCCTTTCATCACTTTAAATATGTCATGCCACTCCCTTCTGACTTGTAGAGTTTCTGCTCAGAAATCAGCTGTTAACCTTATGGGAGTTCCCTTGTATGTTATTTGTCGTTTTCCCTTGCTGCTTTGAATAATTTTTCTTTGTCTATAATTTTTGCTAATTTGATTACTATGTGTCTCAGTGTGTTTCTCCTTGGGTTTTTCCTGTATGGGACTCTCTGCGCCTCCTGGACTTGGGTGGCTATTTCCTTTCCCATGTTAGCGATGTTTTCGACTATAATCACTTCAAATATTTTCTCGGGTCCTTTCTCTATGTCTTCTCCTTCTGGGACCCCTATAATGCAAATGTTGTTGTGTTTAATGTTGTCCCAGAGGTCTCTTAGGCTGTCTTCATTTCTTTTCATTCTTTTTTCTTTATTCTTTTCTGCAGCAGTGAATTCCACCATTCTGTCTTCCAGGTCATTTATCCGATCTTCCGCCTTAGTGATTCTGCTATTGATTCCTTCTAGTGTATTTTTCATTTCAGTTATTGTATTGTTCATCTCTGTTTGTTTGTTCTTTAATTCTTCTAGGTCTTTGTTAAACATTTCTTGCATCTTCTCAGTCTTTGTCTCCATTCTTTTTCCTAGTTCCTGGATCATCTTCACCATCATTATTCTGAATTCTTTTTCTGGACAGTTGCCTATCTCCACTTCATTTAGTTGCTTTTCTGGGGTTTTATCTTGTTCCTTCATCTGGTACATAGCCCTCTGCTTTTTCATCTTGTCTATCTTTCTGTGAATGTGGTTTTTGTTCCACAGGCTGCAGGATTGTAGTTCTTCTTGCTTCTGCTGTCTGCCCTCTGGTGGATTAGGCTATCTAAGAGGCTGTGCAAGTTTCCTGATGGGAGGGACTGGTGGTGGGTAGAGCTGGCTGTTGTTCTGGTGGGCAGAACTCAATAAAACTTTAATCCCCTTGTCTGCTAATGGGTGGGGCTGGGTTCCCTCCCTGTTGGTTGTTTGGCCTGAGGTGACCCAACTCTGGAGCCTACCGGGGCTTTTTGGTGGGCCTAATGGCGGACTCTGGGAGGGCTCACACCAAGGAGTACTTCCCAGAACTTCTGCTACCAGTGTCCTTGTCCTCATGGTGAGACACAGCCACCCCCTGCCTCTGTAGGAGACCCTCTGACACTAGCAGGTAGGTCTGGTTCAGTCTCCCCTGGGGTCACTGCTCCTTCCCCTGGATCCCGATGCACACACTACTTTGTGTGTGCCCTCCAAGAGTGGAGTCTCTGTTTCCCCCAGTCCTGTTGAAGTCCTCTAATCAAATCCCGCTAGCCTTCAAAGTCTGATTCTCTACCAATTCCTCCTCCCGTTGCCGGACCCCCAGGTTGAGAAGCCTGACGTGGGGCTCAAAACCTTCACTCCAGTGGGTGGACATCTGTGGTATAAGTGTTCTCCAGTTTGTGATTCATCCACCCAGCAGTTATGGGATTTGATTTTATTGTGATTGTGCCCCTCCTACTGTCTCATTGTGGCTTCTCCTTTGTCTTTGGATGTGGGGTATCTTTTTTGGTGAGTTCCAGTGTCTTTCTGTTGATGATTGTTCAGCAGTTAGTTGTGATTCCAGTGCTCTCGCAAGACGGAGTGAGAGCATGTCCTTCTACTCCACCATCTTGAAGAATGTCTACTGCCTCAGTTTTTGTTTTTATCCTCATCTCAAAGTGGGAAAGCATGCTAAGTAACTCAGAATGTTTTTCTGTACCATTTCTTGGGCTCTCTACCCATAAAAAGCATATCCCATATCCGTGGATTTCAGTTCATTTCACCAACTTCACAATTCCTTGGAAAATACCTAGCCCTCAGCACAGCGAGGTTCTGCAGGGGCATGTAGGTGTTTTAATCTAGGAGAGGATATTTTTGAATTTTGTCTTGCTTGCCTTTTTCATCCCCTAAGTCAGCTTCTCTCCAAAGTGGAAGATATCAATGAAACCTGTCATGTCTTATAGATTCAACTTCTTCCCTAGGAATGTTTCGTGTGGGCAGCATCATGATTGAGAGCAGATAACAGCACACTTTGAATATAGCATCTTTCCTTGGCAGCCACTTTTTGATTTATACTCTAGAGTCAATTTTTTGGATTGGTTGTTGCCAGTAAATATTTGGTCATTAAAAAAAGAATAATTATTCTCCATGTTATCGATTGAAGGATTAGGATTCTGTGATCCCATTTCTCTGTACAACTTTTAAACTGAAGATCTTTGATCCATATTTTTAATTACAAATTAATTTATAATTTAATTTTAACTGAGCACAGCTATATTTAAAATATACATATTTTCTTCAATGTCTAATATGCAAAGGAACCCATACATTAACAAATGTTCTCATTTATTATTTTTGTTATTTATTTTTCATTACAACTGCTGTCATGTTCACAGCCTGAGGGTGCTGTAATAAATGGTATCCTTAAAAAACATTTTTAAAAGAATGCTACATATTAAGGAGAGCATATTATTAAGTAGATATATTTCAAAGAAAATCATTATCTTTTATGTACTTATAAAATATATTTGACCCAATCTCTTGCCAAAAGGGGATCAGAAGTGACCAGAGAAAAGACATACACAATGGAACTAATAAAAATCAATCCAACAATAACGGTTACTGCAGCGACATAACTGAACCCCAAGCCTGGTTGTAATCTTCCAGTAAAAAATAAAATAAAATCATTAGTTACATCTGTAATGTATCAGGTTACCTACCTATTCCATGGTGATGATAGAGCATGGATGTAACACCATCAAAACGAAATCCATCAAATCCATATTCTTCCAACCACCACCTTATGTTTGACAGAAGAAATCTTAAAACTTCCCAGCTAAAATATTAGATAAATATATATTTAAGCATAATGTATATAGTATTTTCCTTAATTCTTATACATCCTTTGCTAAGAGTAATAATTAAAATCAAAATCTCTCTCTTAGGAATGATGTTCAAAGAAATATATCACATAAACAACAGAAAACTACTAAGATTTACCTCATTTGTTTGGTGAAATTCATTCTAAAAGGAAAATTTGTTAAATTTCTTTAGCTGCAAAATCACTCAATATCTGAGAAAAACCTAAGGAAAAAATGTGTCAGTCTGGTCCAAAGTGCAGGGACTCTGTCTTGTTCAATGCAAACATACAGTGATTACTATACAGTACTGGTTACTTAAAAAAAACCCCACAAAGTCTGTCACTTATCTCTGAATTTTCATCAAGATTTTTCATGTAATATAACCATAGTTACATAGTTTCTCCTTTTAGAAAATATAATTTCATTATCAATAGAAAACTGCTTTCAGCCTTCAGTGTTTGCTTAAAATATTTCCTTATTCTACAGTTTAAAACAGATATAGTTCAGAATAAAAAGTAAAAGAAAAAAAAAAGACTTTTAAAATCAACCATACGATAAGCAGTATTATACTTACTAGACTTGTTTTGTGAGGGTAAAAGAAGGAGACCTAATTACTAGAATATACATGTTTAATAAAGTAAAAAGTTCTACAAGTTAGAGTCCTATATCCATAAAAACAGAAAGAAAACAAAGCACTGTTATAACTCAATTAAAAACACCACATGAAACAAGGCTATTTTGGACAATTGAAAAGAGGGCATCATCAATTAGTATTTTTTTTTTAGTCATACAGTTATGGTTGAGTTCTCTATCTCATTATAACTACTGTCTTAAGACTTTAATACCTCATTTAGTTTAATGACAAAGCAGTAATAGTGTACACAATTCCTTAACCCATTTGAAATTTATGTAATTTTGTTAACCTTCTATATATTAAAGAGCAATCTGACATAAGTGGAGATTAAGTAATCACAATCAACTCCAGAATTGTAAATCAAGACTTTGGGGCAAGATGAGTATCGTTGGTAATTAACTGCTTTAAATAACTTACTTTGAGTTTCGAAAACTTACTCAAAGTTAAGAAATGAAAAAAAAACCAGAAATCCAAGCAATCCAGTAGATATGAAAGGGAGCCAGGAGGTTCTAGATTGTTAGGTCCAGGCCATGATGAAGGTAGAATATACCAATGTTTCTATTAATGCATATTCATTTAGGGTTTAAAGAGAAAAAATTCTGCTTAACAAAAAGAAATGAATAGATCAAAATTGCTCTATTTTGTACAGCAATTTCTAATATCTATACTTTTTTGAAGTTTCTTTAAAATTAATAAACTTTATTTTTTAGAGCAGTTTTGGGTTCACTGCAAAATTTAAAGGAAGCATGTCTATACTTTTTTTTTTAACAAGGTTGCTATATGAATATTTCAGAAAGAATAAATTTGCATACCAATAATCCTTTCTAAATAATATTTTGGAAAGGTCATACTTTTCTCATTTGTCCATTTAATTGGTAATGTATATTTTACTTCTGAAAGGCAAACTGAAAGTTATTTTTAGCCCAAAATACCTCAGCGTAGGAACAAAACTTGTTTAAAAACTAAATATCTTGGGTAGATGTATGAAGATATGAATATGTAAACCAGAGTTCACAGACTGTCCCTGGGCCTGATCTGACACGTATTACTGTTTTATTTATCTTACAGAAGGCAGTAGACCCTTGAACAACACAGGTTCGAACTGCACAGGTCCACTTATATTTTTTTTCAATAAATATACAGTCATCCTTCCATATTCTTGGATTAGCATCCTTGGATACAGAGCGACCACAGTATTCATTATACTATGCCATTTTATGTAAGGGACTTGAGCATCTGTGGATTTTGGTATATGGTGGGGCTCCTGGAACCAATCTTCTGCAGATGTTGAGGGACAACTGTACTTTCAATTTTTCAGTTTGAATTTCTGAAGATGGAACATGTACTTTCTGGTTCCTCCTAGTACCTGCAAAGCCACATTTTCATACCAACCCTATTGACTCATTTACGTCACCAGCTTGGGCTGGTAGACATTTGCTGTCAATTTCTAACATAAATATTAGACATTTATGTTAGACAGGTAAACACATTCAAATGTGAAAACTGCATCCTAATATCTACAGAGATAAAGTAAGAGAAAAGAAGAAAAAAAGCCAATGATATTGCAATTCAATAAAAAGCAGAAAAGGAGGTGATGTGAATCTAATAATTAAAAAGTACTGCCCAATATCACATACTTGATTAAGGGCGGAGTTACTAAATGTCCTACTGATTCCTGTTATTACAATATTTAATCTATCTTCTTCTTGACCAAAAGGAGTTATAAAACTACATTTAACATACTTGGCTGTAACTATGTGAGCAGACAGATTGTTGGTATGAGTAAATAGAAAAAGAATTTCCTGTGATAATCAGAAAAGAAACAATAATGAAAATGGAGCATCTAATTAAAAAGTTCAAATGGGCTAAAAAAATACTAAATTCTATCCTATGGACCTCTAAAATTCTCTTAACCTGAAACAAAGTCTAAACAACATAAAAATTCTTTTAAAAAATCACCACAAGATTAAACAGATAGAAACAAATCAGATTTGTAGTGCTTTCAAAATAATCCATTTATTATATTTTATGAATATGTAAACCATTAATAAAACATAAAATAGATGTGTAGTCTGTAGAGATAGAAAAGAGATTCAGTTGACCCTTGAACAATATGGGTTTGAACAGTGTGGGTCCACTAATATGTGGATATTTTTCGATAAATATAGTATCTGGATTTTCATTTTATAGATCTTTAAATTAGCGAACTGTGGGGAAAAGTTTGTGTTCAATTAGAGATCACAATATGTAGAATCAAAAGAACTATATTTTGAGTCCTGATTCTAATCCAAACTGTTTCAGCTTGAGTGAGTCATTTATCAATTACTTTGTTTTTGAGACAGAGATAGCAGATGTGGATTTCAACTGAGCAGGGGTAGGTGCATCTAAACCCCAAGTTGTTCAATGGTCAACTGGACACAAAATTTTACAGGGGAGTAAACTATCTAGAATGAAAATAGTAAAGAAACAAACTCTAGAACATTTTGTTTTTTAACAAAATCTTGGGAAATACATTCAGGAAAAAAATCAGATCTAAAATTTTCAAGTTAGTAGCAGAAAATAGAAAGCAAAAGTTAAAAGTATTAATTCTCTGGTTATACATATTTTCTAAAACTAGATTATTTTAAAAAGTTAGTAAAAAAAATTGAAAGGTAACATTTTATAAATAAATAGCCTTTGTTGTTCAAGAAAAAATAAACTACCAGTGCAGGAAATAGGGGGAAAGACAGACTCATAATTATGTTCCCAATATTTCTGTAGTCCAAATTTTCTCTTATCATCTTAGCATGATAAATCCAGACAGATAAATTCACTCTATAAACTCAGTGTCCTAATAAAACTGATTTAAAACACAGGTTGCTTGCACTCAGATCACAAAAATTGCGGCTTTCAAGACCTAACAAGACAGAGAACCAGGAAGACTGAGGTCTGAGTCCCTAAATAACCAGACTGTACACATGAGTAATTGCATGGACACAATCCAGAACTCAAAGTTGAAAAAGAGCAGGTTTTAGAGGGTTTACAGTATCACTGGAATAAAGATGTAGCTTTTTTTTTTTTCTTACACTATGTAAACATCCAACTTAATGTTAACAATGTATTTAATTATTATATAAATATATTTATCCCAGGTCACTGAAGTTAAATTACAAGAGGAAAGCGGTACCGGGAGTCCTCCAGACAACATCCAGATTTAGTGATTCATTAGGAGACCTATAGGACTAAGCATATAGTCATGCTCATGGCTATGATTTGTTACATACAGTAAAAGGATAAAAGCAAAATCGGCAAAGAAAAAGGTGCATGGGGCAAAGTTCAAAGGAGTCTAGGTGTAAACTTCCAAGAGTCGCCCTCTCCTGATAGAGTCACACTTAATTCCTCTGACAACAAACTGTCACAACACTTGTGAAGTGTCATCTACCAGGGAAGCTCGTGAGAGACTCAGTTCTCAGCAATTTTACTGGGGGCTGGTGAAATCTTAAATATATGTTAAAAATCTAAATCTAAAGGACCTCCAGCTGAGGTACTCTGTTTTGCACCCTACTTTTCAGCAGTCACATGTACGATGCAATTATTAAGCTTACACATGAATGAAATCGTTCACTGAATCTAAGCTTTGCCTTTTAAACAGAACACCAGAACAAGCTTAAGGAATATATACCAGTGAAAATATAGATTTCTGAAAGACGTCTATTACTAATCCTACTATCGTAAATTTCAAATTCAGCACCCATAAATTGCATTTTTCCTTCTTTGAGGGGCTGAGAAGAAGAGTTAGGATATATTCCAAATTATGACTGAATTACAAATATTACTCAATGTGCTCTGTAGTAATAAATGAACTGAATCATCTCAATTGAATGGTTTGCCTTGAGTCAAAGTAGGAAAACGTCTGGCAAAGGGTACAATAGAAAAGGCAATTTACTTTTTCTCCTTCAGAATGTCATCAGACAGCCCATGACACAGTTAATATTTCCACTTGATTAGAGTCCCATAAAAATATAAAGCAGAATTTAAGAGTACAGTTTTACTTTGGTGTGTTACAGCAGACAAGGTGGGGCTTTGATTTTAAGATTATTCCATTGACACAAGGCTTTTAAAGTCTGTCTTTAAAAACCACAAAGTAGCCTAGTTTCCAAACAACTGGAAGAATTTGATGCTAACAAATATATACTTAGGAGCCAGCTTGAATGTATTTGAGAAGTAACCTATTTTAGTTATTAGCTTTCTATCTTAAACCAATTAACACATAAATTAGAAACAAATACTATGTCATATATACTGCCTAAGATCGATGGATTAGCTTATTCATATATTTTATGAAGCAAAAACAAAATCCCTAAAATCCAGAAAAAGATAATGAAATGCGCTGACTTTCCTGTGAATCATAAACCACTAAAAATGTTTAAATCACAGGTGTCTGATATACAAACTGAATACATCAATGAATAATATATACATTTAAGGATTTCTGGCAATCAAAATAATCAGTCTAATTGGTTTGGATGTCTGAAGTATTCAACCTGTAATCAAGTAATGACGATTTATTAAGATAATTTTGTCACACAGATAATTCCAGTATTAAGGTTTTTAGGAAATATCCCTAAAATCAAAAACTGTTGATTTGTCTCACATTCTGCCAATGAACTTTATAATGAAATAAAACATAGTCAGATTTTCTTGGCAAGCAAGTATAATCAGATGTAACCACACTTATTAGATGAAGTTACATTTTGTAATTCAAAACTATTTGTCTAATGTACTTATTTGTGGTCCTGAATAACTTCTAGAATTTTCAAAATCAGCCACTTAGTCCACTGGATGTTACTAACCCCACTAATATTGCATACAAATAAATAGGAGACATTTTTAAGCAGTGGCCAAATATCAAAATATGAAGAAAAATTATATATTCCTCTCAGCTATTACAGAGTCTTTGAAGCTGAATGGCTATTAAAACCTACATCATAAAACCATAAAGCAAAAGTTACATGTTTTGATCTGGGTATTTCAACTGAGGCAGCAGATTAACCTTAAATAAAGAAAGTACTTTGAGACTTTTTCTTTTATAGAAAAATATGGCATGTCAAATAGAAGGATAGAGTCTTGAATCACAATCAAAATAACATTTTTTTTAAAGGAAGATACTCTTTTTAAAGGAAAATAACTTTTTTTTAAAGGAAGATACTGAAAAGCAGGTAATATCTTACTATGTACTCTATTTTTAAAAATAAAAAAAACTCATCTATCAGTATAATTTTAATATAACTAGTCAATAAAGGGAAAATGCTATATTTTTGCTTTTTATTTTGTCAACAGAAATTATACTGTCAGTTAATTGGAACTGATTGAGAAAAAGATTAAACATCAAAAAGTGCAAAAAGTGCTTATTCATATCTCGTACAACATAATAGTATCATCTATAACAAAATGTATCTAGGTCTTTAGACAGAATTATATTGAGGCTACTGTATATATTAATTTCAAACAAAATTAGGTAGCAAGAAGCACACGACTCTAATGAGACAAAGTATTAATTCAACTACTAAAAATCTGTAATAATATAAATTTCAGAAATGGGTTTTTATTATAAAATATGATTTTGAAGTTTTCTTTTCAATATCATGTTTTTTTTAATTTCAACCTGTACAACTTTATTTTATTTAAATTAATACACTGTTTAATCATATTATATCCACTGTGCCCTGGTTATCTACATTCATTATTACAATAAAACATTTTCTTCCCCTTAAGGCCTAAATTGTACTTAGCTTATTAAATATTGAATTAAAATTACCTCCATTTATATTATCGGTAAGTCTAATCAGGTATTCTCTAGGAAATAAGTAGGAAAGGATGGCATGTTATACTTTCATATGCTAAATGTTTCCAATTATACTTTTACTAAAAAAAAAAAAAAAAAACTCGACTTGAGAAATTTTCAAGTCTCTCTTTTCTCTAAATTTATATTCTTAACAAGCTTGGTTACCTGCTCAGGTAAGATGAGAAAAATGCAAACTTCAAGGAGAGTGTGTTTGTCCCTGTGTATGTGTGTGCATGGGGGTGGGGAGCGGAGTGGTAAGGGACCAGCAGTGAAAGCAAAAGTGAAATCTTTTCAGTCTGATACAAAAAAGGAGATAAATCTAAAATAAGTAATAACCCATTCTGATAATGATTAATTACCCTGAACGATTAAGAAATTAATAAATTTTCATACTATTTATTTTTAAATCAGTTTATATTTCTTTGCTTTCTCATAAAGATTGTTACCAAAAGTGATTTTTCAAAGCATTAGAGCTTATCATATATACTATAAAAATTTGGACAAAACTTAGAAAGATCTTTTTCAAAGTAGAGGGCCCAAAAAGCTGAGTATCTCCAGGTCCAGAAAGCAGAAAGCCAAGCTAAATCATCCTTATAATGAAACAAAGGGGAGGTATTATGTGAAATTATTACATATCTCATCTGAAAAAGGCATTGCTCTTCTACAGAAAAAATCACTATAGGTTAGCTAATTCCATATACCTACATACAGGTATACAGATACACATCCATCTTTTTCAAACAAGGTTAAAAATTCAACCTTACCTATAGAATGAAAATAATTATTGCTCCAGATCAAAACTGACAGTGACTTAAACATATATAGATATACATTATTGGCAAATATTAAACTATAATTGGTAATCAGATTTTAAAAGTTTATTTTAATGGTAAAAGTTTAGAAACATTAACTATTTACATATTTCTCATTTTTCAATTTTTCTCTTCTGATTGATTTATTTCTAATAGATTAACTTGATATTTAAGTGAACTACTATAATATTTCTATTGTAGGAAAATAACTCATAAACTTGATAATTTTCCATCACTGTATTAAAATTTGTAATTAGATATATAATGTTTATTTACTTATATTTAACCAGCTTCACTTCAAAAGACTGACTTGAGGCAACTTAAAGATAAATACATCTAAACAGCATCAAAAATAAATGAGAAAAATACAAGTGAAGGAGAACAAAGACCTGTAGATAAACAAGTATAAAGCATCTGGGAATTAATTTTCTTTTCTAGTCCAAAATAATTATGATTTTATAGACTATATTGACTACAAGAGGATTTCCCTTGACTATCACCCCTAAATAATGAATATTTTACAACAATATTCAAGAAAAATACTATTACAGTTTATATAAAGTTATAGATATTTAGAATACTAAGGAAGTTGCAATGCAACAATGTACTCTGAGACCAAAAATGGATAAGCATTCTGGGGAGGAGATGAGTTGGGGAATACCAGGTGCATAGGGATAGAGATAAGGCAAGGGAAAAAAGAAGCACCTAGTTCTTCAGAAAATGGTATGTGCATGCCTGTGTGTGCTGTGTGTGTGTGTGTGTGTGTTCTGGGGGTGGGAAATTGAGGAAAACTGTATGGGAAGCTGCCATTAATCATATTTAAATTTCAACTATCACTCCTTCAGCAGTTTTCAAATTTGCACTAACCTTGTTAAATAAGATATAGTTCTTTAATGTCTATTTGTACACATTCTTACATACAAAGGGAATTAGCATTTAGCGGGCTGGCTATAATAGAACAGAATGAAGAATATAGGTGTTATATAGAAAAGAAAAAGAAATTCAAATTCATTGAATGTCTACTGGCTTCTAGAACTCACATACTACATAGCCTCACTTAACAAGGCCGTAATATCAAGTGTGTTTCATGGTTGGAGAATCTGAGATTTTAAAAAGTTAAAATGTTCAGGGTCACCCAGCTAATAAGTACAGGTGGAACTCAACCTTTTGAGTCCAAAACCTCAACCCTTAAGTATAATTGGATAGTGCTACATTCAGCATGACCATGTATAAATTAGTTTTTGTTTTGGGCAATTTCCTTGGTACAATAATTTTTTAAAACCACATACTCATAGCTTCAACATGTGGTCATGTCAGTTGTATGAACTTGGGCAAGGTACTTAACTTCTCTAAGCCTCAGTTTTCTCAACTGTAAAATGGAAGATAATTTCAGCACACTCCTGAAAGAGGATTAAATAGGATAATGTGTATAATGTGGTTAGCAGTGTTTGATATATAGTAAGGATTGATTAAGGGGAGCACCTATTGGATAATAAACATTTTAAATGTATTTGTTTACATATAAATTAAATATAAATTGGAATAGGCCAATGTGTTATAATACCTATAATTTTTTTCATATTGAAAATAAATCTTCTTAAAGATAAGCACGCTTTGGCTAATATCAAAACAAAATGAGCCTTTTTTTTTTTTCTAGTTGATTCAGTAGTTGAGTTGTTACACATTCCTTAGAGGATTCCGACTTCCACGGCCACCATCTTGAGCCTTATTTTTTGATTCTGCATTTATTTTTTCTGGAGTAGTGTGCTGTTTACTTATTGGTGCATTCAACAAATATTTCTTGAGTACCTGCTTTGTGCCAGGCTCAATGCTAGGTGCTGGGGTTATAGTCATGAATAGAAAACATACAACACCCAGTTTCATGGAGCTTAGAGACTAACGGGAGAGACAGACATTTTACAAATAATAACACAAATGCATTTAATTACAATAGTGATTAATAACACAAAGAAAAGTATGGTAGTATGACACTATAATGAGAAAGGATCTGTTAATCTAGTGTGGAAAATATGAAGCTAGGCTCCTCAAAAAAAGTGATATTAAAGGTGGAGGTCTACAGGATAAATTGGACAATATATCACTCAAACTTATTGGAAATAACCATAAATTTAATTCAGAAAAAGTGTCAATCCATTTCTGACAGGCATAGCAAGAATACCTTTGTATTACATACTATCAGTTCTATAGTGTAATCTTTAACATGTGACCTCCTTTAAAAATCAATTCTAATACAGTCAACACAAACAGATTTTGTGGAAAGCTATTTATTAAATTAGCCATCAAATAAACAGGTGAGAGTATGAAAAAATAAGAGATGAACATTTTTTATGTGATAATTTTGTGTGGTTGAACCTCTCATATAATACTCAGCTATTCATTTCTGAAATGTTTGAATCGCATTTCTCCAGAATTTTTCTATTTTATTTATTTGTTTGTTTGTTTATTTATTTAGCTTAGTCAATAAGTTTATTATTGTCTTTATCTGAAAAACCTTCATAGAAAATTGTGGTTTGGTTTATCAGCTCCCAGCGGCTCATTCCTGAGCTCTGAGGAAGATTGCCTTCTTCTGAGCTACTCCATCTTTCTTCTGGGCATTTGACATTCTGAGATGGTTCTACTTCTTCTTTTAACCTTCTTTCTTGGGCTTCTTCTCATAGACTGGATTCTCTCCTACAGCAGCATGAGCTTTCTTATAATCTCCTCCATCGTGTCTAGAGTCACACTGGTCTTTATGTATTGAGAGAATTATTTCTTGGAAGCATCTTCACCTTTTTAAATCATGTAACACATACAATCTGCAATGTTCTGACCCATGATGTGCTTCCAGTGTACTTCTGCAGTGGATTCCTTGCTTTCTGAATCATAACCAGAGTCTTTTGGTACTGTGAGGGACAGACAAGCCTCCATCCACAGCTCCCTTCAGGGCCCCCAAACCTTTATTTCAAGTAGTAGTTCCGGCAAGCCCTGCATCCAAACAGCAGGCGAAGGCACCAGGTTGACCGTCAGTGCTTTCTGCAGTGTATCCATGAGAGTTCATGAACATAAGCTGCACAAACTATCATATCTCCTTCTATATGGAATAAGCAATCTGACAAATGATATCTCTCTCGGTTACATGAACTATCATCCTATATTTGGGTTTCCTGTACTTATTTTTATCCTGGATTACCATGCATTTCTGAGCACAGTCATCAGCTTTAACCTCTCGTCTTCTTCCAAATTTCACTTGGTATCTCTTGAGGTAGGCCTTATTCTTGATAACTTTAATAAACCCCATCCTGCAGAACAGAGACGTGTGCCCACCGCTAGCCACAGACCTGCAGATCCAGCACCTCTGAGGGTGGCAGTGGGGTGGGGAAGTGGCCGCAGCCCGAGCTCAGGCACGGTAAGTAGCCAGAACTTTTCTCTTTAAAGAGAATACCTGTGGGATAATTTTCTTTCTAGCAAGATACATCTCTGGAAAATTCCCACTTCATGTTATAGCCTCTTTCCCAATTAAGGCTCACGCTTTTCTTGAATCCTGTCCCAACTATTGCCCCCTTCAGCTGAGACTCTGCTCTTTCTATCAGTCTTAAGAAGCCATTCCTTCTTTCCCTTGCTCTCTGCGTCTCCTTAATCCCTAAACTAGCTCTCCATATGATCTCTTCTTCTCTTTCCCTTCCTTTTTCTTTTCTAACCTCTTTTTCTCTCTTCCTTTTCTCTCGTCAGCCTCTCTTCCTTTTAAATTGTCATTGATAAGGCAAAAGTGAAAGCCTATCAAAAAATTAGCTATTGCTTGAAATCATTAAATAAATAAATATATTTACTAATTTTGAAAAAAAATAAAGAAAGCAAGTGCCTTGGTTTGATGCATTTTACGAGAAAATTATGTCAGACTTCACTTAATGAACATCAAGGAAGCATTTGTAACACACACATACACACAAATAGCACTGAGTTAGGAGTCAAGAAAACTATTCCATCTGATTTTGCAAAAATCAGTATAAGCACATAACCTCTCTGAACCTCAGAGTGATAATTTTTGACAAGAAGTTACTAGATTATCTGTTCTCCTTCTAATTTAGGATTTAATAAACCTTTTATTAAAGTGAAAGATTAATTCAAGATCAAAAGTTTTCTGAGCTTCAGGATACAGAGTAAATAATTTGAATCATTCCACTATATGCTAACATAATCCAGACCTAAAGGTTTATTACATCAAATAATGTGTTTTAGGCAATAATAGAATTCTAGATGATAGGGGAAAATAAACACACATACTAAAAAACACAACCATTCAACCTCCCCCCCCAAGAAAAAAACAAATATAAGAACTATTACCCATTCCTCTCCTATCCAAACTCTACCTGTTACTCAAGTCTCAGAATAAGCTTCACAGAATCTTCCTGACAATTCCTTAATTAGTGTAAAAGAAAATAGGAGATAAACTGGTTCATGTAACCAGTCTTCCCAACACAACAATAAATGTCTATGTGGTAGGAATCATGTCCTATACCTTTTTTAAAATTAATTTTAAACAAATTGACCTGAACTGAATTAATAAGGTACATAGAAAGCTAAGAAACTCAAATAAAATCCAACATTAACTCAGAAGCAGTTAAAAAAAAAAACAAAAAACCTAGTATACATTACTTAAGAAACTGTGTTTTCAGAGTCACTGAAATAGGAAATGGAAATTAAGAACAAAACTCTTGACTACACTGGCATAAATGTAACTTAAATATACTTTTGTAGGTACTTCAGATACCTACAAAAGTGGCTACGTAATTAGTATGATGCAGGCATTTAGGAAGATATTTTCACGAAGAAAACTAAATAAGAAATTATTTATTTGGGACGCTCAAATAAGATTATCCTCTTCCTTTTTCCCCACAGTTTACAATCTTTGTTTAGGGGCCTTTTACAACATGTTTACCACTATGAAAAGTAAAATCATTAAACTCTTCACTAATCATATTTCCTTATTAATGCATGAATTTGTTTATTTTAAGTTTTAACACACATGGGCATTCATCTGAACATATACCCCAATTAAAAAAAATAATAATATATCCAGCCTCTAGTTAGAACAAATTCAGATTGGCCTGCATGTATAGCCTACATTGGAATAAAAATGCTTATGATTAAATATTGAAAATTTCCCCAAATGTTATATAAATCTCTGGTGACGACAATAAAAGAAAGAAACCATAAAAACATCAGTATCCTTAAGGAATCATCAGCTTCTTTTTGTTTGCTCCAGTTATAAATTTTGCATTTGCACATTGCTGCCTAGATTTTCAAAGGGTTCTGCAATGATTAATTTAACAATCTACCCATATTGCTGTAATATAGCCAAGAACTTTTACATATGTATAATTTATAATATTCATATCAAGGACAGATTAGTGGGCAAAATAAAACCTCCAATATCCAGGACTGTTATTAATGCAGAAATGGGCAAGCATCACCAAAATATGACTACTCAAAAACAGACTGCTCAAACTTAGGCAATTTTACCCCCAAGCATATACAGAAATACACATAAACAGTGGTGCATCTTCATGAGAGTCAATTTGACCTGATTACTGTGAAGTAAACAAAATGAATTTCTAAAAATTCTAATAATTATAAATATATATTGAATGCTTATTAAATGCTGGACCTTGTACAAAGAGCTTTGTGTGAATTATTCCATGGAATTCCCACAATAACCCTCAGAAGTGTGCACTACAATAGGGGTTGGCGAACATTTTTTGTAAAGGGCCAAATATATACATTTTATGCTCTGTGGGCCACACACGGTCTATGTCGCAATGATTCAGCTCTGCTGTTGTAGGTTGTAAGAGATCACAGACAATTTGTAAAGGAGTAAGCATGACTGTAGTTCAATAAAACTTTATTAACAAAAACAGATAGCAGCCAGATTTGGCTCTCAGGCCATAGTTTGCTAACCCCTGCAATTAAAACTCACATTTTACCAGTGTCCATATGTAACTTTCACAGGGCCACACAGCTGGCCAGTGATGAAGTCAGAATTTGAACTCAGGTTTCCTATTGCAGAATCAAAGTAGCTTGCTACTATGCCCATCTGCCCCTTGACAGCAACTTAAAGAGCTAACTGTAGTAAAATAAACACAAATATATTCTGAAGTAAAAGGCAAACTGACAAATTTGTAAAAGATAAAACAATAGATTAGAAGAAACTTCACATCTGCAATGGATGCAGGTCCTGGGAAATAAAAGCTTAGGCTCCTCAGATTATCAGATATCTGGTGAAAATTTTGAGGAGAATTTAGCCTACGCTTACAAAATTAACTTTTTTAAAAGGCCCCAAAATTATCTTAAATTTCCATGGTTTCAGGATTCTTTTTCTTATATAAAGACATAGGATGAATTGTCAAAGTCACCCACCCAGAGTTTTATATATATAGTTATCAATGCCCAGGCACTTTGCAAATGTACAGTGTGCCGTCAGGTTGAGATTAATGACCCACTTTCAGGTCAAAATCCTTCCCAGTCAGAGTGACCTGGCCCTATTAAATAAGTCCCATCTCACCTGGGATAAAATCCACTCTATAGTCCTGGTTACAAGGTCCGATACAATCAAGCACCAGTCTATGGTCTATTCCTTCATTATACAAAGATTATGGGATATACCACATTAAAAACAAACAAACAAACAAACAAAAAACCCCAAAACAAAACAAAACAAAAAAACCTTTGCACAGTATGAAAGGAAAGTAAGGAGAGGCACTATCTAGTTAAATCCACTGTGCTTCTTCTGCTGAAAATTGTTCTTGAGAGAGATTTTTATTTAACAAATATAAATTCTACATGTTACTCTTTGATTAAATCAGGCATTTAGGAAAAAGCTGCTTATTTGGGCTATACCATCTTCTCCCTTTCAGAAAATCCCTCCCAAACTACATTTTCAATACCTTTTTCAACCTGCACTGAAGGCCACTGAATAGGTTTGTGACATTTGCTTTTTCATTGGCATGTAGAACTGTCATTGTGAACAGTTCCAACTACAATACTCAATGACCCCCAAACAATGAGCAACACGAGAAAACTGTCAGAGTCACAATGTATCTGCTAACTCCTGAGGATGATTCCCTCTCCCCTTTGGCTGCTGGCAGTTTGCAATCTGGGGAGATAAAGAAAGAACAGAAAACTATCCTTTACTGAGAATAGATAATGGGTCAAATGCTTTATCCATATAGTCATGTTTAATTTTTTCTTTACACTTACACTAAGGGTCATCATCCTCTAATTACAGATGAGGAAACTGAAACAAGAGATTTTACGTGATTCTTCCAAAATCACCTGAACAGATAAGTGAAGGATTGGGACACTGGTACAGATCTGTCTGACTTTCCCCCCATCCAAAACATCTCTCAAAGCCAAAAAAACTTTAAAGTCAGATTTTATCCACAGACACAGCAACTGTATGGATGATTATAGCCTATATGTTTCCCTGCCGCCCAAATTATTTTCTAATTTTTGTTCCCTCCTTTTTTGTTTTGTTTTTGTTTTTTGCTTTCTCTTGTTATCATCTGTAGTATTGGTAT
Source organism: Balaenoptera borealis (assembly GCF_965194805.1). Taxonomy (NCBI): domain Eukaryota; kingdom Metazoa; phylum Chordata; class Mammalia; order Artiodactyla; family Balaenopteridae; genus Balaenoptera; species Balaenoptera borealis. The sequence continues at coordinate 35,130,948 of NC_138862.1, forward strand.
ATTAGCGAAGTTTATAAAATTTTGGATGTATCACAGGACGTTCATGGAGCTTGCAGCAACGTGCCACTTCACTAGCCATCTTAACTTGCCTTTTTCTACAGCCCTCTTGCTCACAGGTGGTTTCTTTTAATTTATCAATTACCATCACAATGTATTTCATTGTTGCTCTTGTTGATTGCTAATGGTCAAACCGACTTTGGAAAGAATTATAATATTAGAATATTTTAAAACAGATGTTAGAGACTGTAAATATGTAAATTGCTCACAGCAGAGCCACAAATAGCTCAAATTTGGCATTCTGACTTGTCACTAACATAAAGATGTGATTCAGATTCATTCACAGCCAGTTACATGAGGAGTAAATGAAGACAAAAGGGTATAAAAATTTAATAAAGATGTAAATGTGAGCAGAGAATGAAATAGGCACATAAACAAGTAGAAAGGTCCAGAAAAATAATGGCTATACACAAAAATGAGTATTGCTCTGAAGTATAAATTCTTCGTATCATAATTTGCTGATTTTTTCCAACTGTTATGACACCCCATGTTATATGTCTGACCCACTGGTTCAAAATGGCCTTCTCTTCACTACAGCAACAGCAGTACTAAGCCAGCGAGAGCAAGCCTGTTCATGATGCTTCCACAGCTCTCCACCACCATTCAAGGATACAATTCCTTGACCTTTGATACAGCAAGCTAATCAAAGAATAATTTCAAAGCTCCTTTGTTTCATAGATACTTGTTAGTCTTTGGCAATAGTTGATTTTATGAAAAGTGCGTCTCTTTTAAAGACGAAAGAGGGGAATATCTAGTTGAAGACAATTGCATTTTTGTGAATATTTGTCATGTTTACAGATCAAAGGCCTACATTTGTTTCTCGTAACTCATAAACACTTCATAAGGAAAGGCCTCTTTGAAGGTTTATGATCATATTACAGCAAGACAGAAAATATAATTTTGATTAATCGGGGTGGCCTATATATTTCTACTGTGGCTTTTAAGATAGAAAAGTTTAAAAGTGGCCCAGTAACCTCTGAAGCACTGTCATCACAATGGCTGGCTGAAGGAAAATACAATAGCTCTTCGAAGCTCCAAGGCTTGTTGATAACACCTGTGATTGCAGGTGGCACTTCTTGAAAAGAAACGCACCACCTTCCTCTTCAATTGTGACCACTGTGTTCCACAGTGGGTCAGAGGTGACCAGGGTGCTTTCAAGTTCAGTTTTAGACTTCTGAAGAACTGGATTGTGAGCCCTGACAAGTTCCCAATTTAGCCTGTTAGAAACATAAAAATGGTCTGCTTTCCCTCCTTTAACATATATTTTCATTCACTAAGTATAGCAGGAGATTTAATCTAGTGACTTTCGGAATCCAATTTAAATTTAAATGATAGATTGTAAGATTTTTGACTAGACATATATTGAGGCTTAAAAAAATAGTAATCTTCACAATACACTTGAGGGAGAGCAAATGAGGTAAAACAAACAAAAAAAAGGGAAAAAATATATCACTGAAAGAGTGAGTGATTTTTTTTCCCCGTTACCTTATATACACATTATTTACAAGTCTAGAAGACAGAACAGAACCAAACCTTACTACGCTAGAAGTTTTTTGACACAATTGTACTTTTGAGGTATAAAATAAATAGAAAACAACAAAGATACAATGCATGTCTATACTGGGCAACGGCTAAGAAATTTCTGACTAAAATATAATATGATATAGTCAGAACCCATCGGTATATTACATTCAGAATTCCAAATATAAGATGGATATAGACAAATTCAAGTTTGCTAATAAATAAGAATTCAAAACCACATAATGCAATAGGAAAAATAATTGGGGAGAAAATGGAAATACACACTCTGGAAATAGAAAGAGCCCCAGGTTATAATACTCAAAGGCACACTATGTAGAAAAGTGATTGGATCTGTCTTCTGAGTGTCCATGGGTTACAAATTGATAGACAGATTTTTAACTTAATGTAACAAAGAATTTTCTAATGGGGAAACCTGTCCAAATATGGAACGGGCTACCTCATGAGATGGGTTTCACACTACTGAAGATATCTAAGGGCAAGCAGAATCAGGGATGTTGAAACAAAGATTAAAGATTAAACTATGTTACTGAGGTCACTTCAAACACTTGAGTCTATGAATTTTCTAGTAAGAGAATTGTCTACAATGAGAGAGACCCCAGATTGATAAAAAGAGCATCTCAGAGAAAAATAAATACCACCATACAAGTAACATTAGCTAATAGCAGAAATAAATGTAACTAACACATAGTTTATAAATGCTTCTTTGATGACGAGTTAGGGAGTACAATCAAGGTGACAAGTTTGAATTGTCAAAACCAGGATGTACTGAAGAAATCTGAGAAAAATCTCAAGAAAAGAACAGTGATCTGCATTGGGCTTAGTAAAAAACAAACATTATTACAAAGCTTAATAAAATGCATTCATCAGTACTAATCCAGCACTAATGGGAAGAAAGAAACACTAGTTGGTAAACTCAAGCTTTCCACTTATTACAGGGGTAGTAACACCAGTCAGGCAGGAATGGTCCATAAGACATTTACTTTACCAAGATTACATATTGTCTAAGACCATGTAATGTTTATAGTGTTAACTCTATGCTCATTTAAAAATCCTTAAAATTACTTATTTGAATTCAAAAACTATTTGGAACAAAACAAAGGTGACTTGTTGACTGAACACAAGGATTCCAACTAACTTTTAAGGCATATACTCCATCTAACATTATTAGATCAATTTTTTTTGTTGTTGTTGTTAATATGAGTTTATCGTGAGTGTGGCCCCTATAGCTCAATCTAAAGTAGGGGGTGGAATTCTGAACTCTAAAGTGGAGTATCAGCTCTGAGCCACAGTGATTTTAATTGGCATTGATGTTCTAAGACTGCATGAGCAGCAGATGTCCTGATTTGACTAACTCTAAACTTAAAAAAATCTATTTGAGAAGTTATTACCTACGTCAATATGCTTTTGAAAATGAAGCTTACTTTCAAATGCCCATGAGCGGTAATAGTTAAATGACTATTAACATTTTCATATGATTTTTTCGAGCCACTTTGTTTCTGATATAAAGAGGATTTTAAAAAATTTTAATTAAAACTTTTGATTTTGAGATAAATATAGATTACCACGCAGTTACATGAAATAATACAGACAGATCCTGTGTAGACTTTACCTGTTTACTCAAATGGTAACATTTGAAAAGCTATGGAACAATATCCCAGCCAAGGTACTGGCATTGATACAGTCAAGATACACAATGACATCACAGGGAGCTCTCCTGATACCCTTTTATAATCACATCCACTTTCCTCCTGCCTTCCCACCACTATCCTTAACCCCTGGTTACCACTAATTTTTCTGTTTCTTTATTTTGTCACTACAAGAATGATACATAAAAGTAGTTGAATCATATGTATGTCCTCTTTTGAGACAGGCTTTTTCCTGTCAGCATAATCCTCTGAAAATTAATCCAAGTTGTTTTGTGGATCAATAGTATTACTTTTTATTGCTAAGTAGTATTCCATGGTATGGGTGTATCACAATTTGTTTAACCATTCATCTATTGAAGCATACCTGGCTTGCTTCCAGGTATTAGTTATGAATAAAGCTGCTACGAACATTCATGCAGATGGCTTTGTGTGTGGGGAGAAAAAGTTTTAATTTGGGGGGATAAAAACCCAGAGTGTGATTGTTGGGTTGTATGGTAGTTTTACAACTACCTCACTGTTTCACAGAGTGAAACACTTTACATTCACAGACTGTAAAATTTTACATTGCCACCAGGAATGATCCAGTCTCCCTGAATCCTCACCAGCATTTGGTGTAGTCACTGCATTTTATTAAAATAAATGAAATGGCTAAAGCCACTTCAACAGATGGGTGGTGATAATTCCTTGTAGTTTTAGTTTGCATTTCTTTATCAACTAACAATGTTGAATATATTTTCTTTCATCTGTTTATTAGGCATCTATATACACTGTTCACGTCTTCTGACCATTTTCTAACTGGGTTTTTGTTTTGTCTTTCTTTTTTTCCTTTTTTTAATGAGGAGTTTTGAGACATCTTTATATACAGTTGAATTTGAACACAGGTATTTTTCAATAATAAATACTACAGTACTACACGGTCTGTGTTTGGTTGAATCTGCAGATACCAAGGAACCTCAGATACAGAGGGCAGACTGTAAGTCAAATGCAGATTAACACCAGTGTTGTTCAAGGATCAACTGTATTCTAAACTTGAGACCTTTGTTGGATATGTGGTTTGCAAACATTTTCCTCCAGTCTGCAGCTTTTCTTTTCATCATCTTAACAGAGGCTTTATATCATAATTTTAATAAAGTTCAATTTGTAAATTTTTCCTTGTATTGATTGTGCTTTTGGTGTTGAGTTTAAGAACTCTTTGACTACTCCTACATTCTGAAATTTTTTCTAAAAGTTTTCCAGTTTTACATTTTATATGTTAGTTCATTATCTATTTTAACTTTTATATAAGGTGTAAAATTTAGTTTGAGGTTAATTTTTAGCCCATGGATGTCCAACTGCTCCAACATCATGAATTGAAAAGGAAATCCTTCCTCCTTTGAAATGTTTTTCTACCTTTGTCAAAAATTAGTTGGGCATATTTGTGTAGGCCTATTTCTAGGTTCTCTACTCTGTTACATCAATTTGTATCTATCCCTACACTGATACAACATAGTCTTGATTAATGCAGCTATATAATGTCTTAAAATCAGGAAATCTGATTCCTACCACTTTCTCTTTTACAAGATTGTTTTAGCTATTTAAAACAATTGTTTTGCCTTTCCATATAATTTTAGAACAATCTTCTCTATGTCTTAAAAAAAAACTTGCTGGAATTTTAATAGGAATTGTCTTAAACTGCTTTTTATTTGGGAGAAATGACATCTTCACTATGTTGAGTCTTCTAATCTGTGAGCACAGTATGCACCTTCATTTATTTAGATCTTTTCACCTCTTTCACTGGTGTTTCATAGTTGTCAGCATACAGTCCTGTTTAAATTTTATTATATTTATAAATAAATATTTCTTTTGAGAGAGAAAAAAGGGAGGGAAGAAGGGAGAGAGGAAGGGAGGAAGGTAGGGAGGGAGGAAGGGGGCACAATTAAAAATGACATCATATTTTAAAAAAAATTTTTATGGTCCCACGTTCATTGCTAGTACATAGAAATATAATTGATTTTTGTATATGTTTCTTGCATCTTGCAACCTTGCTAAACTTACTTCTTAGATCTTGTTTTTTGATTGTTTGGATTCCTTGGAATTTTCTACATAGATCATCATATTACCCATAAATAGGGACAATTTTATTTCTTCTATTCCAGTCTTATGTCTTCTCTTTCCCTTTTTTTGCTTTATTTCATTAGCTAGAACTTTCAACACTATGTTAAATAGGAATGGTGAGAGCACACACATTTGCCTCGTTCTCAAACTTAGGGGGAAAGCATTTAGTTTCTGGCCATTAAGTATATTATTAGATGTAGGTTTTTAGTAGATGCTGTTAGTCAAGTTCAAGAAGTTCTCTATGGCTATTATTCTGAACTATTTAATTATAAATGGGTATTGAATTCTGTAAAATACTTTTTCTGCATCAATGAATTTAATGCTTTTTTTCTTCTTTAGCCTGTTAATATGGATTATATTAGTTGATTTTAAATATTTAACAAGCTTCACATCTCTGGAATAAATCCTACTTGGTTATGGTGTACAATTGTTTTTATGTGTCACTACATTGCATTTGCTAATATTTTGTTAAGAATCTTTCTGTCTATATTCAAGAGGAATATTGGTCTGTGGTTTTCCTTTTATTAATGTCTCTATCTGCTTCTGGTATCAGGGCAATACTGGCTTCATAAAATGTACTATGAAGTATTCCTTCTTTTTCCATTTTCTGGAAAAGATTGTATAAAGTTAGTGTGAAGTATTTAAATGTTTCACAGGATTACCAATTGAAAACATCTGTACCTGAAAAAAAAATAAATAAAAACTTTGTATCACTATTAAACCAGTGTAGTCAATAGATACTTAGAATCGGTTTTAGAAGAATCCAAAACATCAAAGCATAGAAAAAGATCATCTACATGTTAGATCATGGTAGGTCAAATGGAAACATTATTTCAAGACATCCTGATCTAAAAGTTGGGAGATATGAGATGGAGCCACAATAAAGCACCATGGGGTCATCACTGTCCAAGTGTTTTGGAAATTTTTCCCTAATTAAGACAAATAAATATTGACTGCTTTTATCTACTGAGAAAGAAAGAAAGAAAGAGAGAGAAAGAAAGAAAGGAAGGAAGGAAAGAAAGAGAAGGAAGGAAAGAGAAGAAAGGAAAGAAGGAAGGGGAGAGGAAAGAAAGAAAAAGAGAGAGAGAAAGAAAACATCTGTACCTATAGATTTATTATTTGAAAGTTACAAACCAAATGTCTTCAATAGTTATAGAATACTCAAATTATATACTTCATATGGGGTGAGTTGTGGTAGTGGTTTTTACGAATAGATCCATATCATTTAAGTTAGCAAATTTATGTATGTAAAATTGTTCCTAGTATTCCTATATTATCATTTTGATGTCTGCAGAGTGACATATCTTAAAAACTAAATAAAAGAACACTTTATTGTATTTAACCACACATTTTTTCCATTTTTTCTTCTTCCTCACTGATATTCCAGTGTTCCTTCTTTTTATAATCTCCCTTCAGTTTAGGGGATTTCCCTTAGCTATTCTTTGAGGATAGGTCTGCTGGTCACAAATTCTCTTCGTTTTCTTTCATTTGAGAATGTCTTAATTTACCTGTCATTCCTGAAGGATATTTTTGCTGGTTTCTAGTTAATAACTTTCAATAAATATCTTTAAGCACATAGTATTTTCTTTTTAATATATAGTAGGCTTATAGCCTTAGAATAAAGTACCTTAAGTGAAATAACTCAATGATCATGCTATAGCATTTTTTAACATAAGTGCTGACAAACTGTTTTCCAAAAGGACTGCAGAAAATTATACACCAAGAAAAATAGTGCATAGAAGTGATCCTTACTCTTAGAGAGAGGATGGACTACTAAGACCCTTCCAACTTCATGATTCCAACTGATACCATTGAGGAGGCTCATTTATCATGGTAATTTTTAGACATGACTGTATTAGGGTTCTCCAACGAAACAGAGCAAACAGGATGTATATATATATGAGGCGACTTCTTATAGAAATCAGTTCAAACAGTTATAGAGGCAGAGAAGTCCCACAATCTAGCCTTCTGCCTGCTGCAGAATCAGGAAAGCTGGGGATATAATTCAGTTCAAGGGTAGCTGATGACGTAACTCCCAGTAGGAGGCCTAAGGCCTAAGAACCAGGGTGCCACTGGTATAAGCCTCAGAGTTGGAAGGGCCAAGAACCAGAAGCTCCAATGTTCAAAGACAGAAAAAGATGAACTTCCCAGCTCAAGAAGGGAGAGAGAGAAAGAGAAAATTCACCAGTCCTTCACCTTTTTGTTCCATCGGGGTCAACAAACTGGATGGTGCCTGGCCACATTGGTGAGGGTGGTCTCTTTATTCAGTCACTGAATCAAATGCTAAATCTCTTCCGGAAACACATCCACAGACACACCCAGAAATAAATTTTTACCAGCTATTTGGCATCCCTTAGCCCAGTCAAGCTGACACAAAAAATTAACCATCACAATAACAAGGAAGAATCAACTTTGAAGAGCAGTGAGAAGTTTCTTTTGCCTTTGACATTCTCAATCAATACTTGTTTATTCCCACACCACTTCACCTGGGCATTTTTGCTTCACTTCTCTTCCCCAGCTCAGAAACATCATTGATGATGCATATCCTACACTGAACTTTCTTTTCTATAAAGACCTTAGGGATGAGTTTAGGCCACACTACACTTTACAACTGTCCTTGAGAAAGTAGAACTACTGACTTCTATAGTTAGTTGAAAAGCTATGACTAGACCCAGAGATACTGGTGTTCTATTAATGATTTTTACCTTTAAATAAATGGACTCATCGGGCATTTTTGAGGGCTGAAAAACTTCTACACACCCAGAAACACCTTAACTAGTGTACTCTTGGAAATCTCTGAACTTGTATATGAGATACTTTTGAAAAGATTACACTTTAAATTATGTCAAAATAATGAGAATATACAGAAAATAATTTTATTTATCATTTTGTCATAAATTGAAAGGAAAATATAATTTTCATCCATTTAGTTTTCAAAGGAGATCACAAGTAGTAAAATCATTAATAATCCTAATTTACGCATTGGTCTCTGCCTTATAAAAAGAAGCAGAAATAACCATATTATGCAGATGTTCAGCAGCATGGCTGAACTAGACCTGTAAAATTGATTCTATAGAAAATATGTCCTTCACGTTATCCATAAGTATATAAATTTGACTCAAGTTTATTGTGCAAATATATCTATACATACATTCATATTTTAAAAGTCTATCATTTTTCCATATAAATTTACAAAGACCACAGTGGTTTTATGGTCTTCTCCTATATTTGCCCATACTAAAATCAGAATAAAGAGAAACCTATATGTGACATACATTAAATGTACAGTTACAAATTATGCTAATTAAAATTGACAGATTGCTTATTTCTGTATTTAAGTGCATATTTCTGTATTTTTATATTTATATAAAATTATTTATAAATCAAAATAATCATAGCAGTTAATTACATGCCATGATAGATAATGGGATGGCAGATTGGAACTTATAAGTTATTTAGCACAACACATTTCATGGGGGTGGGTAAGATAAGTATTTGATAAAATTGTGACTTTGTGAGGAATGGAGAAAAATTATAAAGCTAATAATTATATATATAATTGTTTGAAAATTATCCTCTAGGTTAGAGACATTCACATTTAAAAATTCTTTAGGGAGTTAATTAAAATAGAAAAAGTCATCACTTCTCAAAAATATGACCAAGAGATTTAATTTTAGCTTTGAATGCTTATTTTGACATTTTAAAATGCATTTTAGTATGAGGAAACAAAACATCATTTTCTACTTAAAGTTTTTCTTTTTGCTTTTTTTCAGTAGGTCTCAGAGTAAAACCTTTTCATAATAAGTAAAACAGCGTAATATTAAAATGTCCTCACCATTAAGATATATACAAATTTATAAAATGAAGTATCTCTATACTTAGGAAGAACTGGATTTTATGTCAGTTGGTATATTAGAAAATAGATCATGATTTCCTACTAAAAACACTGCTTTAACAAATTACTTAGGGCACAAATAAAATTAAAACTGAATGATATAAAACATATCAATTAAAAAGGCTTTACTATGTGGCAGCATGGGAAGTTAAAAATATTTTTGAAATAGAAATAGTTTTTAACATCAAACGCCAAAGGAAATGGCAGAACATTTTGCATGAAAATATCTCATGAAATGTACAGAATACTCTCTCAGGATAAACATTTTTGTTTTAGGTACAATTCTAATAGATAATAAGCATTAATTAGAGAGCAAACACATGCTGTTGAAGTAAAATCAAAAGGTCACTGAAATGACATGTTGTCTAGTAGGAAAGACTAACATGGGGGATTTTTTCAATGTAATATATATATATATACATACACACACATATATACACATACATACATTATTAGACCTATTTAAATGCAGTATTTAAGTAAGAAGGGGAAGTCCAGCTTAAAACTATTGGAATGAGACAGGCAAGAAGACATTTAAAGCAGCAGGGACAAGGATGGAGATGGTAGAGTTTTTATGAAGGTTTCCTACAAGAGGAGATAGATATTTGGTCTTGAAATATAAGATAGTGTATAAAGCAAAGTAGAGGAGGGGAGGCATTCCAAAGGAGAAAGAATGGCATGGGTAAAGACACAGAGATTTGGTATGTGTGAGAAACTCTACATTGTAGAATTTAGAGAAGCAGAAAGTGATCAGATACTTGAGCTCCTAGTTTGCCAAGAACTTGGAAGTTATCCTTAAGACCAATTACTTTGAAATTATGACTCTTGTTCCCATAGAGCTTCAGTGAAGATGCCTCAGTGCTGAGTGGAGAGCACACACGGGATTGCTAGAGGCAGCTGGGCAACCCCTACCTTGGTGCCTCAAGGCAGAGAAAGGATTAACCCGCTATGACTATTGCCTATTGTTCTTAAAGTCTGTGTGCTTTCTCCCAGAAACTGGCTAAGGGTATACAGCGAAGGAGAAGTGCAGCCACATCCCTGTTTCAAGTACTTTTTAAAAATAATGCCGTCTCTTTTAATATGTATGTTTCTTAAAATTTAGAATTGGATCCTTTTGTATATCAAAAAGTTGTAATTGAATGTATTCATGGACCCATAGTTTCAGCCCTGGGGAAAACATACAAGGAGTTAGGCTTGTATGTTGTGACTGTTGTGACTACCCCACCCACCATCCCAAAAGCAAGTGCACATGCACACATTTTTACAACCACTATACTTTCCCTGAGATAGCTGCAAACTGGATAGTACCCTTGTGCTGCCTACTGCCAATTGCAATTCTAACTAGCTAGTGCACAATGGCATTTTTTGTGCTCAAGACCTTTCAGGCAATCAGGGAACCCCACCTTCAGTCAGTGGACTAGGAACAGTAAGGATAATTTCTGAGAAATATTTGGGACCATATTTGAGATGGCATAACTGACTTGTGAAACCGTGTTTTATGTCCTTGGTTCTCATATTTCTATCTCACATGATCAAGAAAGTATCAAACTATGACATATTCTATAAGGATGAGGCAGCCTTAAGTGTGAGTAACTCTACAATAGACGTTGGATCTCCATTGTCACCAGAGCCATTAGCATTCATCTGTTTAGAAAACAACTGTCATAGGCTATAGTTTACCACTGAATGATTTACCCTTGTCAGTCACACACAAAATTTACATTTGAGAAAGCTTACTCCAGCAATACTATGAAGAATATATTTGGTGATGAGTTGAGTATATTTGAATCAATTGTCATGCAAGCTTACTTAGCTTATAATTAATTATACCTCCTGCTGTGACTTACTATTTAACAGATTTGACCTGGAAAACTGTGATTCTTTAAATTGACTCTTTTTGTTGTTGTCAACTTTCTGGAAATGTTAACTATATGAAAATTCAAGGAAAATGGAGGTAGAAAAATTGTCATTCAAGCATTTATTGATTGCCCTTCTCCAGCCTTTAAAACAGCTTCCAGTGGAATTTAAGGGAAGTCTCATAGTCCTAGCAGAACTTAGTCAAATCCAGCTTTCTGCTTGGTCCACAGGCAGGTGGGGCCACAAAATCACTCAGGAATCCCATCATATTTCCTTATCGATGAAACAACTCTCCCACTCTCTCAGATGACAATTCTACACCTCCTCTCATCTGGAATTTCCAACACCTCTCTCTTAACTTCTCACCTTCAGTTGACTGCCTTGACTTTAAAAATAAATGAAAAAATAGAAGCAATTACAGAACATCATCAACACCCAATCAAATCTACCACCCTCTCTGCTTAAAACTCATATATGTCTCCTTATTATATCAGATAACTTGTCCCTGAACTTTTCCAAGACCAACCCTCCATTTGTACCCCAAATCCTACCTTCTCTTCTCTTCTCAAAGATTTGTATCTACAGTTATCCATTCTCTACTGACTCAGCAATTTTCCCTTCTCTATTGGTTCAACCCTATCAGCTGAAACATATCCTACTTTAAAAGAAACTTTCTGACTTACAACTCTCTATTTTAGCTACCAACCCACTTTTCTACTCCCCTTTAAAGAATATCCCCTCATAAAAGTTATCATTACACATGCTGCCTTCACTTTCTCTCTTTGCATTCATTTTTAACCCATCAAAAAGAGAATTTCAGCCCAACCATTCCAACAAAACCCTTTTTAGTCCAAATAAATGACCATCAGGCCAAATCAATGTCTACTTCTCAATCCTCATCTAACTTAAGCCCAACAGATGCAGCTGACATGGTTGAGCCCTCCCTCCCTGTCCTTCTATTTCACCTACAGATCCTTCTTCCTGACCTCTTCATGTGAGAGTAACTCAGAGATCAGCAGTCAGACCATATCTCTCCTCATCCTCACTTTTCAAGTAATCTAATTGAATCTCATAGCTTGAAATACCTTCTATAAACAGATGACTTCTGATTTTAATTTGCCAGCCCTATCCTTTCCACCAAATTGCAGGTTCAGATATTTGACTGGCTACTCAAGATCTCCATTTATATGTCAAATGGACATTTCAAATTTAAGTTGTCCAACAATGACCTTTTAATTTCCCCCCCAATACTTCTCCCAGTTTCCTGCAGCTCTATAAATGGCTATGCTATACCTCATGCTCAAAAGGTATAGAGGTGCCATTTTCAGAGGCCCATTTACCTACTGGACAAAAACTTAGAAATAATTTTTCTTACCCTCATATTCAACTAATCACTCAGCAAGTTTTATCAGCTCTCCCTTCAAAATGTATTCCATTTTAATCTAATCAGTTCTTAAAGCTCCTGATGGTACCACTCTTACCCCAAACACTACAATTTCTCACTGGACTGCTGCAGTGCAGATGACCCTTCATGCTGCCCACCAATTCCACACCTACCCACATCCCTCTTCCTCCTAGCTTATTATCATATAGTGGACTTATCTTCAGTATTATCACACCATTCCCCTGATCCACACCCTTTAACAGCTTCTCATCAAACACAGAATAAATTGAATAAAATAGAAGAAAATCCAAACTCCGTACAGAAACCTACAAGGCTTTACATGATCTGACAACTGACAAACTCTCTGGATTTTCCTAAAATTATCCCTCACTTACCATTCTGCATCTTCTTGCCTTCTCTTGAAAACACTAAGCTCGTTCCCCCACAGAGACTTCACAACTGCTTTCTCCTCACTGTTCGCTCACCCCCCAGGATTTTATATTGCACCTTACTTCATTCAAATCTGTTTAAATATTACCTCTTCAGAAATGGTTATCTTGATCACACTGAAAAACAGCTGCAGTCAGCATAACACTGAACACTTTTAGGTGACTTTATTTTTCTTCATGGTACTTGCTACTATCTGGAACTTTATTTTGTATTGTCTGCCTTTCCCATAAACAGGGCTCAGAGAACTGGGGTCTTACCTGGTTTTTTACTGCTTCATTTCCAGGATTCAGGAATATTGGGTACATAATAAGTGCTCAATGAAATTTTGTTTAGTTAATTAATTAATTTAATTAATTAGCTAATTCAGCACCTGTGTGTGCCAGACTTATTTTTAATACATTATTCTAAGCAGCAGATTACTTTATCATTAACATGTGTCCATAAAGCCCCCTGTCCCTATCATTCATTTTAAAAAGCAGAGACACTCAGAAGTTCATTGTATATACATATGCAGTATATATATACACATATACATAGTACATGTATATATTTCCTAAAGACATTTTACAGACATTTCTAATACAGAAAAACTACTTCATTTCTATTTTTAAAGCAAAACTTCCTTTGCTTTAAAACTAATTTACCTGCACAGCATAGAAATCTATATTCTTGCCCAATTTTCTATCAATTTTAGTTGTGTTGAGATTATAAACTATAGTTAACAGCAAGAAACCAAAACATTAAATAATCTATGATTAATCTGTATAAAACTTTGAACTTTAGATGTGTCTGTGCACATACGTATATAAACATGTATATAAATGATAAGAAAACTCAAATCTAGTGCATATTGATATAAACTAGTTAATATCTACACAGTAATATAATTTATAAACACGCACAGCACAAGAATCAGATTTCTACTTTCTGCAGGATGTTAATAAATCCTGCAGAAGGAGTGGATAAAAGGACCAAGCCTCCCTCTGGCTTGTTCCCAGCTTCTCTGAATTGCCTGGGTTTATGCTCAAATGGCCTCAAAGGTTTACATTTCTTAAGACAAATTTTTAGCTGCAGCCAGTTTTTTCTACATGCTGAAATAATCAGTAGAGCAGGGAAATAAGCCAATCATAATGAAGACAAAGAGGAGAGAAAACCAAAGCTGTGCCCTCACCTGATACAGACCCGAATCCTCTCCAGCCTCAGAACCTTGCTCCCCCTTGTATTATAAAAAAAGTGGGTGGAGGGAGGAGAAGGGAAGAGGAGGGGAGAGGAGGGGAGGAAGAAAGATCACAAAGAAAAAACGGAATGCTTCATTTCTGCCTTGATGGGAGAAATTCTTAGGTCTTCATCAATTCACAGATGACTATCTAATCTAGACACCGAGGATAGCATCTCCTCAGAGTATTTGGTTCTGAGTGAGGTTTTTACTTTTGCATTGCCTATATTTTAATATTTTACACCTTGTCTGCTTGTGGCAAGTGCAGTCTATATATTAAGACTTTTAAAAAGAACATAGAGACAATTTTCCCTTAGCTCTTTGCAGAATTGATAAGCATGAATAAAAAAATAAAATCCATGATTTTTTTTATTGTTGTGTATCTCCTTTTAAATATCACAAAATTTAAATTGCCAAACGTACAGCTGAGATCTATGAGACAGACAGACAGAGAAAGAGACAGAGAGAGAGACAGGGAAAGAGAGAGAGACAGAGAGAGGACAAAGAGAAGAACTAGGAGAATAACAAAGGCAGCCAGATGAATCTTTGATGGACTGATGGGGGAAGACTGATAATAGTATTTTGTTTAAGTTAGTGTAAATTCTGAAGCAGGTTGTGCTATTACTTACTGCTTGAGAAAATGGTTAAAAAAAGCTTCATTTCTCTAAAATGTAAACTACAAGTAAATGGTACTGTATGTTGATGGGGATTTGAGAGTGATAAGGAAGAGATGAAAATGAACGATGTCAATAAAATAAAGAATTAAAATGGTGACAAGCACTACTCTGTAAGGAACAGCCCATAGCTTGGATGCCAAAGCAAACCCACCCTAGTTCCATCCACTAACTACCACAAGTTAATATCACTATACCTTTAGTATTTAAGGTATTTAAGGGTTTAGTGAAAATTTTTAGCTTCTTACAAGGACACAAATTTCAAATAGGATATTCTTTACAAAAATGTAAAGCCACCATTAACAGTGTTTATAGTATGGAATTTACATATGCACACTCAACAAAATATCCCCTAAAAATGAGATCAAAAGAAAAATAGGTTAAGTTATCACTATTTTAAAATACAAAATACAAATATAATTGCAAATCTTATCTACAGATTATGATAAATAAGTGAAGAATGAAGAGAGGAAGCCATGAGCAAGCACTCCAGGGGATTGATTTTAGACTGCTGAAGTTAAGAAGGGACTTTTACAATGTGGACAGGAAAATAAAAAGGAGCTGGCCATACAAAGGCAATACTCCAGGCAGAGGGAAAAGCGTGCACAGAGGCTCCAAAGCAAGAACAGGACCAGAGTGGTTAGAGATTAATGAATGAGAGGAAGAGTAAGTTAGGACGAGACCAGAGGCAGGTCCTTCAAAACCTCGATGTTAGGATTTCTTAAAAAATCTCTTCTAAGTGCATTGAAGTGCCTCAAGGTCAAAGACATTTGAGAAATGAAGTGTTATTGTGCAGCACTTACTTGGAGATTCAAAATACACAATAGCTAATTAAAGATTCCAAGAATTTCAACTATAAAGAAATGTGTTGAACTTGATTTAATTCAGGGTTTTCCAAATTTATTTGAGCACTGAACACTCTTCATGTGACACACATGGATATCCTCCTGAACTTTCCTCCCTGGTGGATCATTTTCTATAGTAGTTACATGGAACAAACTGCTGTGACAGATCTGGATGCCATTGTTACTTCATAAATTAACTGAAATACCATTTGCTACATCTGGGAATAAAAGGACCTAAAATATTCAATAAGTAAGACTTCGTAGAGATAACGGGTTTCACTTTTTACTCAGTTGAACAAATATTTGACAGTCTACTCTCTGGTAGGCTCTGAAACACTGTGCTAAACAATAGGGTTACAAGATGTATAAGACCTATATTCTAAATTTGGGAGCCTTAGAAAACATAAATGTATTCATTCATTTCTTTATCCATTCAACAAATTTGTGTTTAAGTAAGTCAAGCACTGTTCTAGTCTTGAGGGATAAAGGCAGAAACAAGACAACATTGCCTTTGCTTTGCTGAAGCTTATATTTTTGCCTGGTGTAGAGGAGAAAAGTAAACTAAATAATACTGCAATCCAAAAACCAGTATAGTAAAATACATATTAACATGTAAGAGAGCAGACAGTGGAGGTAGATAATCAAATAAGAGCGTTTAACACAGGGCAGAGGTAGGAAAGAGGATCTGGATTTGAGAAATAATTTGGTAGTAATATAAAGAGGAACTGTAATGGTTAGATGGATATATGTTCAGAGTTTGTATAATACATAAATTCGAGGTCAACAAAGAAGTTGTGGAACAAACCATGGAAGTTATAAGAAATAATAACTAATTCTTATTATGTGCCAGAAACTGTTCTAAGAACTTCAAGTATTTTTAATACTTCAAATCTCCCAACAGCTCCATGAGGTAAGCTCCGTTTTAATCACCGTTTTAGAGATGGATGTGAGTACTAGAATATTTTAAATTATGTATGTGGCTTGCATTATATTTCTTTTGGACAGTGTTGTTCTATATGCTTCTCAGAAGGACTATTAGGTTTCTATTTTGCACTTATTTTGTGCACACCTCACATATAACTTCCCATTTTTCCTTCTGACCCCACCAGCCGGCAGCCTGGCAGTCTCCTGTACCAGGTGGTCGGCAGGGACAGCAGTACTGAGTGCCTCTCTCGCCACCTCTATGACCTGACAGTGTTCATCCCTTCATTTTGTCACTACACTCCCCGAATTCTCTTCTTTTACAGGAGATCTTAGATACCTCACTTCTGGAAAGTGCTGGGAAAAGATAAAGAGATGGGCAATTTCTAACAGCCTTTCAGATATAACCACACAAGCTGGTCGATAAGCCCATGGCAGAAACAAGGAGGAAAAACTGCAAGTTAAGCAAAGCTCATGCCAGATTATTATAAGGCAACGCTTAATAATAACACTTTGTCAGAAGGAAAATATCAGGAGGACATGCTAGTCCAGCCTGGGCAACAAACAACAAACACAAAGGTGTGATCTCCTTACTCATAATCATTGTCACAACATCAATGGCCATGTGAAATAGAAAGAAGAGACAGGAGATGGTGAGAATTAAGTGGGCCCTTCCTGCCTGAGCTAATCTAGGAACTGTTATAGCAAACAGCTTAGCCATTATACTGAAAAATTTGTCCCCTAACTCCAATATTGGGAAAGACTGAACAATTTGATTTAGAATCTACGTCCTGAGACTAAAATTCTGTTTCCCTCTCACAACAAAGTACCATAAGATATTATCCTAAGAAATAGATCCGATGGCCCTGGATTTAAAAGGCAAAAGAATCAGGGTAGTTAATCCAATAACTTTAATAAAATGCCTTCCTCACCCGAAAATTTTAAAAATAATAACAAGTAGAGGGATGCTTTGCTTATTCTACATTGGAGGGGAACAAAGTACTCCACATAAATAAAATCTTCACAGTAACCCTCATTAAAAAATAGTTGACAGAAACTTTAACTTAATCTCTAAAATAACATTTAAAAATTTAACATTTTTAACGAAAATACTTTGAAATAACATTTTACTTTTTCCTGGTGCCTAAAAAGACATTTTTGAACATGACTTAAAGTTTTTTTAATGACTCACATTCATTATGATCAATTATTACACTATAGTGCAGTCTAATGATGCCCAGAGGGACAATTACAGAGTGTGGAACTGTTTGCTGCTGCACCTGAGGGGCCTCACATCGCTGTGCTTTCAGTTCTGGTTTCTGGCCTTGATGGGCTTTCTCCCTCTACCATTTCTCTTGGCTGTGATTTCTCAATACTGTTAGATGCTGATCACGATCGGTCATTTCCACAAACGTTCCTAATTTGGGGCTTCTACCAAGAAAACGGTTGAATGTGCTTTTAAAAAATAGTGCGAGACCACAACAAATAAAGATCCACAGCGATTATGGCACATATTTGGCTCACGAAAAGTATTGTTATTGCTTGTCTTCAAGCCTCTAAGTATGTTTCAGAGGAATAGGTCGGCTGGTTAATCTACCCACAAGAAGACTGTGACAATGATATGGCAATGTCGGTAACAATGGCGATTATCATGACTACAAGCCAGGCGCCAGGATAAGTGTGTCACTAAATCTTCACAATCACAGGAGGGAGATACAAATAGAGTCTTATTTTACAGATGGGGAAATTAAATTTAGAAAGATTAACTAATCTGGCTGTGGTTACACGCTAAGTGGTGTAACTAGTATTTGAGCCCAGGCTGCTACCTAAAGCCCAGGCCTCTACCCATTCTCTATTATGCCTCCAAAAGTCAGTAACTACATTTATAGAAATTACTTACAACTTAGATGCAAGGCATTACAATAAATAAAGGTTACTGAATTTTAACTCTGTAGATTTCTTCACTAAACGTGAATTTTGATTTATTGAGCCTGATCTTAAAAGGCATTTATTTTGTTGATTCATCTGCTACTTAAAATCAAGGAGATGTTAACATAATTCTGCTGAGAGACAGTGTCATACTACCAGTTTAGGTTTATAAAATTCCCACTGCTAATCCAAAGAAAGTTGAATTACAATGTTGTGTTTAAACTGTAAAAGTATCATTGTC
Source organism: Balaenoptera borealis (assembly GCF_965194805.1). Taxonomy (NCBI): domain Eukaryota; kingdom Metazoa; phylum Chordata; class Mammalia; order Artiodactyla; family Balaenopteridae; genus Balaenoptera; species Balaenoptera borealis. The sequence goes on from NC_138862.1 coordinate 35,149,699, forward strand.
CTATTATCATATCTGACTCAGTACCTAATTTACTACTTAATTTTGGAAGTTTCATAGAATCTGATACTCTCTTAACCCAAGGTACATCTCAGGGTCCAGAGATAGCACTAGAGGCCCAGAGATTATATCAATCCCAAATGTGTGTCCCTTTGGTCTGAACAATAATTTCAAAAATTTAAATTAATTACAGACATTTAAAAATGGGGATGTTTCATATAAAATGTGGACTTCTGACTTCTCTCAAAGAAGTGGAAGATGTGGCTTCACATGGAAGCAACCAGCAGGAGCTTGTGAGTGGGAGCCCCTTCTAACAAGACCTATTTGCTCTGGGTTGCCAAGACCACCACCTGGCCTGCTTCCCTCAGTTACCAGCCTGGTTTGTGAGTTAAGCCCTGCTTTCACCTTTAGTAAAAATCTGAAAGTACAATTCCAAACTATTCATAATATTCTATATTTAGCTTGTCATGTATTTTCAATGATGTTATTTTATATAGTTTTAATAACTGCCCTGTGGCACATGATGAGCTCTTCATCCATGAAACCAAGATTTAAGTGTTAAACAGCTTGGTAAGATCAGAGAGGTAAAGGTCATGTAATTCTAAAACCACTTATTTTATATTATGTCAGATCTTTTATATCTTAACTATATGTAGTATTTATTATTATCATCATCATTTTGGCTGGAAGTATCTTTGATAGCTTTCTTCATTGAATTCCGTTCTAAAGAACATGTAACCACACCAAGTCAATACTTTGCAGTGTCATTTTCATGGCAAGCAAATTTGATGGTGAAAAGTTTATTAGACAGAGAGAAAGAGAAACAGAGACTGCTTTACTTAAAATATTTTCTATAAGAAACAATAAATATTAACTTTACTTCCACATTTAATACATAAACAACAAATATATCACTAAAATTAAAAAAATAAACAAGTATCTTTTTTGAATGTAACATGGTGATAAGTGCAATGGAAAAAAATTAGGTAGGGACAGGAGATAGGAAATGGCAGAAGACTGAAGGAGATATTTTATTTCAGGTTGTCAGAGAAGAAAGTTCAATAAGGTAGGTAGGCACCTAATGCCTCCAAATTGAATGATCCTTAATAAAGGTTATCACTGTAGTCATCATGATAATCATCCCTCACAAAGATCAGATAAACCCACTGAACAGCTAGTTGGCCTCATTTGCCGTCCTTTACACAGTGCTGAGAATAGAGCTTAAGTCTTAGAAAAGTTGGCTATTATGCTGTTTTGTTTCCTAAAGCACTGGGAGAAAATGTTAATTATAACTGCCCCTGAGTTTTAGTGATGCTTTCAGCAGACAGAGAATTTTGAAAGGCTACACAGGCAAAGGTCTAATCTTGGGGAGCTGAAAAAAGACAATGAAATAAATCCTGAGGCTGATGGCTTGTCTTACTAACAGTGAAAGAAAAAGAAGCAAAATGAAGACCAAATAGAGATATCTCACCACCACAAAATTGGGATGGGAAATTCAGAAGTTTGAGAAAAATATGCCTGATCACTAGTCCAAATGAATGGGGGTCGGAGGGGGGGGAGACCCTCAAAAATAAATAATTTTTATGTTACTTATAAATTATGTGCCCTTCCAAAATTTTAAGAGATACCTATATTTTCTGAAAATAATTGGCTCACTATAACATGGGTTATTTATCTGCAGCATAACACTAAGGAAATCATTCAGCTAGGAAACCATGAAATATCTCTTCATAACTTCAAAACTGCTAGTCCATAACCTAGAAAACAGACATGGCTAAACAAGTTGTTTTGTTACACACAGATAAAAAGAGAAAAATGGATTTTTTCTCACATTTTACCTGCTTGTTTAAAAAGGTCATAAGAAAAACCCAGATATTATTATTATAGACTCAACAAAATTCACAGACTTAAGTAAACAACCACTGAATAGGGACCTTTGGACCATTTTCACAGGCATGTACCACTGCCTGAAGTTAAAAACGCTGCTTTTGAAGCCATGCTCGACATTTTCAAATTTAAGGTAAATTACCAAGTAAGAAGAGTCCTACTTTAGAGGGAGTTTGCATTTGAGAAGGTGAATGTTACAGGTGAGTAAGACCTAAATACTCAAGATATTTTCACAATATCCCTGTGCACTTAAAGTTTAGACTTGTGAGAATAAACAAGGCAGAGAATACAAAGTTTTACGAGGAACAAGTTTACACAAAGACTGTAAATCCTTACTCCAGTGCTGTGCTTTGCATCAATGGAAACCTTTCTGCCAGGCTGAATAATCTCATAAACCCTGTAAGAGAAGTAATATTTCTACCATTCAAACTCAAATCCAGACAGATTAGATTGATATAGCAACTTTCTTAATCACCTTTACAAAAGAAAATTAGCCTGTCTGAATTTTGAATCTAACTCTACGTTCTTTGAAATAGTAGATTTAACCATTTGCCTCAATCAAGCTGAAATAAGGTCCTGGTTTAAACAAGGAAAAATTACTAAAAGGAAGAGAGAAAATTCTGTAAAAGAGGAAAACAGAAAGACTTTTTATGGGACGTCCAGCATTATTAACAATCTTACTGTGAAATTTTAATATTCTTAATGAATAGGCTATGTAAGTTATTCTTTGTTTATTTTTAATTGTCCGACTCCCTGTGGAATAGGTAACTGTTTGCTAAATCTATGTCCGAAATTGTCTTTTAATCTTCCATCATTTGCTTTTTATTAAGCAAATAGGAAAGGTATTTGTCTAAAATGATACTGTATTACTTCAACTTAAAAAAAATATTCAATGTTCTGAAATCTATCCAAAGAAATTAAAACATATACTTTCTTTTAGGGTTTTGTGCTAGTTTAAATATACAGAAAATATCATCTCCCTAAAGATATGACATAGGGTAAATGCTCAATAAGTTTATTCAATAAATTTATGAATGAATTGATCAGAAAAACAAGTTTCTTCTTCTTTAAAAAAAAAATCTTTGATGTTAACCTTAATTTACCTAAGCTATTATTTGTAAACTTTTTTGACTGTGTGCCTTATCAGCACACTCCTCCATATGTGTATTTATTTATTAATTGTATATATACCACTTTAGTAATATATTAATAGATCCACAAAAAGAAACTAAAAATAAAGATAAAATAATCAAGGTCTGGTTAAACTTAAAATTGCTTTCACAGGTGATTTTAATGCTCCTCCTGGCTATAATAGCTCACTAAAATATATAGATATAAATGAAAGAAGGGAATCAATGGCTATCTTTATTAAGTTATAAAACTTTTTTTTTCCAACTCCTTCCACTATCTACCATCTTTCATGAAATATGGATTGTATATTTCATTTTCCCTGAGTTAGTTGGGTGATCTTGCCAATTAACCACAAGGTGATTCATTTATATTTATAATTATATTTATAAGTATAACCAATGGGCTTATGACAAACTATAATTGGAACAATTTTAGAAACTTGGCAAAAAATGCTCCAAGATTCATGTGTATGCAAATAAAAGAATTTTTATGACTGAAATCATTTGTGGCAATAAAATCACGAAGATGGAAACTTTTTCTTGATATTTTCCCCAAACGGTTTCCCCATAGCTCAACTTTCTTTGAAAGCAGTTACTTCAAGTTAACTGTTAAAATGTCACCTATACCCTGAAGGGAGTGATTTTTTTGTATTTGTTTTTTCCCAAATTTCTGATAAACATATGCACAGAAACTTCAAGCATATATATCTAGCAATGTGTCCTAGATGAATCTAAAACTTTTCCAGATTAATACCTGTTTTCAACAGATGTTGAACACATTTACCCTTTTTATGCTATTTTTCTCTGTTATTGTGGCCATTTTTACTGTAGCAAAAAAGAGTGATTATTTCACCCGATGGCCTGTTGCTTTTCGGTTTTTGCTTTTAAGAAATCACAAAGCAGCATATGACTTTAAAGCTCTCTTAAAAAATAATATTTTGGAGGTTTCTATTCATGTCCTGGATGCTTAGTTTTTAAATACCCTGCTAATCATAATGGTGTCATATATTCATTAATTAATATATCAATGAACAATAATTCTTAAATTAAGGATCATCATTAATAATTGATTGTCATGATGTAATATCAAATAAATATATGCCAAAATTTTGTTTAGAATTTTAGTACCTATGTTTATGAGGGCTTATCCAAGGAATGTAAGATTGGCTTGACATTCAGAATCAATAAATGCAATTCACTCTATTGACAAACTAAAAAAGAAACATCACATAAGACATCACAGAATATTTAAGATTCAAATATCCACTCTCAGAAGGGGAGGCCCCATGAATTTCCTTCCACATTCTAACTCGTGGAAAAGACCTAGGAAGATTAAGAAGATCCACATATTATAGTGTATGTACTAAAGGATATTTTATTCCATGTGGTTATGACCTTAAAAAATCAAACTGGATTCACTTTTTGTTTCTGAAAGGAACTCTTATAACTCAAGATAAGAGTATCTTCCTGCCTAATAGTTGTCACTACAAACTCATGCTGACAGAATATGATTACACTACTTTTGTACCCAAATGTAAGGTTCGGGGGGGAAAAAATGAGCATGAGCTCTACTATGCTATCTCCTTTGAGATTCATATCTTATCTTTGAAGAAAATACTCAACAAAGAAACTGTTCTCATTCGAAGCTTTAGTAAAGGTTACGGTATAATAATTGTTAAGCTGCACAAATTGTGCAGTTGTCTTGTTATTTTATCAAGTGCATTTACATAGTGCCAGACACATGCAAAATACAATTTAAAACTGAGACAATTAAATTATATCCATTATTTCTCACTCTAGAAACTTTTGAAACTTATGGGTGACAGATTTGTCAAGAAGTTCTCTTTACCAACTAAAGAAAGAACAACCCAATCTCTGTTATGAACTGTCACTAGTAATTTAGCAGAGCTAGAAGGCAGTTCAGCCGAGTAGACAGAAAATTAAAACATGGGCAGCTCCTGATTGGAAATTTATTCATAACAGGTAATGAAATAGCACAGTCAGGATCTCTGGTATTACCCAGAGTGAGAGATTTAATTCTGATAACTCTGATGATGACACTTGAATCAGAGATTATAAATGGTGACAGGTTGTGACATACAGATAGAATGAAATGAGCATCAGCAACATATCTCTGCAGAAGCTGATTCTATATAAGATCAACATTTTCTTAATTTCAAAAATTATTACACGTTTTCAAAAAAGAGGTTTATTAGGGCCTTAGGCAAACCCTGTACCATTTTTATATCTACTTTTCAATGGAGTATAAGATTAATCAACATATCAAAGGTAAGGGGTGAAAAATAACTTATAAATTAAAACATGAAGTATAAATTGTTGTTTCTGATATCACCTGGATAAGGAACAAGCCCAAAATTATAGACGAATAGCTATCCTATGTATAGAGTAATAGTAAAGGTTTGGGTTTTCCTGTGTTTATATGCATGAAAAGAATACTCATTAAGTGCAGCCACATAAAAATAATGTTATTTGTATTTGTAAAGAATAATCATTTTTATTTTGGATTTTCTATGCCTTTTTATATTTTCTAATTAACAAAAATGGCATTATTAGTTTTATAATGATTAGTATGTTTTTTGAAAATTGCCTATTTCAGACAAACTCTCTACCACAGAAATACAGCTGAGAAAAATACCAATATTTCCACATAGACAGGTATTTCAATAAATCTCTTTTGAATTTGTGAACTGGCATATTTACTGTGTATGGTTAAAACCTGTTAGATGTGGGGATTTTAAAACTTAGTCCTAAAATTCTTTAATACTCCTGTCACTGAAATAAAAGGGTCTATGCCCCTTGAATCTGTAACTGTTTGGACAATAGCTTATAGCAGAAATGACGCCATGTCAGTTTCCAGACCCAGACCGTAACATGGAAGAGAAGAGATGTCACACTGACCTATGCCCCAACTGCAGATCTGGAAGTAAAATAAATAACTGCTGTTGTCCAAAGTCACTAAATTTTGAGCTGGTGTGTTAAGCAGCAGTAAATAACCAAAAGAGCATCGGACTTCCATCATGAATGCCGATTATAAAAATGGTTTTCGCATTACACCAAAACAATGTTATATTACATATGCTATAACTAGTCAGAATAGAAGGAAGAAAATGTAAAAAAAAAAAGAAAAATGAAATACACTTTCATCAGGCTAACATAAATTTTATCAATAAAGTTTTTAATAAATTACAACACAGTATTGAGAAAATAATTCAAAGAATCTTAGAATCTTTAGTATGCTATAAATTGAAAAACCTAAATATTATAGAATTATTTGCTTAAATTTGGTGATTTAACTTTTTAAATTTGTTTTTGTAGGATTTATCTATATTGTTTAATGATGTTGTAACTAAAAGCATAAACCTATATAGAAAATACTAATTCTATAAAAATTAGAGAATTTAAATACTGTCAAATAGAACCACATATTGAATAATAGAAATACATTTTAAATGGAACTATATTTACAGAGGTCTAAGCCTACATGACATAATGCAGCCCCGAAAAGTATTAAAAAAATAATAACAAAGTAAAATCATGCTACATGTTATTTACCAAAAGTAAGCACTTGAGAAAGATTAATAGTTAATTCAACAAAAAAGAAACTAAGTATTGGGTTGGCCAAAAAGTTTGTTCAGGTTTTTCGGTAACATCTTATGGAAAAACCCAAACAAACTTTTTGGCCAACGCAATATTAAATAAAAATGTTAAATATGCCTTAATTTCGGTAATATAAACAATAGAATTGTTTTAAGACTATTATGTATAATTCCTTTTCCTTAGAAAACTGGATAACTTTAAATGGACTTTGAGAGCTCAGGATACAGAAAAATACCCTATAATAAATATTTTAATAAAATAAATAATCATTTTATAACATAAAAATCCACCTACTTAATGTATTTCTTTTCAAGGCACAGTTCCACAGCAGAATAGTTTCAAAACATAAAAATTTAACAATTTAGTGTATTTCTTTCATAAGGCACAGTTCTGCAGGATAGAGTCAACATTATTCATCCAAATATGAACCAGAAAGTTCAATTAATTGTATTTCTCGTCCACAAGCTACTTTGATAAGATTTACTCAATAATGAAATTGTTAAGAATCATATCGTAGAATTAACACAGGTTCAGTCCTTTTTACTCATTATAAATCTACAGTATAAAAAGCAATATTCAAAAGGTGACACAAATACAAAATACCTTTACAGAGGGAATTGTATTAATCCCAAAACTCTGCCTCCTCTTATAATGAAAACCTGAGAACCAGAATGATTAATCGATTTGTACCAGAGTGAAACTAGGCCTGGAACCCTGCCACCTGCTTCTAACTCTTGTGTCTTTTCTCATATATTATGCTGCTTCATCTGGCACGAGTGATTCCTATACAGCTATGAAATATAAAATAATGCATGATAATAAGAAAAGAGTGAAGCAAAACAACTTCCTCCATATAAAAAGTCATCTAATTTATGCTGAAACATTAGAATTCTTCATTTTATCAAAGTCCTTGCTGAAGCATTTTTCTACACTGTTTGTTTTCCAGATATGTGCATATTTATTTATGGTACAACATCCAACAGAAAATTCATTAAACTCTTTCAGAAATATTATAAAAATTAGTTATATATTACTTGACACTCTGCTACTTTTAATACACCTGAAATCATATTTTTATTATATTTTCACTTATGATAAAAAATGGATACAAGTTGATAGTATTTTTTATTTTACAAAATTTTTGCCATATTTTGGAATTTAGATTTAATCACCTAAAACACCCTTCTAATTAGATGGCAACTCAGAGATGTATTTAATCTTAAGGAATTGTTTTAGCACTAAGCCTTAGTTTATTATCTGTGAGATGGTCATAACAATAGTACTTACCACATGTAAGTAGAATTGTTGTGCAGAATAAATAAAATATGTAGCTAATATATCTAAATCCTTGGCACCATACCTGACATATTACATACTAATAAATGTTAGTTGTTATTATAGTTTAGTTGCAATCAAAAACATGGTAATATTAAGATAGCAAAACATATAGTATGATTTTTAAAAATGGCCTACTTAAAACAATGTGTATTCTTCTATTAAAAGGCGATTTGCTATGTTTAATTCAAACTGATAAAGTACTTTCTAGATATTAAAAAACTATTCACATTAACCTTTTAAGGGGCAATATAACCAATATATGTTAAATAGCATATGATTTGTAAAACCGAAATTTAGTGCAACTTACCACTAATACACGTGCTAATCAAAACAAGGTAAATTCTATTAGTATGTTAAACATTTCTCATAAAATTTTTTTAAAAATTAAGAAATTAAATACCAGTGAGAGAGTATACATACAATGAATTTAGTAAAATTCCTTGAATTATTTTTAAACAAATAAGACATTTCCATATTCTATGTACGTACCTGGAGTAGGCAAACAATCGACTATCCCAAAGATTATGATTCCCTTTAGGTCCGTAATGAAAGTAACAGGACTCTGTCCCATCAAACATATTCAATCCATCTTCTGAATTTTTGGAGGCATGGCTATGTACCATATCTAAGAAGACTGTAATACCCATTGAGTGAGCTGTGTCAACCAGTTCTTTCAGCTCTTCAGGAGTTCCATAACGGCTTAAGGTAAAGGAGACAGCAAAAACATGATCACATCATATTTAAAACCAAACAGCCAATCATTTACTGAGACTCAGTTGTTTTACCAGCACAGTACTAGATACTTCAAATGTACAAATGTAGTATGATATAATACTTAGATACAAGTCAAAGTTGCTTAATATTTGTTATTAGGCATTTTTAAAAGCATTCAATAAAAAAATAAATCTGGCTGTTAATTGTAGATTTATAACACAATGAAAATTCACATTTTGAGTAGGTAGATAGTAAAATTCCGCTTCTCTATACTCAGAGCTTCTGATTTCCATCGCCAAGCCTAGCTAGTTTGAGGGGTATGGTCATTCCTGTCCACATACCTGGCCATCCCTTTAAGCATGCATGGTCGGGATTGTGAGGGCTCTTAGAATACTTCTTTGAATATCCTTGGTGCCTTAATTGAGGCCATTTCTCCTGTACTTACTTATTCCCAGACTGGAATGCCTCAAGTACCAGCGGGTCCTGTCACCACCCAAGCAGGAAAGATGGGCAGCTCACATGCACGTGGGTTTGTGTTAAAGAGAAACTGATGATTGACTTAACAGTGCAGAGGGCATTGTCCAGCTTTATCAGGAAAAGGGGCTCCAGAACCTGAAACTCAAGATGCCAGAATCCCAGTGGAGAAACTTCCCCGGTGGGAACTTCCTCAGTGGTCTACCCCGCTGCCATGTTTGCCCCCCAGGTGTCTGTCCGGGGGGTACCGGTGGCTGAATTTAACATGGAAGTCACCCCAGCAGCGAACAGATTCAGGATTCATTTCCAGGGGCTGTGTGGCATGATGCTTCCTGAAGCCCTTGCGCCTCATGAAACTGAAACTGTTTCTTAATTGCCCTGAGGAAGGAAGAAATCACAGCGCATCTAAGTACCAGGCCACCAACAGGAGAAACAGTCCTGTGGATGGTGAGCTGAATACTGAAAGGTCTGAATATATCTTCTGGAATCCAAACTGCTGATAAGTGACGGGACTTAGAAGAAATAGTAGTAAACGTGTTTAGAAGGAGAAGTCACAGAACTTCTCAAGTCAATTCGCGTTATTTGGTTTGAACCTAAACATAAGATACCTCTGATGTGTTTGGTTGGTTACCGGGAAGGAAACAACTTTGTAATTAGATTGTCTAAAAAAAGTAATTATTTTTGCTATTTGGGTAGAGGGGTAAAACCCTGGTATTTCTGATTTTTGTGCAAGGTTTGGTGGAAAATAAAATCCCTTTCTACAGCAAAAAAAAACAAAAAACAAAAAAAACAATGCAGAGGGCAACAGTATCCTAGACAGGAGCAGTTTCAGCAAAGTGGTGGATCGCGTACTTGGAATGCGTTCAACAAAGAAGAGGAGTGGAGGAATTAGAGACAACAAGGACAGATAACTCGTTCAAGGAGAAGTCCTATGAAGAGAAACAGGTGAAGGGACCAGTATCTTTTCTGTATGTCTGGAATGCTATCTACCTACTCCCACTTCACTCCTCCCCCCAGGTAACTCTTTTTTTTTTTTTTAGATTTGAAAACTGTTTATCTCTTAATCATGTTTTAGATCTCAGTTGTAACATCAGTTCAGATCTAATCTAAACTGATTAGACCCCTGATTCTATGCTATTGGAGAAATCTGCCATCTTCTTCTTAGCTTTTATTACACGTGGAAATAATAATATGTATGATTATTGGATTTATGTCTGTATGCCACCACACTGTAAGCTCCATGTGGCAGAGACAATGTTGGACTTGTTCAACTTGTGGTTATTCGGGTCAGTACCTCTCTGCATAGGACCCCTTGATGTCTTTCTGCCCAGAGAGCAATATTCCTTGGATTTCACCCTGGGAAGAAGGACAGTCCTTCCGTGGGTAGTATATATCCCACCAAGGGCCTCCTCAGTTACCTTCCTATATAAGTCAATCTCTTTCCAGAAAAGGATATGAGCTCTAGCAATAATGGCTTCCATAAGTCAGGATTTTCTGACTGAAGCTTAGGCCTCCGAACATATGACAATTTCAGCAGGCTAACTGGATATTCTGTACCAGAAATCATTTTGTGAAAAGCAATGTTCAATCAGGCCAGTCTCTAAGGCTTGATGAGAAAAGAGTCTATGATCTTAATAAAAGAAGATGCTCAGCTTCTATTAGCTCTGTTAACCCTAAAATAGGTTATAAGACATCACACAAAATATAGAAATTCATTTCATTTTTTAAATGTTTTGTTCAAACAAGAATGGATATAATTTCTTTCATTTTACCTTGAAGCTGCAAAGAAGCTTGTGATTTGGTAACCAAAACTGGCATAGTAAGCATGTTCCATGATCGCCATCAACTGAATGCAATTGTATCCTGTATAAGCAAAGGTCAAATAGAGACTAAAAGCCACATTTTAAAAAAGTAATGAAAACAATATATAAACACAGCACCCTGTTCAAAAGGCATTAAATTTTACATATAACCTAGAAGATTTGGTCATTTTGAAAAGTTCTACTACTTTAACATCTTTGCTTGTCTGACCTTCTAACACAAAATCAGACAGTTAGTTCTTGAGGGTTATAGTCTAGCTATTTGAAATGTCTTCATTTTAACAAGTAATAAATGATATGCAAATATACTCTTAATTTGGCTTTAGAATATTAAAGATGGCAATCTGCATATGCTAAACTTCAGTTGCACTTGTAATATTCATATCGAAGATTGTGAAAGCCAAATAAAAGTAACTGATTGCAGGCCATGTACTTTTTATTTCACCTTTTTCTTTATATTTCTCTTTTTTCTAGCATAAGATATACCATACCACTGAATCCATTTTTCTACAAGGTAGCTTTTATAAAGCCAGCATTAATGCTTCCATTTTCCACTGTTTCTAGGACCTATAAAATTACTCCACAGTCATCCATGGGCACACATGTGCATGCGTGCACACACACACACACACACACACGTACACCCACATACATCCTTCCTTTCTCTATCTGAAAATGTTTTGCTTTAACACTAAATGAATTGACTCAAATGAACTGACTCAAAAAAGATAGGTATGTATTTTTAAAAATCCTTAACACAAATATATTTATTAATGTGTTTTTAATGTAAGCAAATAATCAGAGTAGAAGAAACTTTGGTCTTTTAAAAAACGAAAAAAATCATTTTCTTCAAAGTAAAATATGGTAAAATTTTCAGATATGATTTAATTGCCTTCTGCAACATGCAGAGAAAATATTCCTATTCTGTTCTCAAAGTCTAAATTCATGTCAATATAACTTCTTGTGCACATATTTTAGTACATAATTAATATTGGAACAATTACGAATTCACGTTCAGAACTGAGGATTCGTAAGTTTAAAGGATAACATAAACTCCATGATTCAGAATCTGTTGAAAAATTATTACTGTTGGCTTCATTGTTAAAAAAAGAAACAAATTAACTCTATCAGGCCTGGTAGAAACACGTATATAAACTACTGCTCAATAATATAAATCAAGTATAATACTTAGTCACAAAATACAGAGTTTGTAGTTTATTTCTCTATTATGTAATCAATATTATTCTTCTGACCAAGTAACAATTTATAGCTTTTATTATTCATTTTACGTCATTAACCATTCCTAAACTCACTTATGGTCAGAGTACTGGGCTAGGTAATTCAAACACAAAGATAAATAAGAAAATCCTTGTTCTGCTGAAACTTCTGCAAGATCCAGGTCATAAACAATTTACTACAGTATGAAATGAGAGACCATCTCAAGTATAACAACCTTAATATAATATTTATTAAATATAATTTATATTAAATTCTCCAAACATTTAATTAATTTTGGTTTCTGGAACCTGACCTCACCATCTCAGGTAATCAAGATCCCTATATAACTAAAAATTTCAACCATGAGAAACTTTTCCTCTAGCCAAAATGTGGACTGCCTACCAGAAGCAGACTAATTAAATGTAGTTTATCTTCCTGCCTAGCCACTGGAGCAGGTGCTAATATGCTGAGAAATGATAAAAAGCATTACCTGCAAAAAGAAAATAACAGATCTAAAGCATTCTGAATCAATAATTCAGCAGTACACTATTCACTCTCCTGCTTGTTCCCATGAAGACAGGGTTTGTGTGATTAGAGTCCAATATACAAACACCTAGACCAATGTGACTCACACAGAAAGATGCACCACAAATATCTGTCTAATAAGTCATCCAGACAGGAGCTATATATACAATGACTCTGAAACAAAATGAGTTCTAGTCACCTTACAAATGTAAGATTTTTTTCCCTAACAGACTAAAATGAACAGGCTATAATCAATGACCACTTAAATTGATAAAAATTCTCTCCTGCAGAAAAGTAATTATGCTTAGGTATTTATCTATAATTTTGGAAGCCATCAATTCACATTAAAATTAAAATTGAAATTGGAATAATATCTTGAATTCTTATGTTCTATCTTATTCCATTTCTCTTTTCTATGCTATCACTATTACAGGGCAATTTGAGAAGCCTAAAATAACATGCATTTCTATTACATATTTAATCTCTTAACACAAAAAAAGAGACACTTGTAATTAGCTTCTCTAATAAGAGAACAGACTCATTAAAATTTTATCTGAATAAAAATCACAGTTATTACTTACCAAGGTCTTTGATTCTTGGTAGTATATTGCATGTAAAATGTTTATAAGAAGCTATTTTTCCTTCATAGGAAGAAATTCCCACATGAGATTCATAAATTCGTAGACCTCCTGGCTTCTTTGGTTTGGAATGCTTAAACTACAGAATATTAAAATTACATATAGAATTAAACCAAAAATGCAGGTATGACACTAACAGATTAAGCATGTTAAATGAAATGATGAATTAACTCAGTCAAACACTTTGAAACTACTTTCACATATAAAAGGCACTGGCTACCTCCATTAAACTTTCTTTTGAAAAAAAAATCCTTTTTAGGATCATGGTAATAAACCTATTTGAAAAGAGTAGTCATGCGATGGCTTATGCCTTATCACTGAGTGAAGATGTATTTTGAGCCTAAGCCTTAGAGAAAACATAAGAACTGTGAAATGCATACATAATTATCAAATGCAAAGCATTTATCAACAAGCTTCGATAACTTAAAGGACAGAAAAGTGAGCTCCAAGATACCTATAACTCTTATCAATAAGACAGCCTTAAAAATTACCCTAATTCATACAGTCATGAGACGTCTTGACTATTCGTTGTTCCTAAGGACACTGATCCTGCTTCAAGCCCATGACAGTGAGAAATATTACACCACTGGAGAGTCTTTGATTAATCAGAAATTGTAGTTAAGATTTTTAAAAATCAGTATCCCTTATAGTTCAGTACATAGAGATTTAGTGTTCTTCCCCCGCCCACAACTTCAGAAACACACGATAAAACAAAAGCTCACTTTTATATTTTATTGGCTACAGATGATGGACTCTGATATATATATATATATATATATATATATATATATATATATAGCAAACGAGTACACTATGATGTAAAATATTAAACCGGTGGTGAAGAGAGAAGTTGAACATTACAATAAAAGTTATAAAAGTAAAAATTAATTTTCCTAGAAATATTGGAACATGCATTTATTTAAAGAGTTGTTGTTCTCACTTTATATGGGTGTTCTGGATCCCAGTGTATCCAATCATAATTCACATTATCACCGTCACGGGTCACATACTTCGCCCACGGTGAAATACGATACAAGATCTCTCCACTTTTACTCCTAATAACAACCTAAAAAGAGAACAAGTTATTATTGCCTTAAAATACTTCCAAAATTCTAAGATAACGCATGATACTCTATGAGCACTGTGACAAGTAAGAAAAGGAGGAATGATCTTAAGAACCGAAACTGCCTTCCAGATGTGTGACCTTAAGGATGTTTAAATTCTATGGACCTTGCTCTCCTCATCTGCCATGGTATATGATCCCTAAAGTCATTTCCAGCTTGAATATTTTATGATTCTCTGGCAATTTTCATCATTGCCAACCAACCATTATAGTAGTTAATTAAAGTAAGCATACAGTAGATAGGAAAAAGGCATGAATATTATTGGAAGCTACTGTCAATAAATCAATCAACAGAAGGAGCTGATCCTACTACATTTAAAAAAAAGTGATGAGTTATATCACCATCTCTTCCTTTTCCTTTTCATAGCAATTAATGATAACATGGGTTTTGATTAATAATTGTATTATACACACAAACACACACACTACCCTACAAACATTTTCCTCTTCTCAATTTCTTCTACACCTTATTCCAAGTATGCTTTACCATATGAAACCAAACATTTTCCTTTTTAACCATTTATTCCTATACTTGCCAATAGTATCACTATTGCTATCAGTATAAAAAATAACAATAAAAATGCAAAGGCAATTTTTACAGAATCCACCAGTTTAGACTTAGTACTGAATAGAGGGCTTTGAATTTATCAGCATGGTTAAATAGTGAACAGAGCTTCCAAGTGACTAAAATATAGCTTTTTTAAGTTTTTTTTTTAATTAATTAAACCTTCTAAGAGTAGGTAGAGTGTGACAAAAAATGTTCAGATCAGTAGCTGATCTGAATGCTGAATGATCAATATGCTCTCAGCATTGAGAAAGAACATATTCTTTGGTCTCCTTTAATAGAGAAAAGCTCAAGTATGCATAATTCTTGGTCATTAAATATTTGTAGAATGTTTTATAGTTTAGAAAGGGCTTTCATAGTCATATCTCACTTGATTCCAGAGAATCTTTATAACCCAGATATTAAGTGAGTAGCCAGAAGTCCCAAAGTCACCAACTGGCAGAACCAAAAGCTAAGCAGAGCTTCTGATACTCACTTCCTTTTTCTTAACAGGCTTTAATGGCACTTCCTTCAGATACAGAAAAAGAATAAATCATGATTTAAGGTGGAGGGGGCAGGTGAGTGGTGAAAAGGAACATTTAACTTACATGAGCTCAATTCTATCTCCTCAGTTATGCCTCCCACTTATTAAAGCCTATCACAGCTAAGTGTTTCTATTATTCAAATAGTTACACAAAACATGAATGAATAGGATCAACCCAGTCCCGGAGTATTTTATCCCCCAAAATATGTCCCTTAAGTCACATAAATTTCTAGTATAATACACACAGTGATATATTTGAGAAAAGGCTTTTTACTCACTCATCAACCCAGGACAGGTTATGGGGAAATAAAATACCAGAAATCAGTTTTCAATGGATAGCCTAATCCATCCATCTATCTTTTCTCTTTTTTGAAAATGGCTCTACAACCTCTCCGAAGGATGATCCTGAACCAATAAGTATTTTTCAAGGTGTCTGCTGGCAGAGAGAATATTTGAAACTTTAAGCAAAGAACATGAAGAATTTCCTTATGCTGAATATAATTTCCACATTCTTTGGAACATTAACTTATTTATCTTGCTGTACACATGAATGTCTTCAGAGGGTACTGAGTGATAGAAGTTGGAAGGAACAGTCCTCCTATGGGTCTTTCTCACTCCTACATGCTTTGCTGGGTACACCAAGAATATAAGGTCCTATTGATGACAGAGGCCATTTCTCAGAGTTGTGTTTGTAGCAAGCAACCCTGAGGAATGAGATAATGTCTCCCTTGAAGACAATGGACAGGTTTCCTTACTGCTTGCTATAAAAGAAATGATTCCCTAAGGCAAATACTCCTCACCTATGAGGCAAACTAGCTGTGTGCATAGCATCCATCTAGACCCTATAGTGTCACCCCTATAAGACTTAGACAACAAGGGGAACTAATGCAAGTATGATGCACATCCTGTGCCATGAGTAATAAAGCCATTTATCTCTGACTCAGGAGTCCTGTGTTTTCTGCTAGAATCCACGAAACAGTAACAGGTTAACTTATGAGCTTGAAGGTACGGCGAAATCAAATCCTATACCTGACAATGGATGACTTACTCATTTTGAATGACTTCAATATTTTTGTTACCAAAAGTTCTATTTCTTCATTTCTATTAGTGTTTTATATTAGACATTTTTGTTCATCATTTTTATTAATTTTGCTTCTTGGGGTGGAAACTTTTATTTACCTAATTCCTTCCTTTTTTCTTAGCAATAAAATCAGAGCCTGGATCCTTGAATGATATGTAAAACAAAGCTTCCCACCACATCTAGAACACTTCACTGTAATCATTACATAAACGGTAAATTCACTTCTCTATTCTTTAGGCTCCTGAATTTTGGATGTATTTTTGCTATAGCAGTTTAGATTTTACTAATAAACACACTTGCCAACAGTACCCACCTCACCTTGCCTTTGATTTACTGTTCCTAAGTTGCTGTGATAACAACTAAGAGTATTATGGTAAATCTAAATAACCCAAACTTGAGAGACCTTCCAATGAGTAAAAAATATAACCTTCTGAACTAAATTTTGCTCCTGAAATGTTTTAGGGGGGAGAAAGGGGAGAGATGAGTGTACTTACTGAATTTGTGCTCTCTTGAGTTCAGATTCAGACAAAAGATTTTTTAGATAAAATTTTATATCATTTAATTTACAACCTCAAAATAGAACATGCTATATAGCAAATTGAAAAGAAAGCGCTAGCTTGATTGATCTTTCAATGATAGTAAGTCTAATAGCTGATGGGTAGAAGAGTTCACTTGGTACTAGCAAACTGAAAGTCTCATACACTACTAGTATGAGTATAAAATAGTATGAACATTCTAAATAGCAATTCGGCAATATGATCAAAAATTCAAAAAAAAGTTACTCTCAATGACTCAGCAATTCTAATTATAGATGTTTGTCCTGTAGAAATAATCAGAGAAGTACCCAAAGAACTATATTCTTATCTATTAATCTTAGTGTTACTTTTATTAGCAAAAATTGAATGACTGAATAGTGTATGCTTGTTAAAAATTATACCACTGAATTATATTGCAGGTTGCAAGAAAATTCTTTCAAGTTATAAAAAAGAATGTATTGCATCTTCCTAATGTAAATATATACAAATGGTTGCCTATGGATAGAGAAATTATTAATAGCTTTTATTTTCCAGTTGTATCTTTCTATATTGTTATCAATTCATTTCACTTGTAGAGCTTCTATAAATCAGAAAAAAATAAGTATTCTGATAAGGATTGCAAATAGATGAATTATACAATTGTGTACATTTGTGGACCTGTGCTACCAAGTTCCACATATATGTGTGTATATACATACACTTTAAATATATTGACACAGTGTTAAAAATAAAACTTTAAAAAGTGTATTAGGGAATTCCCTGGTGGTCCAGTGGTTAGGACTCCATGCTTTCACTGCTGAAGGCTCAGGTTCAATCCCTGGTCAGGGAACTCAGATCCCGTAAGTCATGTGGCCAAAAATAATAAAAAGTATATTAATATCACCACATATCACTCCAATAAAAAATATATATAAACTCACTTTAAAGAAATATACTAATGAAAATAATATCATGATGAACTTTTGTAGGGCAAATTGATAATTTGTATAATTATAACATTTTATAACATGGTAAAAATGTCATTAGCCTCCTTTTCTAATGAGCCAAATTATCTCTTTGACTTATGGGAGGTTAACATCAAAAGACATTATTAAATTAAATAAAGAAGTGAATAAAATAAACCTCTACCTGTGCAAAAGTCAAACTGACTTAGTGAACTGTATGAAGTCAAATTTTATTTAGAAAATGACATTTAAAACTCAAATATACAATATAAGAAACAGTTTGGTAAAATAGTGAAGACCTAAAAAATTGTGTTTGTGTGTGTATATTCATTCAATCTAGGAATATCTTTTGAAATGGTTCTTGTCAAAGACTATTGTTCCTTTGGACCGAAAAATCACTGAGATAAGATGCTCCTCAGGTGGCCAACAATTTTATATGAAAAGAGTGGATGTGTTCAGCTGGTTAGAAGTGGTAGGATACTCTGGAAAATGGTATTGCATGTAACTCTGGGTTTCAAGACTGAATGTGTAGAAGACGAAGAGAAAAGGCACAGATATTGAAAAATATAATTTGATTTGCCCAGATTATACTACCAAAATCACAACAACATGCTATGAAGGAAAAAAAATATTAATAAAGATAACTATTTAGTAGGCTACAGGTCAAAATAAATAAGCAATCAAAGTGATTTCTAATTTATGAAGCAATGTTATCTCTTCCTCTTTTAAATTACCTCTAATTTATATAATAATATCTAACATAATTGATATTATATGTAATATGTATATAAGTATATAATATGTAAAATATATAACTGATATTATATACATATTTTTAAAACAATGGGTACAGTCACACCAACATGCAACGTTAAATATCAGTATCCTGTTGTGTGTGTTTAAAATGTGACTAAAAGAATGCGTGTGTGTATATTGAGAAAGAGAAATACATATGTATAGAACATATAATACTTTTAAGTAATTTTTAGAAGTGAGTGGGACAAAAATAAAAAAGAGCATTAGAAAAAGTAATCACAAGTTTATAATTAAGTAGAAAAATAAGTGATATTCCAGAGGAGAATCTGATGGTTCTACCAATGACCAGAATCCTGAAGAAATAAATATGTGCTTTTAATATTTACAATTAACATAGCATAAACATTATTTTTAATGCATAGATATAATTATTAAAACTTTAAAATAGCTTAATATAATTTAAAAAGAAGTTCTTAAATCTCATTTTAATTCAACTAAAATTTTATGACTAACCTTTGTTAAAAAATAGGACATAGGGAATTCCTTGGTGGTCCAGTGGTTAGGACTCCATGTTTCCACTGCAGGGGGAACTAAGATCTCACATGCCACAGCACAGCCAAAAAATTAAAAAATTAAAAAAAAAAAAAAAATAGGACATACGAGCATATTTTTTTTTTTCAGTTTTGTTTGTTTGTTATCCTTGCTTGGGCCAATTTTAAGATTCAGTAAGGTTACTTAAGAAAGAATCTCTTTACCATTTTGAGAGGCTGAAAAATGGCCTCTCATTTCATATGTTCATATCCTACTCTAGAATCTGTGAATGATAATTTATATAGCAAAAAATAGGTCTTTGCAGATGTAATTAAAGATCTTAAAATGGAAAGATTGTTCAGATTTTCCAGGAGGGCAATCGCATATATCCTTATAAGAAGGAGGCAGAGGGATATTTTACACATAGACAGGAGAGAAAAAAGCAATGTAACCAAAGAGGCAAAGACTGGAGTGATGCAGACACTAGCCAAGGAATGTCAGCAGCCACCAGAAGCTGGAAGTAGAAAGGAACAGATTCTCCCCAGAGGGAGTATGTTTCCGCCAACACCTTGATTTCAGCCCAGTGATACTGATTTTTAACTTCCAGCTTCCAAAACCGTGACAGAAAAAATTTCTGTTGTTTAAAGACACCAAATTTGTGCAACCACCATAGGAAACTATATAGAAATAAAGAAAAAAAATGGAGGCAATCACTCTTCTAAGAATAAAATGTAATGTACTTAAATTTAGTTAAATCTTGTCAGTGCCAGAAAGAGTTGAAAAAGTTATCTTAATGAGTAGTCTAAATAACACATTTTATCTCTTATTAACTTCCTACTCCCAAAAAGTAGACAAACATATACCAATGCATTTCAGTGACCTTCATTAAACAAAGTAAGTCCTTGACAATTCTCAGGAAAAGCAAACTCATTCAGAATAAACGTTGCTAAGCTTCAGAACTGATAGGAGGGCCTTCAAAAAAGTGAATTTGTAATACGCAGTTTTTACTGCTAGCCTACTCCCATGTAATTATTTTCAGGGGTTGAACAAAAAAGAGTCAGTCTTTACATGATGCAAATAAAAGCTCTAAATTTTCCATAAGGAAAAGCTAAGGAGCTATTTTTTCTACCTAATACCTGATGTCCATCAACAGAAGAATGGATAAAGAAGATATGGTACATATATACAATGGACTATTACTCAGCCATAAAAAGGAACGAACTTGTGCAATTTGCAGAGACATGAACAGACCTGGAGACTGTCATACAGATTGAAGTAAGTCAGAAAGAGAAAAACAAACATCGTATAATATCACTTATATGCAGAATCTAGAAAAACGATACATATGAACTTATTTGCAAAGCAGAAATAGACACAGATGTAGAGAATGGATGTATGGCTACCAGGCGGGGAAAGGGAGGTGGGATGAAATGGGAGAATGGGATTGACATATATATACTACTATGTATAAAATTGATAACTAATGAGAACCCACTGTATTGCACAGGAAACTCTATGCAGTGCTCTGTGGTGACGTATATGGGAAGGAAATCCAAAAAAGAGGGGATATATGTATACGTATAGCTGATTCACTTTGCTTTACAGCAGAAACTAACACAACATTGCAAAACAACTAAACTCCAATAAAAATTAATTTAAAAAAAGAGATGGGACTATTTAAATAAATAGATGATCAGTTGTCAATAATAATAACAATTTTTCATTCTGCATTTTCTAATTAGGAATATCAGAAACACTATCTGATATTAAAAGGCTATTTATTTCATTGTGAACTTGAGTTTATATTTCAATTAATGAGAAAAGAAAACAAAGAAACCAATAAAAGTATCATGGCAGTTTTCTAATAATAATAAGGTCCTGATATACAAATGACCACTTTGTGGATATACTTTCTTAAAACTACATATAATTGATTGGTAATATTATATAAACTGGGGTTATATATGAGCTATAATTGACATTACCATTATTTAGATATTGAGCTTGCTATAGTAACCAAATAAAATTACTCTGTCTCTTGAAAATTTTTAAATTTTGTTTAATTTTTTCTAGATATTAAAGTTCATACATTTTGGAGGTCTCCATCTTTGTTTCATAATTTACTTCATAATTTTCAATTAAACAAACAACCTGACACAAACCATGTGCATATAAAGTTATCATAAAAAGTTGTCACATCCTGGTGATGTCCTTTACATCTACAATGTTCAGGTATTGAGGGAAGTGAAAAAGAGATTAAGTGATTAGATTAAGCCCCCTAAGCTCTTTGGATACTGGACACTATCCTAAATAAGAGAAAGAAAAGGCAATATCCTTGCTAGTAGCTTGATGAAGAAAAGACACAAATCAGTTGAACTTCAAAAGCAATAACCTATTGATGAAAAAAAAATAACCTATTGATGAATTTTCACTGGCTCCCATTATTTTTGCTTTGTATAAAATTTCTTATTTTAAAACATGCCATCACAATTCAGGTTTTTTTTTTTCTTTAATAAGAAATTTTCCAAGGTTAAATCCTATAACAACAGCTTGATTAGGAAGAGTTAAAGGATTTCACTAACAGAAACAAAGCCACTAATTAAAGAAAAAAAACTTTCCTTAAAAGAAATGATTAAGTATACTAGCTATGAAAAATAAATTTGTAATATGACAAAAAGTATCATACCAAATTATATCAAACTTCTGCATAAAGGACACCAATGTATGGAATAAAAAGAGATTAATTTTGAGGTATAGTACTCATGGCCACTTTACTCCTGATTTAACAACAATTAGAATTACAGAGATATAAACATTCACTTCTGTAATACTTACACATAGGAGAGAAGAAACTGAAGAATATTGCCAAAAAGAAATAAATGAAGATCAGTAGCTGCTTCTTCTAAAAGCAGGTCCTTATTTAGAATGACTTAGAGAGACAGATGCTACTGTACCTATAAAAAGCAGTATTACTCCCATAGGTTTCCATCCCAGTTCCCCAACCTTCTAGTCTAGTTAAGAAGTATTACAACTATAATATTTTTTCTGTTTCTGTCTCTTGACTGAGGAAAATCTTTAATGAAATAAAGAAACAACTAAGTAGAACTGATAAAGTGTTTGCTTCATTTCAAGTACATTACCTGAACAAAAACCTTATAAAGTGAGGTCACTACAAAAAGACAAAATCCAAAGGGATTATGTGAGATTTAGGATGCAGGCATTGAAAATGATATCCCTGAGCAAGTGAGAATAACTACTCCTAAGTGAAAAGAATAGGAACAATGCTGAAATGTTGTAATCAGGTAAAGATTGATTAGGTGTCTTAGATGAGAAAACAGATGAATTACACATGATATAAAAATATAGGATTTAAACTTCCAAGATATTGGAAGATCAATATAGTAATAAAAGAAAAAAGCTATGAAAAGGGGAAAAAAATCAGTGAGTTTTCATTACTGAAGAAGTGTGCTTCAAAGAGACTCATCCATGTGCAGTGAAGGCTAGAATTCTATTAAGTAAATAGAGTTATAATCTGGTATAACACCAACAAAAAAAATCTTAAAAAGTATTTTTAGAAGCGCTAGATGGGAGAGGTACTATCATAAGATGAGTTAAAACTCTCTTTAAAATATTTCATTAGGTACAATTATAAAAGTCTATATGGTGATAAATTGAATCATTTGAAAAAAAGAATATGATTCTTAAGCAATCACTCTAAGTGCCATTGCAATGAAGTAAAATATAAAATGTGAGGGCTGGGGGAGAAATAATTCACCTCTTAAGGGAAATCTAGAGAAATGCCAGGAACTAGACACAGAATATATAATTCTAAAAAATCATAAGCTCTTTTGAGAAAACACGTAATTATATATTTAATATACATCGAGATTATCTCTAAGAATATAATTAACAACTATTAAATAAAGAAAACAGTTAATAATGAAAAGGATTCAGAGTTACATTTAAATATTCTTTATAAATTAAGGTTTCATAATAGAGAGTGCAACACTATCACTCTTTTCTTCCACAAGTCACATATTTCGCCAGGTGCAGGTGGTATTAGGGGAAGAACTACAAACAGGTATGTATGAATTAGGAAACACATAGTACACACATCATATGAGAAATTGATTAAGCTGACAGTATAATGGGAAATAGAACATGACTACATGTGAGATATGAAACTCAACATATGCATTTGGATAATTTCTTGTTAACTGATAGACAGTGACGATGGGAAGAAGTAGTGGTAAACAATAGGAGTCTTCACAATAGAGCTATTTACTTTAAACCTTCGTAGCTGAAGTGTATTTAAATTATTAAACATAGATATTTCCATCTTATGTAGATAGCGAAGGCACAGAACAGCAAATGAACTTTGATCTCCAAGTGTGACAAGCTCTCTGGAGAAGTAGGGAAACTTCTTTGACAGTGCAGTCAATAAAGCACACAGGTCAGGGAATTACCCACCTGACTTCTGCTTAAGGCTCAGAGAATAACCACGTGCTGAGGTGCAGTGACCTATGGTTCACTGTTTTCAAATATATACATATATATTTCATAAAATAAATATTATGTATAATATATATGTATATGTATATATGTTACACACACACACACACACACACATATATATATATATCCATGAGACTTTTTTTTTTTTTTTTCCAGTCGGGGGCATACTGAGTCACTTGGGGAAATTTATAGTTTATTGGCATATTTGAAAGATGTTAAGATGAACAGACTGAAGAGTGAAAAAAAAGAAAACAAACCTTAAATTGAAGAGGGTTAAAATTCATATTGACATTTAACACACATTTAACTGTGCTACTCAGTAAAAGAATTCAGCTTAAATGTAAATATTTAAATCATAAAAGATTATATAGTATGTACTTTATCACAAGAAAAAGGTCCTGTAGGCATACCATTATTCATTATTATTTGAATTCATTATTATTACTTGGCCAAAGTGCAAATACTTCTATTAAATATAACCAAAAATAATACCCAACTTAACAGTCACAAAATGTAATTTTCTTCCTTTTTCTGGCACAGCATTAAAAGATCAAATACTAAACAAAAGCTCTCTTTTAAAAAAAAATTAATGCCTACATAATTTAGAAGAAAAAAGCATGAAATACTTTTATTAAAAAAAATACTCCTAAAGAAAAATGAAAGTGTTCCATTCTCCATATTTTATAATCATATTTAAAATCTACTATGCCCACACTGAAGGACAAAGGAATAAAAGATTGTAAAATAAATGCAAGATACTTCACAGTACATGGATATAAGAAAAAGAGAGTCTGCTAATACATTTAAAGTATTTCTAGAATCAATGTTCACATAAAGGGTGCAATCAGAGAACCGATATTTATGGACAGTCTAATTTTCTAGATACCTGTGATTCACTTCTACAAGCACTAAAACAGAAAGAGAAAAAGAATATGTTTTATAGTTATCTTTCTAAAATGTATTATACATTCCCTTGTGACCTTAACAGAGGGAATTAAACACTTGTAGAAACTGATTTGTATACGCTGAACTGTGACATGGTTGGAATATGAACATTTCCCCCTGAATTCAGTAAAGAGAGTATTAGACTTGTATATGTGTCTTTGACAGCAGTTTTCAACCCTGGATGTGCAATGAGAACCACCTGAGGAATATTTTAAAATAAAGATGCCCGAGTCCTATTTCTATCCACTATCACCACCCTACCTGTCACCCTTGATTCTGATTCTGTGAGCTGCAGTCTAGTAGCTTAGGAGATAAAAGATAGACCTGAGAAAGCAAGAGACAAAGTAGCTACAGGGACCAGTGCTCCAATAATAAAGGATAGATTTTTATTTTTAAAAAGTTATCATGCAGGAAAGAAAACTAACATTAAAGTTACAGGGACTGCATTTTCTAAACCTTGATAATAATAAACACCTTTGCAAATGACAAGACATATTTTGCAATAAAATTTGTCTCAATTTCTACTTTGAATTTTTAATTTATTTCTTATACAGTAATAATTTATAATTTGCTTTCATTCTTCCTAGTCTAATCTCCCTAATTATTCTCAAACAATTATTCTGTAAACTTTCAATCATGAAAGGCAACCAAGCTAGCTCAAAATTTATTCATTTGTGGTCCTGAGTACACCCGTGAATGTCTTCACTGATTTACTTATCAAAAATTTTCCCCTGCACTTAAGAAGGCCTCATAAAAGAGTATGGTGAATCTATTCAAGTTTCTGATCTTGGCCTATAGTTTAACCCATCATTTAAAATATTTTACAATTTCTATACTATGTATCACATAAATCATTTTGCAAAACAATATTTATCATAGCTACTTTAAATGCCATTACTAAAATTGGATGATTGTCTTTTCAATACTATGTTCTCAGGAATTCCATTTATAATCTTTATTGCAAAGTTGTAGATGATATTGGCTCTTCAGTCAGTCAAACCACTTTCTGGCATTTCTTCCTATTATAGAAAGGATGGAAAGTTTAAAGTCACATTTTTCACACTCCCTTGCAGCTAGGTTTCTGCATCTAGTAGAGGCACCCATGCAAGATCTGGAAGGAAGAAACTAGTACTTCAGTTAAATCATATGGAGATCAATCTTTTTTGCCTAAGAACCCTGAATGATGCTTAATCTAACAAAATGGCATTATCTCCATAGGCATGAGCAGTAGAAAACGCAAAAGATAATTGACATGCCACATTTAATCAGCTCACACGCTCAATTTCCATTTGTACCTCCCCATATATAATTACATATACATTCAGAATCGCTTTTTCATGAGAAATAATCACAAAAAAAGTGTTTACCTGGGGAAAATTCTTTTCATTCTACATTTGGTTTCAAACTAAAATTTTAAGTTTTATAAGCAGAGTTGATATGATTATCATGCAAAAAGAAACAGATGTTGGCAATACATAGGAATCCTCAGAGGAAATAGAGAAAATGTTGGGGGCGGGTGGAGGATAATTTGAACCTAAACTGGCATTTGAAGCAGTACTCATCATAAAAAATATGAGAAAGATGCTTTGACCTAAAGTAGGACATCATTTGAAAAGAACACACCAAATTTGGATTATGAGATATTGCAGAGGCAAAGTAAGTTTGAAAAATGAAGTGGAAAAGCAGGCTCATATAAGGAAAAGTTGGAGGTAGAACCTGGAAAGTGGAGGCCTAAAGAATTGGAGGAGAATGGACCAGATTTCAAGATTAGATGGGTGAAAACAGAAAACTCCTAAGATGTGTCTAAAAAGTACCAGCACTGTGAAAACAAATAGTATAGGTATGCCCAAACCTGGGCCTAAAATGACAAAAAAAAAAAAAAGCTTTGAAAAGAAAAAGAAAGCACCTACAGGATTAATTCTTCAGATGTTAGAATTACTTTTGATAGAATTATTAATTTAAAAATGAGTTCATGTCTCAGGAACAAATGGAAAGGACTGATGCTCAGCTGAGAAACAAGTGTTTATGACACAGCTTATGGTTTTGCTCTAAGAAAAGACCATGCCTACAGAATAGCTTATAACTGCTTTAATCATCAACCAAATACTTATTAAAGTTTGGGATTGACATGTACACACTGCTATATTTAAAACAGATAACCAACAAGGACCTACTGTACAGCACAAGGAACTTTGCTCAGTACTCTGTAATAACCTAAATGGGAAAAGAATTTGAAAAAGAATAGATACAGGTATACATATTACTGAATCACTTTGCTGCACAACTGAAATTAGCACATTGTTAATCAACTACACTCCAATATAAAATAAGAAATTTTTTTAAAAGTACCCACAGTAAAATTACCTATTTGTTTCAAGATTTACAGGTGAGTAAGGTGTACTTTCATGTTTAATTTACAGATACATTTGAAAGAACGATGAAAATATTTGCATGAACAGAGGTTTGCAAAAATCACCCACTAATTAGCAGTGCAAGACATCATGGATTATTATTTCATTATTATCATCTCTTCAAACCTCTCAACATAACTGTTCATAAATGTGACTTCTTAAGTTAATGAAATAGAATTAATTGGCCATCATAAACTAACAATATTTAGCATAATGATAGAGAAAATCCAGTTTAATATAAATATGCATATGTCAATGACATTGTTACTTCCAAAGGCAACAAACAAAAGCCATTACCTGTATATTCTTCAATTCATACTATTTCATTAAATTCTGATTTGTATATGAAATAAAGCCTATCCTGAGAGTTAAATTCAGAGGCAGTTCACAACCATGTTTCATAATAGTAATATATGTATTTATATATACACACATATATGAACATATATTGTTGTATGAGCTCCATTTAGATTCCGTAGGCTGAAGTAGTGTTTTCAACCTCTTAGGAAAGGTGATTAAATAATTAAGTTCTAAAAGTAATTTATGAAAATTAAACAAACAAATGAAAACTATCAAATTGATGTTAGACGTGAGACATTTTAAAGTAAAAGATCCTATTTTGACTCTTGCAAACCTTTTTTTTAAATAATATTTATATAGTCATCTTGGGATGTGGTAATGATTAACTGAAAATCTTTAAATCCAAAGTACTTCTTCAGAGTCTGTAGACAAAGTTACAAAGGATTACACAATAAAATCTAAGACCATGTCCAGCAAGATACTCAACACCACTGAACAATTTACAGGTAAATTTAGAGCATTTTTAAGGCTCAGCTGCAAACAGCAAAGAGGGTAGAAAACAAAAATGCTATTCTAAACAATGGTAGTGAAGACAGAACCCTGATCTTAATATCTCAAGAAAGCACAAAATTATTATAAAATTACTTTAGTTATAAAAAGAAACAGATTTGTGTGATATCCATTAAGTACATTAATATGATTTTACTTCTTTTTATAATAGTCAGTTATGCCAAGGTAGAATGCTTAGTCAGAGTAAATATCAATTTCTAGCTTATGTATATATCAGTCTATATGAGTATGGAGTTTATTTAAGTAAGTAAAACAGTAATATACTTTTTGAGATTTGCATGATATACTGAGTGGGGGAAAAAAAGGAAATTGAGAACCAGCAGGCATAGAATAATCACATTTTTATGACTTTTTCTTAAAAAGCATATAAATACAGAGAGGCAGAGAGATAAGGAGAAAGACAGTATATCAATGCCTAGAAACAGATCAGGAAGAATACTCACAAAAACTAAAACAGTGGATGGTAGGAGGGAGAGCTAGGCTGTTAATTTTGAGAAACGCTACTTTGCTGTTTTCTTTCCATATTTCTTAATTGTTTTAAGTCCTGTTTTTTTAAAATACATTATGAATCATGTTTAATAATTACAAAGAAAAGTAAAAATAACTATTCTTTAAATAAAAATGAAAGCATTTCAAATATCAAAATAAAGTTTTCCTGGGTTGCAACTCATATCATACGGCCTGTACTGAGTTCTTAAGCCTCAACAAATATATATGTGCATATGTATATGGAAGTTTAATGTTTTTTATTAATGTTCTAAAATTCCAAAGGAAAACCACTCCAAAGAAAAATGTTCTTTTTACATCTATATGCTCAAGAAATTATGTAAACTGAAAATCTGTAAAGAATAATTTAATCTTAATCAAAATGCCATGCCTTGGCTTTCCAAAAGAGGGAGCTATAACTCCACTGCCACAAATGTATCAGTTGGATACCTAAGTGATATATTCAAACACACAATTTATTGAGTTACTGACATAAAATAATTTTAAGAAAAAGAACTTAAATTCTGTGTTTATTTTAGCCTTATGATTTTAATTGCCTAAAAAGCACAGTAAAATCTATGAAAAATATCATGATCCACAATAATAAAATGGAAGCTGCTCCAACTCTTTTATGGATCTCTCAATTGGAGAATAAAAATATGACAGAAGTCTCACAATGTTTAGATTTTGAAAAAAAACATAGATTCAGAGACCACCGATGTTATGGTTACTAAAAACTGTGGTTCTGATTATTATATGAAAATAAGATTTAGTATTGTTCAAAAAAAAACTAGAGACATAATGCTATCCATTTCCTGCAGTGATTATTAAAAATATGAATATTAAATACTGTACCTGGGAGCCTCCTATTGAAAACAATGTTTACAAAACTGACTTTATAAATTAAATCAAATCTTTAAAAATGCATTGCATCTTTTGGAAAAAATAAGAATATAATCTAGTTTCTAAATTAAGAAAGAGAAAATTAATCAATGAATTAAAAAGCTCAAAGCAAAAGAAATATTTGTGCTGTATTATGACCAAAGAAAATACACGATTGATGAAAGAGGAGACATCAGCATCGAATCCAAGAAATGAATTCAACTTGATAAAGCAATGGTATCACTCTCTGGACAAGTATATTGTAAAAAGAATGCAAAACTGCTCTAGGTTAAATACATACACATATACATTTAAATATAAAATGCAAGCAAGCAAAAACAGTTGAAAGCAGGGCACCTATTTATTCAGGATGCTATTTACCATGTTTATTTTATCCACTCTTTATGTAATTACATTTAAAAATAGATGGTTTGTTTCTATTAATCAGCATGTGGCCAAATCACCAAGTTTCCACACATTTAAAATAAAGTTTGATTGAGTTGATTAACTACAGTTCTCCCAACTTCAACATAAGTCAACATATCGCAGAGGATAAAATAGAAGGCAAACTTCGCAGTTTGATTATTGTTTCAGTCATTTATGACATCGAACAAGATACTTAATCTAGCCAACATCCACTTTCTTCAGCTACAACTGGGAATAATGATAGTATCTATACCTCACAGGACTGTTAAGCAAGGGTTAAAATAGAACAAGCTGTTAAGCAAATAAAATGCTTAAAATAGTACCTTTAATATACTGAACACTCAAAATAATAATTTTTTAATTCAAACTGAAATGCTCTAAAAATTTAAACTCATAAAAGGACAATAGTATCCCTGGAAGACTATTCATAGTCATGAAAAATACTGCAAATAAAAACATCTCTCTTGATAATGTTTTCTTATTTATACCTTAAGCAAGTAACAGATCATTTATTTTGTGACAAGCATTAAGGAGCTGGTATTTTGTAGGCTCAGACCTTACTAACATGAAGATATGCATAATCTTGGGAAAGCTATAACTTCCTTAAAATTTAATTTTCTGAACTAAAACAAGAATATCGGACAAGGATGATCTAGAAGTTTCCTTCTTGCTTGCAAACTCAAGGATGCTCATTATGAAAACAACATTGTGTGTATGGGTACATACGTTTACACATATGTACAAATAGAGACATACAGAGAACAGGATGACAGAGAATAATAAAAAACAGCATACGCTAAGTTCTGAGGCTATGTGAAAATTGATGTTCAATCATAATGTTATTTCAACAAGGAAGGAACTTCTAAGCCATTTTGAAGAAGGAAATGGATTTGGAAAGGCAAAATACAGAAAATGGGACATTCTAGGAAGTGAATGGAATAAAGTAGATATCCAGAGGTGGAAAAAACAAATTCAAGGAGAGTAACAAAACCCGATTCTAGAGGATTACATGAATCTCTAAATAAAAAACTGGCACACTGAACAGAAGAAAGTCTAAAACAACAACAATCATTCGATTAATAAAGAAAATAGAAATGCCACACTGAGTTTAGGATTAACAGCTAAAAAAGTGCCAAGTACAAGATAAAAATAATAATGATTTACATCATTAGATCATTTTCATCCTTTAAAGGTATCTTCATGAAGTCATTAGTTGTGACATATAAAATATATATGTATATGTATGGGCGATTGGGATTGACATGTATACACTGATGTGTATAAAATTGATGCCTAATATGAACCTGCAGTATAAAAAAACAAACAAAACAACTAATACTAAACTTTCATTGGGTTATTTGTATGGAAATATGTTAATATAAATGTTTCAGACATTACATGAAATTTCTAAAAATCTTATATGTTCTGGTATAATGTTATAAGTCATAATCCTAGTTATTACCTTAAAATGTATATCTCAGAAATAACTAAAAAAAAAATATATATATACTTAATAATACCTGACTTATGAGGCTTTTTAGGATAAATAAAATTATTTCCCTAGCACACACACACAAAAAAAAAAATATATATATATATATGTGTGTGTGTGTGTGTATGTATATTGAACAAGTAAACTGAGGAACCAAGAGAGAAAATCAGTGAACTAATTACTAATGTTACTAATGGTTAAACTATAACCCAAAACACCTGACGCCTGGCCCAATGCTATTTCTATGAGGCCAGTGAATTCCAAATTCACCCACCAAATCATCAGGAGCTGTTTAAAAGCACAGAGCCCTATTCCTCTATGATGGCGATACAAAGCTATCTTTGAAAACTACTGTCTTGTGTAGTGGAAATGCCACAGGAGTAATTTAGACGAAAGGCAACACAGGCCTGAGCTACCAATGAAAAGAATAATATTCAAGAAATCCTACAGAGGTAGACTCACCTAAATTTCTCAACTGAATGTGAAGGTAATAGAAAGACAAAAGTAAAAGAACTATAAATTTACAGACCAGAGGACGGCAGATGCTTTGAGAGTGGTAAATAAGTTGGAAGTTTACACTGGTTTGCAAATGAGAAAACGAGCTTCGATTCTTCATATTAAATGCCAGTTGTACACTCAGATTTCGTCAGATTTTGAGATTCACACATATAACTGAAAGATATATGTATTTTTTTGCAATATGTTCAGAGATTTTTTTCTGTTAAAATTAAACAACTTAAGAACTACATATGATATCTGAGTGTATATACATGAATATATTTTATGTTTATATGAAGGTCTACCTTCCCTCATCCCCCAAGCCCAAGCCCACAAGAACACAGGCACTGTTGAAACACAGAGGTAACAGTTAAACTATATTGATTTCATCATTTACTTTTCTAGGAAAAAAAAAATCTTATTTTAAACTAATTAGGCCAGTAAAAATACAAATGTCTTTAATTGCAAATATTTGTTACTTTCAAAGTTTAGTCTAATTTAAATTATTATCCTTCAAGTAAGTCTAGTAGAAGTTCTCTCTTCATAAATAAGGAAGGATCATTTATAAACAATATAAAACAGTCTAAGAAAAGCAAATATTTGCTTGGTAGTATACAATTTATGAATGTGAATTACCCTGTAATAAAGCTAAAACATATTAAAGGTATGGATCCTTTTGCAAAGGAATCTCTCTTTCAGAATACATTCCCATTACCCATTAGCCTAAGAAATTTGTTTTATCTGTATATTACTTATAAATTATGATAAATTAAAATAATATGTTTTAGGAAAATTTCAGTGTAGTGTGTTTGAGCAATTACATGAAACACAAAATAAGTGTACTAAATGGTAAGTCTATATATGGTTGACAAACTTCAAGAGTTATAAGCAGAAACAGCCAAATTTGTTCCTGTGACTTGCTGGAGTTCACTGAAAAGACTATGGGAATTGTCTTCACCAAAATATGAAAGACTCCCTTGGTTATCAGATGGACAAAAACATGTGTAAAGTATGAGAACAGTATCTAAGTTCATTCCGGTGCTCACAGTTTAATACATTTCCTATGATACGTGTTTTTCATATTGATTAGATCTTATTGATTATTCACAGATAGTCCTTGTATTTGATTAGTCTCAAAACAACTAGCTTTTCTTATTTCCAACAGTTCCTTTCTTTATTAAGGATTCTCTATCCATCTTCACTGTGGTAGTTTCTTTTTGGCTCACAATCTCCTTGATCTCTCTCATAACATTTCATTAAGATTTCTTTTAAAGTTGTACAGAGATTTTATACATAGTTCCAAGATTCTTAAAATGTAAACTTTGAGTTAAGAAAATGAATGTTCAAAAGCACATAAAATTCTTTACATAAATAAGTGCTGGGCAAAGCACACACTTTCTATAAACACTCTTGTGAATTTTCAGACATTGGTGGAGTAATCCCATGAACACACCAGCTGAATCTCAGGAAACAGAGCATTTTGTAGGCAGGGAGATAATGCTGATTTACAGACTCATCAGATACTGGCTTATTATGCAAATTTATAAAATATTTGGCCTGTGCTCACAAAGTCTACAAAGATGTGAGAATTAAAGGCTAAATAAACGTGGCCTTTGCACATATGCGTGGAAAAGAAAATAGTTGAGATTACAGAGCATTAACTAAGTACCAGGCATTGTTGTGAGTGCTTTTACCCTCCCATCAATTCTAGGGAGTAAGTATGATTATTATTCCCAGTTTAGAAGAAGCTACTGAGGTAAGAGAATGATTAGCCAAAGTTCACACCATTAGCAGGTGTTGGAAACAGCAAGTGAACACAGGTAGTCTGGTTGGAGTCTATGCTTGTATTTATTATGCTATTATCACCACTCAAGGGAACATGGAGATACATATCCTCTGAAATATAAGTAGTATCAGCACCAACATAATGTCAAAGCCATCTAATAGGCAGGGTGCACAGCAGTAATGTTACATGGTATCAAGTACATATTAGATATTCAAGTGAGACATGGTACTGCACTGAATAGTGTTATTGGGCAGTACACTCAAAGGAGATTTGTTCTATCAGATGTATTATGAGAGAACAAAAATTTAAATAACGAAATATGTACTGTGAGAGAATAAAAACAATCACTATATTTCTTATTTATTGTGAATATGAAAAATCAGAAAGTTGAAATCTATTTGAGTACTCTTTCTTTGAAATTTTTTGAAATGTATTAGTTAGATTTTTTTTTTTTTTAATACAGACTGGGGGATAGTCAAAAGGCTCAGCTATGTAACTTACTCAAAGCCATAAATGGCATATAATGAACTTATATATTCCAAAGTCTTTTTTATCCAACTCACTATACAAAATAATTTTTCATGACACCCAGCTAACAATTTAGTAGATGGACTCTAAAATTTGTAAACATTTACAATAGCCAAGACATGGAAGCAACCTAAATGTCCATCGACAGAGGAGTAGGTAAAGAAGATGTGGTACATATATACAATAGAATATTACTTAGCCATAAAAAAGAATGAAATAATGCCATTTGCAGCAACATGGATGGACCTAGAGATTGTCATACTGAGTGAAGTAAGTCAGACAAAGAGAGATATCACATGATAATGCTTATACGTGGAATCTAAAAAGAAATGATACAAATGAACGTATTTACAAAACAGAAACAGACTCACAGACTTAGAGAATGAACCTATGGTTACCGGCGAGGTGGGGGGGAGGGGGGAAGGGTGGAGGGAAGGGATAGTTAGGGAGTGGGGATTGACATGTACTCACTGCTATATATAAAAAGTATAACAAACAAGAACCTACTGTATAGCACAGGGAACTCTGCTCAATGTTATGTGGCAGCCTGGATGGGAGGGGAGTCTCGGGGAGAATGGATACATGTATATGTATGGTTGAGTCGCTTTGCTGTGCACCTGAAACTATCACAACATTTTTAATTGGCTATACTCCATTATAAAATAAAAAGTTAAAAAAAATTAAAAATAAAATTAGTAAACATTGACATGGTTATTCCAACTTCATCTCCAATGCTTTGCATCTAAGGAAATTGCTGTAGCAGGACTCCTAGAACTGACTTAATATAAAGTGACTACATGAATTCATATACCCTAATCTTGTATTGGGGTAGAAGGGCTGAGAAAGGTCTCCATGACTTATTTCTCTGCTCAGCAAAATAAAATATAAAGTTTTGTTCAAGTACCCCTTTATTGCACCTGGTCCATAGTCTTCAGTGTTAGAATTAAAACAGCTGTATACAACTAGTCAAAATAAAACGAACATGTTCTTGCAAGGGACCTCCTCAAGATCTACAAATTAAAACAAAACAAACAAACAAAACAAGGAAAGAAAAGAAAAAGAAACAAGATTTGAGGACACAATTCTGTTTTTTAAAGCATTATCAACTAATGGATGTGCTAAGCAATAACAGAGTCCTCTGAACTGTTCTCAAATTATAGTCCCTGAAACAGCAACACTGGCATCATCTGGGAACTTGTGAAAATTCAAAATTTCAAACTCATCCCAGACCTACTGGATCAGACACTCTGGGGTGTGTCTTTTAACAAGGCTGACAGGTGTTTCTGATACGGGCTAAAGTTTGAGAACCAGTGCTTCAGGATACTGCTATACAGGGTTTTTTGGACATGCGAGTCCAAAAACATGGGGAATGAAGGGTTTATGAATAAAGGCAAAATCTACAGTATGATCACCGCAGTGGATGGCTGTGGATCATGCAACTTAGTGAAACTGAGTTGGGAGAAGGGCAAGATCCCTAGAGCAGAGGAGGTGAGGGAACTGAGAGGCCAAAACCAGCATGCTGACGGGTCTCCTATGAGGATATGAAAATTACCAAAAGTATTTTTGTTTAAAAAATTCTCTCAAGGATATAACTGAAACATTTTAGGGTGTTCTGTCCTACCCATATTTAATAATTTTATCCTAAAATATCTTTTAGAAAAGATAGATTTTGAGAGTATAATTATTTTAATAAGATTCCATTTACTAATGGTTGCACTTAAAATGTTTAACCAACTTACTAGTTTTAAAAAGCAGTCTTCTTTCTAAAGCTCTTCTAGTACTGCGTAAAATATCTTGAAAATCACTTACATTAATTATTACAACTTTACACATAAATGCTGGCTCACACCCTTTCCTTCTTATCTGATGTTCCTACAGAACTTATTTTTTAAAAAACAGTGAAGATTTAAGTATGTGTATTCAAAAATGCTCACCACCAACACAAAAAATAAATGATTAGAGCCAATACCGATTTAGCATTTTTAAGAAGGGAAGGGAAATCATTCTTCTTGAACCCTAATTTAAATTTAGGTATCTCAACAGTACCCATCCAGCTGTCCTATGAATTCTCTGTCACAGAGGTGGTTGGTTTACATTCTCAACTGTGCTATTCAAGAAAACCAGGTTAAAGCCTAGTTGCTGTCAGTTGCTGATTCAGCTCAGTATGCTTTTACATCTCACACTGCTATATTTACATGCAGTGTTTTCATTAAAATCCTACTCTTATTTTGTGCAGAAATTGTTGTCAAACTAAAAATAGCATTAAAAGTGAGACTGGCACTTCATGATAATTTGGACATCCTTCAAAAATGGCAAAATTTTAAGCCTCACATAATATCTAATAAATTCCAGATTGCTTTAGGATTTTACTTTTATTTGTTTAATGTTGGCGTTTGCAATGATCTAAAAGCATACCATTATGATTGCACTCTATGAATAATACTAGTTATATCCTTGAGTGTATATTATTAATATTATCAGCTATATCCTCCAAATTTTCTTTTTTTTTTTTTTTAATTTTTTATTATTTATTTATTATTTTTATTTTTGGCTGTGTTGGGTCTTCGTTTCTGTGTGAGGGCTTTCTCCAGTTGCGGTGAGTGGGGGCCACTCTTCATCGCGGTGCGCGGGCCTCTCACTATCACGGCCTCTCTCGTTGCGGAGCACAGGCTCCAGACGCGCAGGCTCAGTAATTGTGGCTCACGGGCCTAGTTGCTCCGCGGCATGTGGGATCTTCCCAGAACAGGGTTCGAACCCGTGTCCCCTGCATTGGCAGGCAGATTCTCAACCACTGCGCCACCAGGGAAGCCCCTCTTTTTTTTATTATTAAGAACACCACACTTTTTCTGTTATAATGAATTAAATCATAAAGGTTTTAAAACAATGTGTTTCTATAGCATAACAAATGAAAAAAGGATACATTACTTACAGTTGTTCTGAGAAGTATAAAAAAATGAGTTTCCAGCACAAGGTTAATTCTTCCTTAAAAAGTTCCTTTTAAATGGCTATAGCAGTAAATGCTAATTGTATTCCAAAATCAACCCTCTATTTTCCTTTAAATAAGGCAGAACCTGCTGAATTTTAGCTGGACAAATGGCCCCGAAGCTAAGCCACATTTCCCAACATTCCTTGCAGCTAGGATAGCCAATGTAACAAAGATCTGGCCAAAAGGATGTATATATAAATGATGTGTTCACATCCTTAAAAGAGAATGCCTTGACCTTGTTTTCCTCTTTCTGCAGGAAACACAGAGAGATGGTGAGTGTTGTTTATCATATAGATAACATACTTGGAGACAGAAGACCAATGGGATGTAAGGAACCTGGTCTTAACATACACATGCAGCAGAAGCAGCCTGTCCACAAAGCACCTACTGACTTGGACTTTTCCTTCAAAGAGAAACAATCATCTATCTTTATTCAAACACTGTTATTTTGGTCCTTGACAAAATAAAATATATATACGTGTATAAAATAAAATATACACGTGTGCATGTGTGTACAAATGTGTTTGTGTATACTTAAATATATATATTACGTATAGCGTATGTTCTATTGAATATTCCTAAAAATTAAACAATGTCAAATTCTTTTCTGTGTGCTCCCAAATGCATTACTGTCTTTGCTACTTGCTCACAGGAAAACATGTATTCTAAAAAAACATATTAGGATTGGCAAAGGTTTATCATTTTAGCCAAAAGCTATGCTTGGTGGTGTTTTTAAACAGTTATCAAGAAATCACAGGAACTGTAATTAAACTAATATATTATAGCAACATAACATAATGTTAAGAACACAACCTCTATAGCCAGATTTCCTGGGTTTGAATCCCAGCTCTGCCAGCTATCAGCTAGCTATGTGACTTTGAGCAAATTATGTCATCTCTCTGGGCCTCAGTTCCTCATCTGAAAAAATGGGGATGATGATAATAGGACTTTCCCAATAGGGCTGTTATGAGGGCTAAATAAATTAATATTTGTTATATTTAAAATAGTAACTGGCACATAGTAAGGGCTATCTGATAAAGGAAAGAAAGAAAAGAAGCCTTTTACAAGGAACAAAGCGGATTATAATTATAGCCTAGTTTAGGCTATAAATTCTGGATAGTCAATCACTGCATATTTTAAATTATGAAATTATTTTACGTACTGCATTTTTAAAAGAAGGTAAACAGAGAAAAAGCATAGGAGAAAAGGAAGAAATCAACAGGTTTGCAGGGGTTTTTTTCCTTGTGCTTGTCTCTGAAGGTGACCTCTTTGGGAAACGTATGTTATTTGTTCTCTGAGCTGTGTATGATTAGTTTCTTCATCATACACAGACAAATTAGGAAGGCTGCTGTGGTGCCCAGAAATCATCCGTTAAACAAAGTCAAAATTAATGATAAAATTGAGTTCCCTTTGTATTTGATTTTCATCTATCTGTACTCAATTATAAACGAGCTGTCAAAGAAAGCTACCCATTAGCTCTTAATTCATAATGACTCCAGAAAGCAATCCCTATACTGCCATTGATATCTCACCAACAACCTCTTATTCTCTGCAGGGCTTTAGCTGAAAATGAAAAGGGAAAACAAAACTACATAATCCAAGCAGCTCCTGATCCTGAGCCCTACCATGGAAAACTAGGAAATCAGGCTTAATATATGCAAGGTGTAATAAGTTTTCATCTATATATGTGAAAGAGACATTTGAACTATTTTTTTCTTTCACCATAATTTATTGTGCCTTAAATAAAACAGTCATAATAGCAACAGTGCATCCCAGATTTCTATTTCATTGTGTCAAAAGCAAATATTCTTCAAAGTTAGAGAAAGCGTTCCATGAGGAAAAAGTTTAAAACAGAGATGATATGTGCTTTATCCAGAGAGAAATAACATCTAATTATTTATTTGGGGTAAGAGTGACATCAGCCCATAACTGAACTTTTCTCTCTTCATAGTACTCATCTCAACGCCTAAACACTGACCTCTGGAACAACCCATAGTAAATCCATTCTGTAGCCTCCTAACTAACTGGTTCTGAACTATAAGGAAAAAGAATTAGGCATTGTCCATTTATTCATAGGTGATTTAAAGAAATATTAAAACAGATTTGAATCCTGATTTGAAATAATTCCCTGCCTTTATTCACAGATTTATGTACATTTAATTTATATTCTTCTTACTTCCAAAAAAAGAAAAAAAGACTACTCACAATTTTAAAATATAATATATTTAAAAATAAAATGAGAAGAAAAAATCAGCAGTTACAATGAAAGTGGTCAGAAGGAGAGAAGGGCTGGAGGGCAAGGAGATGAGATAATGGTCTAGGACTGGAGCTGGATGGTTATTGCAAGTGTACAATTCATTTAATTTTAAGTGTTCTGACAGACAAGAGAAAGAGGCGGTGGGGGAACCATAAGATAAAAATAAGCATTTCAAATCTTCAGGAGAAAGGCAAACTTTTTTTCTAATATTAAGTTCTCTAAACAATGACTCACAGGAATCTTCGTTTTAAAAGTAACATAGAAAATGCTAAAGACTCATTAAAACAAACTGTGATTTCCAGACCAATATTTGCTTAACTTCAGTTATTTTGTTTGCTTGTTTTTAACCCTGGTATCAAAAGCATTCCTCCTATAAACAGCAATTCTACAGGCTGAAGATGCCTAAACTTACAGAAAATTTAAAATTACTGAAACACACTTTATAAATTTCTTTCACTTTCTGTATAATGTGCATATGCAAAAATATTTCCAACAGTAGCAAGTGTACTTACCTAATGATCCCTAACCCTTTCATCCATGCAGTCAATAAACACTTATTGAATAGCTTCTATGAATCAGATATTACTAGGTTCCAGAGACACAAAGATGACCAAGACACTGACCCTGTCCTCAAAAAGTTCACACTCTAAAAGTACATACCATCACAGTGAGTATAGCGGAAACAGGCTCTAGAGAGGCTTATGGCAGAAGGGATATTTGGTAAGTAGAAAGTGGCATTCGGGATTATGAAAAACTTCACCAAAAATAAATGGCATATAAACTCTATATCAAAGACTAGGAGTTTGTCAGATTACTAAAATAGGAGAAAGCCATTCCACATAAAAGGGATGCTGTCTTTGCATTTGCTGAGATATGACCAGAACAGCGTTTAAGCAACAGCAAGTAATTCAGTATGGACAGAATACCTTATTGGTATGGACTGAATGTTTGTGTCCCCTGCAAAATTTATATGTTGAAACCCAACCACCCAGTGTAATAGTACTAGGAGGTAGGGCCTTTGGGAGGTAATTAGCATTAGAATGAGATCAAGAGGGTGGAGCTCAAAGGAATGGAATTAGTGCCCTTATTAAAGTCACTAAAGAGTTTGCTTCCTCTCTCTGCTCTCCACCATGTGAAGAGACATTACCAATGAGAAGCTGGCAGTCAGAAAACAGCCCTCGCTAGAATGCTACCAGGCTGGCACCCTGATCTCATACTTCCAGCCTCCAGAACTGGGAGAAATACATTTCTGTTGTTCATAAGGAGCCTAGGCTATGGTACTTTATTATAGCAGCCCAAACAGACTAAGACAAGGATAAAGACAAAGATGGAGAGGAACCCAATGGCCAGGGCGTGGAGGGCTTTGTATGGTAAGCTAAGGAGTATGGAATTCAGCCTAGAGGTCATTGTTGTTCAATTCTTTTAAAACAAAGAAATCATTATTTAGACATAAACATACATGGGAGCCCAACTATAAAACAGAAAAGGAATCTCCTTATTTCAGGTGAGTGCTGGAGAATCTGAAAACTGACCTGGTCAGCTTCTTGTCACACAGTTTGAAAACCCTGTCTATAACCAAATCAGGGGTGGGGAGAGTTTATCACAAAGGTTTTTAGTCAGAAGGATAACATGAGCAGATTTCAAATTTTAGAATGATGACTATGGCTCTAATATGAAAATGGATGGGGGGAAAATGAGAACCAAGGAGAAGATGATTTATGAGGGTAAGACCATTTCAAGAAAAGAGTAATAAATGAAATCCTGTATTAGGACAGCGAATAGTGAAATTTTTAGAACATGAAGGATAAAGAGGAAATCCAAGTGACTACCAAGAGAAAGGGCTGATTACATACAAAGGAATAAAAATCAAATTATCAGGATTTTATCAGCAACACTGGATATAAGACAAAACCAGAAATATAAAATCTTAGACAAATACATAAGATCTCAAGTCATCAATAAAAGAATTTCTATAGGATGTGCCATAAGAAAAGAAACTGTTAAC
The DNA here is from genome assembly GCF_965194805.1 of Balaenoptera borealis. Classification (NCBI taxonomy): domain Eukaryota; kingdom Metazoa; phylum Chordata; class Mammalia; order Artiodactyla; family Balaenopteridae; genus Balaenoptera; species Balaenoptera borealis. The sequence continues at coordinate 35,191,204 of NC_138862.1, forward strand.
AAGTAAGCTGCAAAAGCAATGATTTATGACAAGTTTGAGTTGGCAGGTGGTACACAGCAAAAGAATATATTTTACCCATGACATAACTAGAAATGATCACTCAGGAACTGCAGAAGATTCAGATCCTATCACAGGCCATGACACAGTAGAAATCATCTATAAATTTATATGAAATACTAATGTGAATATGTGGTTCAAATGATTCATAATGGTAAATGAGATTTATATTGCTTCATTCATAGGTCTTAAATTTAAATTATCATCATCCAGCTATTTGTACCATTTTACTTTATTTTTTATTAAATCAGAGTAGGAGAGGATAGAAAACAATGAATTGGAAGTGAGGATATAGAAAGAGAAGACGCATGTGATAGTAAAGTTCTTCTTTCTAGGAATCTTTATGACATAAAAGAAAAAGAGAGAACATTCAGGATCCATTAACAGTGACTAATTTTTGTTAATTGATAATAAGATTACTTAAGCATTTTTATATGCTCTAGAAGAGAGAGAATGAACATTTCTGAGAAAAAAAAAAGAGATCATTAAGGGTCAAAAAGCACCACAGGTTAAAGAATAAATTGTTCATTTTTTAAAGTTATTGAGGTTTTTCTTAAAGTAAGAAACGTAGGATTTAAGAAAAAGCAAAAAAGAATCTCTGTCAAAATTTAGCAATTGCAGGGCCCTGCACGCTTTTAGAGTAAAATTTCCTAAAATAGATTCATTATTCCATTTAGTCTCCTTACACATGTGACATCTTCATAAGTCAATACAAGTCAAACTGACCACTGTCTCCCATATAGAATTGGTTAATTCCTGTATAATCTTGCTTAACTTTATTTTCTTTTATTCTCTAATAGACCCCTGACAACCTATTCATTAATCTAATCCATTAACTCCTTCAAGACCAAGCTTAAAATGCATCTCTTTCCATAATCATTCCCTAACTAACTATTCAACCTTGATCTTAATTCTTCTCCATCTTTCCAGTTTCCTAAGAATCTATCTCTAATCCTTGTTCTCTCTCCCTGTCATCTTCTTTCTTGGGCCCCCTCTTAGCCCCATTAATATTTAACCAAAAATGAAAGGAACTAACAAATATAAAAAAGAAACAACCACATATTATATTTACTTATTCTTACTTTACTGTTATAAACCTCTCAAAAAAAAATAAGCTTCTTCCTCTACTCCCTTACCAGCCACAGAATGCTCAAGTGACTCATTTGTTTATGGTGAGTTTTCTCCAAGTGGACAATAAATTCAAAGTGTAGGCATTTTGTCTTTTATTTCTTCACATACATCCAGGGAAAACAGTGCAATACATCGAGTACAGAAAATATAAAACTAAATATGTGCTAACTAAGATATTAAGAAAGAAAAAGAGTAAAATCTGATAAATTAATGTGGAGCACGCTCAAAATAGAAGGAAACACTCACACTTTCTACCTCACCCACCCTCTAGGCAAACAGAGTTATGCTAAATATTGGTAAAAAGACTGCTTTGGAAATTTACACATTTATTTTGTGTTTCCTGCCAACATTCTAGAGAGCTTCAGAAAAAAACAAAAGAAAAATGAATCAATTAAAAAGCCTTTATTCTCATCTACAGAGGAAGACCATTTCCTAGTATGTTATTTAGGTTCATTAACATTCATGGTGTATTTTGCAAACACAGAGAATTATAAGCTCTGTGGTAAAGGAAAGTGCATCTAATTCTACCTACACATTCTCCCACAATTAGATGTTTCAGGGTCTTAAAGGTTGATTAAGTTGAACCAGGTAACAAATGAAGTGAGTAAAGGATTTTCTGTGGGTCATAGAGAAGAAAATCTTTATCACATATAATAATACGTAAAGATACCACAAGCTAGAAATAATCAGTCTGACCAAAATTTTATAATCATGGCATACGATAAGAATATAATACTCAACCAAGGCCCCAGAATTATAAAATATTCTTATATCTGGTAGATGTATATTTTTCTTCTTTCTTTTAAATACAGGGGTTTAAGAAGTATAATCAAAATAACAAACCTACCAAACTTCTGTTAAAATAAATAACAGCAAAGGAATACAAAAAATATTAACAGAGAAAGACAGAAAAGGAGGCAACAAGAGAACAGAAATTTCAACAAATTTTTGGAACTTAGAAAGTAGTTGGAGTGGTAAGTAACTAAGTAGACAGGAAAAAATTAAAATCTGCTATTGCAGAGGAAGAACCTGAAGAGAGCTGGTCAGTTTGCTTCACAGAAGCCCTAGGAAACTCGGCATCTGGAGGCTTCTAGTACTATGGCAGAAGGTAAGATGCAGTGTTAAACAAGGGCACTGTAGGCTCTTCAGCAGAGCCTTTCCCTAACCCATACAGATAAACGTGTATTCCTCCAAAATGCCACCTCTCACCCCTCAAATGGGAGATCAGAGGTTCACTCTCTGAAAAACACTGAACTAGGAAGGCTCCAAGTTCAGAGACAATGAGCATAGCAAATGGCAGAGGTGAATCATATGGTTAAAAATAGGGGGATTCAGTGTCTTACTGAAAGTTGGGACCCTTATCTACTTTCCCTGTCCTTATGCATGGATGCCAGTAGCCACATAAAACTTCCTCCACTCCATACCCTTTCCACCCATCCCTTGTAAGAGACTGGAAGATTCACCTCTGGAAAAAATAAATGACCCCAGAGAAAAACTTTCACTTCTCTCCATCAATATAAAGGCTGTCTCACTTTCTGACTACCCAACAGTGAAGATCACCAGGAACAAAGGACACCAAAAACAGAATTTTCAATTGTCTTTTCCTAACTTATTCTAAAATATGATTATATTACCATGGATCACCAGGCATTTCAAGACAGCCTGCAACACAAAAGACAAGGGACTAAAAAAAAAAAGCAAAAACACACAGGAAAAGAAAATCTGAAAGAAACAGTGAGGGGGTGGGGGAACAAGAAGAAAACTTGGGGAAAAAATAAAACATCTATAATACTTTGAAAAAGATAAAACTATCTTTGAATATTTAACAATGACAGAATCTACACAAAAGGTAGACGGCACAGGCATGTTATTAGAAATGTTTTTAATGTGATTACTAAAATAATGCAGTTGGAAGATAACTTCTCAAAATGGAACAGAAAGTCAAAATGATGGGGAACTTGACAAAAAGATAAGAAAATCTAGGAGATTCAATATCCAAATACTAGAATATCCTAAAACAGTTAACAAAAAATGTGGAGAGAAGGAAATAGATGGAGAAATGACACAAGAAAATAGTCCAGAAATAAAGGATAAAGTGCTTATGAGATTAACCTTCTTAAGCAAATATGTAGATACTAATTTTTCAACGTGCCACATCCCTGCCCAATGGCATCTTTCTGCCTAGCAATCTCATTCTAGCTCTCAGTAACTAGTTTCAATTTATGTAATCAATCTGATCTCTTATTCTCTAAAACCCAAACTCTTTCCACAAACTTTCTATCTCCTTTCTATTCTCAGGGAAGGTCACTTCAATACTCAGCACCTTGAAAAATGGAGACAATAGTCCCCACACAAAAAAGTAAAAGCAATTATGGTATAAAATAATTTGTGGGCTTCCCTGGTGGCGCAGTGGTTGAGAATCTGCCTGCCAATGCAGGGGACACGGGTTCGAGCCCTGGTCTGGGAAGATCCCACATGCCGTGGAGCAAATGGGCCCGTGAGCCACAATTACTGAGCCTGTGTATCTGGAGCCTGTGCTCCACAACAAGAGAGGCCGCGATAGTGAGAGGCCCGTGCACCGCAATGAACAGTGGCCTCCACTTGCCACAACTAGAGAAAGCCCTCGCACAGAAACGAAGATCCAACACAGCCATAAATTAATTAATTAATTAAAATAATAATAATAATAATAATTTGTTAGACCTGAGACAAGGCTCAAGTTCTACTTCCTCTGTATCACTTTTTTTTTTCCTTTTTCTCTCTGTGAACCCTTAGCCTGACCAGCAGTGTAGCACAATGGTTAGAACCATGGACTTTGCTATTAGACAAGCCTGAATTCAAGTCCAGGCAATACCGTCTACTTAACCTCTCTAAACTTCAGTGTACTCATCTATGAATTGAATATATAATAACAGTATTTTATCTCACAGTGATACCGTGAGGATTCAATTAAATATGAATGTAAAATCTCTAATTTCTTTCATGTGTCTCATCTGAGAAAACTGCAAATGTAGGTATTAAGTTCCATGACCCTTTTCTACCAATCAATTGTATAACATCTAAATATAATTCAGAAAGCAACATGATCTGCTCTGAACTGAACTGTGCCCCCCACCAAGTTCATATGTTGAAGCCCTAACCCCCACTGTGATGGTAGTTGGAGACAGGACATTTGGGAGATAATTAGGTTTAAATGAGGTCAAGAGCGTGGGGGCCTGATGATAGGATTAGTGCCATGTGAGTGCCATCTGTAAGCGAGGAAAAGAACTCACCGGAACTCAGCCACGCTGGCTGATCTCAGACTTCCAGCCTCCAGAACTGTGAGAAATTAAATTTCTGTTGCTTAAGCCACCCACAGTATGGTATTTTGTTATTGTAGCTCTAGATGATTAATACATGATCCTTCAAAAAGGTTAAAAGTCTGGTATCAAAAAACCTTTATCCTAGTCCATTTTGTTACTGATTTGGCAAGGAAAAGTTAAAGTACATAAATATCCTAAACACTTAAAAGAAGACAATTTTAATTGCCATTGCTAGTCATATGGATATTAATAGGAATGATTTTTTTAAAAAAGAAGAAAATGGAAATCAGAAGAAAAGAAAGGAATTCTTCAGTTTGCCCCCAACCCACCTTTCAAGTTCACTTTCCCCGATCTCTCACTTTTTCTGACGCGGGGTCTTTCACTGACCTCCTCACCTTATTACTTTACTTTTAAAATATTTTTTTTGGTAAACTCACTTAAAAACATGGAAAGGAGACGTTTACATGACCATATAAGCAATGGGGAATCTTCTTCCAAAGTGTTCAATTAAAAAGACCAGGTATTTTGCAAAGAAAATAAAGCTATTATTTCAATGGTAGGTAATATTCTTTTTTGAGAATGGTTACCAGATAATTCGTAAGAGAAACATCCACAAGTGAGTTATAAAGGTCAATCCCTTGTGGAATGAAATAAATTTTCAAGTTCAATTTAAGACAAGATTTTTAATTACCAAGGTAGACTACCCAGGGACAATTTCAGATTGAAAGGCCAAAACCCTTAAGTTAGTTGATTTTTAATACAGAATTTAACCCCAGCCCCCACAAAGAAAATCTGATAAATCATTTCCCATAAGTGAAAAACTACTTATATCACCATATTGACATTATAATAGCATCTAAATGTTTCCTCAAAATTTAAAACATCTAAACACTATGAGTGATATTATAGGCCTAAATTTCTAGTAAATTTATCCTCACTGAAATCTTTAGAGAATAATAATGAATAAAGATTACACAACAGTTGATTGATATTTTTTGAATGTTTACTGTTAGATATAGATTTTTTTTTTAAGTAAAAAGGTAAAAGATGCTTTTTAAAAAATTTTTTTTATTATTTCATTTCATCCAGGTCAAATGAATTTATGAAAAAAAGCATAGTATAGTACATAGCATAGTGTTGAAAGCACCTTAGTCCATTTGGGCTGCTATAACACAATATCAGGAACTGAGTGGCTTACAAACAACAGAAATTGATTTCTCACAGTTCTGGAAGCTGGAAGTTCAAGATCAGCTGCTAGCATGGTCTGGTACAGGCTCTTCTCCAGGCTGCAGAGTTCTTGTTGTATCTTCATGTGGTGAAAGGGGTTAGGGATCTCTCTGGAGTTTCTTTTTTAAGGCCACTAATCCTATTTGAAGGGCTATACCTCATGATTTATGCACGTCTCAAAGCCCTACGTACTAGTACCATCACATCAGGAATTAGTATCTCAACATATGATTTGGGGGGAGGACACAAACATTCAGACCATAGGAGAAAATATAAAAGCTTTAGAGTTGGATGGGAGAGGCAAATGCCTATCATTATTAACTGTATATATTAATAATCATTCATTCCTAGTAATCATTTTTTCCCAATGTATAAAAACTACACATGAAAATTAATTCATTCACTGTATATAACAAAACAGAAACAGACTCGTGGATATAGAAAACAAACTAGTGGTTACCAGTAGGGAGAGGATAGGAGGGAGGGGGAAAATAGAAGTACGGGATTAAGAGATACAAAATACTACTTATAAAATAGATAAGCAACAAGGATATATTGCATAGCACAAGGAAATATAGCCACTGTTTTGTAATAAACTTAAATGGAATATAATCTATAAAAATACTGAATCACTATGTTGTACACCTGAAACTAATATTGTAAATCAACTATACTTCAATTTTAAAAACTGTAAAAAATTAATTCATTAACCCCCCATTTAATGCAAAGAGTAGGTAATTGAAGCCCATAACATTTTCTAATTTAATAAGACAAAAAAATTTCTGCAGCACTTTAAAAAACTGGAAATTTCAATTCTTAAAAACAAAATATAACAAAACAAATGGCCAAAAGACCTAAAGCAACAATGAAATCAGTACTATAATAGTAGCCTCGCTTCACAGTTTCCTAAAATCAGGACTTACAGACCATAGAAAAATCAAGGTCTATGGTTTATTCCTTCAAAGATTGGGCCTAAAAATGGCTTTAACATTCAATAAACATTTTTTGAGTGCCTACTCTGTGCCAGGCACTCTTCTAAGAATTGAAAACATACAGTATTAGCAAACAGAAAAGCAAAGGCCCCTGCTCTCGTGAAGCTTATACTGACTTGGAAAAGGGATTATATATATTAAATTTAAATCCCTCTTATTGTATACTGTAGCTACTTTTTCTCCTTTTCACTTCAGATTTAGGAGAACCTTGGCTGCTATCCCATATAAAAATGTCCCTTTATTCCAGACAATATGCTCTTCTGGTAACTATATTATGTGAGGCAATATTTCAGTATTTTCAGGTACACTTATAATTTCATTATTTGTAAAAAACTGCAAAACAAACATACAGTGCATTTTTTATTTTAAATATACTTTAAGTAACTCTGGTTAATATTGTTAAATAACAAATGCCAGTAAAAATATAATTCATTTACAGAATCTATCATGAAAAATGCTATGAATGCTATCACACGTCCAAGGAAGGGAAAGAGAAACAAGGGACATGGAAATATTATATAATTATATGAGCATGGGCTAAAATCAAGTAAATGTTGAAGGATTTAGATCGCCTCTCATGTAATCAAATCTGTGATAGGTAATCCAGACGTTGGGACCCATCCTTCAAGCCTCCCTTGAGGAGACAGAAGAGGGCAGCTGTGTTGGCTCTGCACACCCTAAATGCAGAGCTGCATGGTCAGCCAAAGCAGAGGGGAACTAGAGGACAGGCAGGCCCCTAGGCTAATCCAAGGAGAACAGGAGAAGCAACAGCCCTGATATCAAAGAGCAGAAAGAGATCAAGAAAATCATATCCCCAAAAGGCATGGGTCTCCAACACAGCCTCCCACATTTATGTGGCTCATCACAAAGTTAATTATATCAAGTCTGTCTCTACAGGTAAAAATTCTCTGCCCGGCTGACTTGAAGACAGGCTTCATTTTTTTTTTTTTTTAATCAAACTTTCTGTTTTCCAGGCTAAACTTTTGCAATTATTCAGTGATCCTTCTATAAGGTTTCCAAAGTTGATAATAATACAACTACTAAGTTCAGTACCTTACCAACCGAACAATTCCAGTCTAACACATTTCAATTTGCGATGACTTCTCTTAAATTTTCCTCTATTTAAAAATTTACACTGTTTCTCCCATAATTATCATGCATCAGTTTACATTTTAATAGTTTAAATCGAACTTTTCAAACAGGACAAAAAGAAAATAGTAAGTTCAAATGAAAACAGGAGGGAGGAAAGTACCTTTAATTTGGATCCATGAGGTACTAGGACAGATCTATTCTGCTTTGGTGGGATATACAGCTCCCATTTTCCAAAATCCAGTTTTTTATATGGGTATGCAAATGGATTCCAATCATCTGAAAAAATAAAGACGATCAATTAACAATAGCATTATAGGACTAATATTCAATAAATTTCAATCAAAGTATAATATACTGCCTACTTATACAGAATCAAATTGCCTAAAAAACATTGTTTTCTAAGGTACTAAACAAAATACTCTACTAGTCATTTAGAAAAAGCAGGTTATGCTTAACTTATTTTTTTAAAACATATTTGAAAGTTTGCCTTTTGCATCTTAAAATTAAAGATTACAACACATTTTCCATTGTACTTTCAACTCTATTACTTCTATCAATAAACAGAATGATGGGTCCTTTTTTAAGAAACATCATCAACAAAGGGAGATAATATGAAAAAAATAGAAACGCATTCTAGGCAACTAGATAAAATACATGTTATGGTAGAAAAAAAATGGTGAAAAATTATTAAAATCATATTACCCAAATCCACAAGTATGTGATAGAACTGAGTTAAAATCTAAAGAAACGCCTCAAGCAAGAAAGGTAGAAGGTTATAAACTACAAGAGGCAAAGGAGAGGTGGACTGCAGATGCTGAAAGAAAGCCAAAATGAACCACAAGAGACCCATGGACACATAGAAATTTAACATGTAATAGAGGTGGCATTAAAAATCAGTGAGTAAAGGACACACTGTTTAATAAGTGGTGCTGGGACAATTGGTGATCCTTATGAAAAAAAATGAAATGGATCTGTACCAATAATATTACTGAAGAATCATTTGAACATAGACTAATATTTAAATATGATAGACAAAATGATAAAATGCTTAGAAGAAAATACAGGAAAAGATATTTATAATCTTGGGTTTAAAAGTGTTTTTTAGACAAGATACATACATGTACACACACATACACATACATACAAAACCTTAAGGAAAAGCCTAATAAATTTGACCACAAAAATTATAGACCTATCTTCATACATAGATAGATAGATAGACAGAATGACAAGACAAGCTACCAACTGGGAGAATACATTTGTAATGAACATACCAAGAAAGAGCGTCTAAAATACATGAAGATCTATAAATCAATGAGAAAAAAAAAACAGACCAATAGAAAAATCAACAAAGGTATTCAAGGGAGGACATATGAATGGCCAATAAACATACATAATGATGCTCAAGCTCACTCATAATTAAGGAAACACAGATTAAAACAACAGTGAGATGTCATTTCCCACCCACTGGCTTAGCAAAAATTAAAAGTTTGAAAATATCAAGTAGTCAGCAAGGATACAAAATAACACTGCAGCTGAGGGTACAAACTGGTAAAACAATTTGGCATTACATAGCAAAGTTGAAGCTATGTTAACTCTGGGGTCTAACAATCCTACTCCTAGGTAATACCCTAGGGAAATTCTCACAAATGGTCACAAGAAAATATTCAAAGATGTTCACTGAAGAATTGCTTGCAATAGCAAAAAATGGAAGCCATTGAAAGTTAAATCAGCCACAAAATGGGTAAATACATCATGGTGTAATTAAACAGGATGTTATATAATGCTATAAACTGTTTGGATTAAATATTCAATATATAGGAATAGGTAAAACATTAAAGTTCATTTTAAAGGTATATAGAAATACCATTAATGTAAAGTTCAAAAAATATGCAAAATAGTATTATATAACATTGATACATACATATGTAGTAAAAATATCAAAAGAAAAATAAGAATGACAAACATCAAATTCTATTGTGATTTCCACTGGGTAGAGGAAAGGGAACACAGGAAGTTTTAATAATTATCTGTAAGGTTTTATTTTTTAAGGTAGGTGGTGTACACAGAGATGCTTATTACATTTTCCCCTATTTGTTTATGCCTAAAATATTTCACTGTTTAAAAAAAACTTAAGCCCCTGTGATGCTATGCACTATAGTGCTATGAAATTAGACTCTCAATTAAGGAGATAAGAAAAACACCAAGAAGCTTGTTTTATGCTATGACTTCTTCTTTTAGACACCAATACTTTCACCACATTAGCCTTAAGGTTTTTCACTCTCAGCCAGTCTGAATGTTATGGGTAGAGTGGGGTAAGAAACAACATGTAAATAAAGGTCCTTCTAAACATTTTTCTACTCCCCATCAGAAGACAATCTGAAAATATCTAAAGGCGGTTTATCTTCAGGAACCGTTCAACAAGCTCTGTGTTACTATATTCTCCTACCCCTAAAACATCAAATACATCTCACCTGTTTATGATGTGACATTCCTTTACCAAAGCAAAGAATTTAGGGCATAATTAGAGAGAAGGAAAAAAGCTTGAAATATGAGCATCTAGGTAGTGTAACACTTTATACATTTACTGAATTTCTTTTTAAGCTAATCATTTAAGACAATTAATAAATTAAGACAAGCAGCAGATCTTTTCCTGGTTAGTTAGATTTGAAAATAAAGGGTACAGTTCATTAGTTCATTCATTCATTCATTCATTAAATATGTACTGAGCGGTTAATGTAGGCCCTGCTCTATGCCAAACTGAAAATTAGGGTTCAGATGACATTCAGATTTCATCCAGAAAAGGTTAAACTGAGTCAGTGCACCAAAACGAAGAGTAAAATATATAATATAGGATCCTCTAAACATTCAACTATAAATAAGACTGTTACTTTGAAAGTGAAACTTCAATTATATGGGAAATTTTCTTATGCAGATTTACTTAAAAGCTGTTTTCAATAATGTAAAAATAAATGTGGTTTTGAATATTAGTTTTTGAATATCAGTTGAAATAGTTCTTCACCTTGCAGTCACTTGAGTTTTAAGATCTGTTTAAACAGGTAATGTTATAATATTTGTATAAAGAAAAATATTTTTACTGAATCACATTTCTCCTTTCATAGTGTCTTAGAGACACTAACACACATGCTGATTATTTCTAATCCTACACTGTAAAAAATGTTTTTTCTATCATTTTCAAGAGCTTCATTTCATTAGCACACCTCCTCTTCATGAAAATCCTGGTGTTAACTTCCACTACACGTACATTTTTCTTGCTGAACTCCAATCTTCAAAGAAAAATTTGGAACATCTTCACATATGCTACCAAAGAAAATCCATCTACCAACCATCATAAGCAATGTAGAATATACTAAAGGTTTCATAAGGGAGAGAGAGGGGAAGGTTTGCAAGGGGCGTACATATACGAAACAACTTGAGATTTTTGCATTGGACAACTGTCTCCAGCATAAATCCCTCTTCAGCCACACCACCGCCAGTCTTTTATCTCCTTGATTCCTTCTCCAATCAGTGTTCAGCCCTGAATTTTCCTTACTCTTCCTCCTTCATTAAATACTACTGCTTCTTTCCATTTGAAAAATGGGCACCAACCAAACTAACCACTTCTACTGTACTGCAGGCATATGAAAGATTTTTTTCTAATAAAACCAGTTTATCCCTAAAATTGCTTTCTAAAACTAGCTAATAAGATGAGCTTTATTCTACAGGATACAGATATCTAAGGTCCAGGAACAGAATAGTCAGAAAAATCATTGGATTTGGATCTGTTCTCATAAACTTAACATTAAGCCCTTAGTTAAGAAAGAAGGAACTACCATTAAGGTATATTTAGGCATGACTGTGGGAACTAATTGTGGAAGTACACAATTAAAAATAAGTAAATAAAAATTAAACATCCAATGATTGGTGTAAAAATATTAAACAAAAGTGAATGTTTTGTTTTTAAATGAAATTTTTTTTAGAAAAACACAGAAGGCAAAATAATAAGACATCAAAGATACATTTTGGGGGAATTTAAGTCTTAAGTGTCATGAGACTTTATTCCTGAAAATAACTGAAGGTAAAGTAATATTAATAATGATAAATGGTTCTAAGGCATATTAGATATATCTAAAGTGCATACTTTTAGAGCCAGATTACTCATTTTTCATTTTAATCCTCCATGACTTTATATCCTGAATCTACAAGATAGAATTAATTTTAATTAATTCTTAATGCAAATAGTTTGTATCTCTATGTAGGCCTCAGGACAGGACCAAAAATATCCTATCACCACCTGTGACAATTATTTGTTTCTCTATCACACACAGAACTACACATTGAGAGTTCTGTAGTTCAGTGATTCTCAAGCTTTAGCTCACATCAGAATCACTTGTTAAAGCAGATTGGGCTGATTAAAACAGACTGTTGGGCCCCACCCTCAGAGTTTTTTGATTCAACATATCTGAAATATGGCCTAATAATCTGCATGTCTAACGAGTCCCTACGTGATGTTGATGCTGCTTGCTGAGGGACCACGTTGAGAATCAACTTCCTGGTTCGACGGCTGACTTCAGGTGTTCTCTGCTCATAGCTTTGTGAGTGATGTTCTAGATTAGATTAGATTTATAGATTACCAAGTAATGTTCCAAGTCAGTAGCTCAAGGAAATTCTGAAATAGAAATTATCACTAATAATCCCTCAAGGCAAATATTACTCACATGAAATTCAGGATTTAGAATTTGGGATTCACTAGGGTTGTAAAGCCCAGAAGGATGACCAGTGAGATGAAGATTACAGAACAGACCTGAGATATTAAGGAATCTGAATGTGTCAGTGTGAGGAAACAAAAATTTACAATTTGAACATTAAAAGATAACATATATTAAGACCAATATTCAATATACTGCTATAAGTGTCTACAGAAAATGTTTCTTATAATATTCTCACCAATAGATTGCATGGTTAAAAAGTACAGGCCACTTTGATCAGAAAATGAATATAAATTTGAAGGCTTCTACCTAGAAAAGTAACATTAAAATTTTTAAGTGTTAACATTTTAACTCATCTTCCTTTCTGTGTGTCATTTCCTGCCATAACCTAGACATTGCTAGGCTCAAGGATGAGGTACCCCTAAAGCAATGTGTGCTTATTATTCTAGTCTTGGTGTTTTAAGAACATGTTTCCTGCTTGCATAAATTATTTTATTAAAACATTTTCTAAGACTTTCGATGATTATCAAGTTTGAATAACCTGACACAGTTTTTTTTTTTTTTTTTTTTTTTTTTAATTTATTTATTTTTGGCTGTGTTGGGTCTTCGTTTCTGTGCGAGGGCTTTCTCTAGCTGCGGCGAGCGGGGGCCACTCTTCATCGCGGTGCGCGGGCCTCTCACTGTTGCGGCCTCTCTTGTTGCGGAGCACAAGCTCCAGACGCGCAGGCTCAGTAGTTGTGGCTCACGGGCCTAGTTGCTCCGCAGCATGTGGAATCTTCCCAGACCAAGGCTCAAACCCGTGTCCCCTGCATTGGCAGGCAGATTCTCAACCACTGCGCCACCAGGGAAGCCCCTGACGCAGTTTAAAAGCAAACATTTAAATAAGTATTTTATTACTAACAGGCTGAAATTCATCATCATATTTTATAATGCAAAAGATTCTATTTGTCCATAGACTCAAAACCAGCAGACAAATTTAAATCGAGATATGGAAAAGAAACGATGTGTGATGCGCAGTTTAATATGAACTGCAAACACACATTCGGCACAGGCGATCAAACATTAACTAAGGTCACTGCATCAGGCACACAGATTCTATATTGTCTCAAGCCCAACAACCTTTCTTTTTCTAATGTAATAATCCTCACATAAAATTCTTAAATGTCAGCCTCCTTCAAATATTCCCAAACTCTTTAACTCACAGTAAAGTATTTCTCTTCATCAGGACTTAGCCACCTCATTTCTGTAGAGTTTCTGCATTTAATATATATATTCCTTGCGCATGGTTGAAATGGTCCCAACTTACTATGTAGAACCACACCTCTGATGAAGATGCCAATGTGCTGAAGAATGTGGTCCGTACTTGGGCCAGCCCCTGCCATAAGCAGGCTTCACTGAGCTAGTGAAGTAAGGTCCCTGTTGGATGTGGCAGATCTAATATCAGATCTAATACAAGGCCAGTACTGGCCTATATGGCAGATGTCAGTGACCTCCTATCTGAGTGGATATCCTTACATCATAAGTTATTAAATATTTGGAATATAACCTCCTTAAAGCAAGTAAACACCCTTCCTCATCATACAATGTTGTTTAATTGTTTCAAGCTTCATATCATTCAGAGTTTACATAGATTTATAATGCAAAGTTGGCTTGTCATGATGGAAGTTTTGGGACTTCTCTCATGTCAAGGAAGCATCCAGTGTGTTTCCAAGAAGTCATAAGATCCAGAACTGGAACCTCCTATGGCATTGCCCTTACCCAGAATTATGGAAGGACCACACAATTTTTGGAGGTGGAGAACAGCAGTCCTGACATATAACCCTGTGCTTTTTGATCACCTTCTCTTTTCCCCTCCAGATAATTCTTCTCCTCAGATGGTTACTTGAGAATCATCAAATTTCTGCTGGAAGATAGTACCCTGGAAATAACCTTAAGACCTCCAGCATTACTTCTTAGGGAAAACTGCTCTTAAAATACATTAGTTTAGGAGAGCTGTGGTTTTCAAGAACAAAATCTAGAGTATGTCAGAATGCCACTAACTTCAGAACCAATGGGATGCTAATATCGCTTTAAAGAACAATATGCTCAGTCCTATAATATGTAGCTTTCTGGAAATTAGGGAACAAATTAAATAACCTAGAGTTTCACTCACTAAACTGTTCTTAAAGGCATGCATAGAAGAAACGTTCTCCGTGACCAAAAAAAAAAAGTGTGGCAAAAGTGACTTTAAATAGAATTAACTACGTGTCTTTATTATAGGAATAGTATCTATATTATGATACTTTTATGAAAGAAAGGGGATGATAAATGAATATACAGTTGGCCCTCCATATCAGAGAGTTCCATATCCACAGAATCAACCAAACATGAATCAAAAATATTAGGGGAAAAAATTCCAGAAAGTTCCAAAAAGCAAAACTTGACTTTACTATGTACTGCCAAATATTTACATAGCATTTACATTGTATTTACAACTATTTACATAGCATTTATGTGGTATTAAGTATTATAAGTAATCTAGAGATGATTTAAAGAATACAGGAGGATGTGCATAAGTTATATGCAATACTACATCATTTTTAAGGGACTTGAGCATCCTCAGATTTTGGTATTTGCAGGTGGGGGAGGTCCCAGAACCAATCCACCAAAGACTGAAGGATGACTGTATGTAGTCACCTATGATTTCAAAAAGCATGAAGATGGAACCCAAAAAGTGAAGAGAAATGATTATGTATATGAAGAGGGAAAACACAGATTAGTTTTGTAGGATTGTACCTTGCTTTATTTTGACTATAAGACCAGGTAAACAATTCATAAAATTAGAAAATTTAATAAGTCAAAAAGAGGGGAAAATAAGAAAAAAAAAAAAAGTCTCTTAAAATGGAAACAAACTGAACCTGTGTGATGGAATGTGCAGATGGGGACTTTGGGAGGTAGTTAGGTTATGAGGGTAGAATCCTCATGAATGGGGTTAGTGTCTTTATAAAAGAAATCCCAGAGAGATCACTCCTGCATTCCACCAGGTGAGGATTTCACAAAGAAAGGGCTGCAGTCTATGAATCAGGAAGACAGCCCTCATCAGACACTGAATCTGCTGGCACTTTGATCTTGGACTTCCCAGCCTCCAGAACTGTGAGAAATCAATTTCTTTTGTTTATAAGCCACCCAGCCTGTAGTTTTTTGTTATAGCACCCTGAACAGACTAAGACAAAGCTCATCTCTACTTTTCTGTATAATAGGAAATTTCCATAACAAAATTGTAAAAACTATGTTATGAGGTCTCTGTGAACAAATACTTGTCCAAATCTCTTTCCTTGCTATCAATTGTAAAAAGTGATCTTATCAGCCAAAGAGTGTAAGATTTTAATTTATTTACGGTTTTAAACACAGATTAACCAACTACTTTCTGGATAAGCAGTTGCAGTTCATACTCCCACCAGCAGCATATGAGAACTGTCAACTATCCATATCCTCATCAACACCGGAGATTATCATTTTAATAACAAGGCATGCCTGCCTTGTTCAACCAGGGTTCGCTAAGAGAATTAAGTTAGAATGCCCTACAGATCCATTGTATGCAATAAATTAACTTCTCTTCAATGCATCTTAGAATAGTACCTGTAGGTACTACACTTGGGAGAATTTAGAAAATAGGCATTCAAATCATTTTCTGTGTTCTGTGGATCAGATTCGGAACCAGCATGAGAAAAGTTGCCTCTCCTTATTGTCCTAGCTGTAACAGATGGGTTTGATACACAGTGTTTTCATTTCTTTTCAAAGCAGGTTATAATTATAACTACTTATATTCTCTTTAATTCTATTTTTATTTGGGAGAAATTGAGTAGTGGGTATTATATTTTATTTTAAACTTTTTCGTTTAGTTCTAGTTTTATTGAACTGAATATAATAATGTGGTGTCCTTTATGGTCTAATACAGTGGTAACCAATCCAGTTATTTATTTACCAATCTATTTATTTTTAGCAGTATAAACCATTCAATTATCTCAAAATAGATTTTATGAAGGACTCCAGCATAGAAACTATACAATGTAAAACAGCAAAGCGGCTTTGCTTGAAGTGCCCCTACCTACCTAAACCCTCATCCTCACCTCTTTCTCTCCCTTTCAGAGCCTACTACTCAGAACTCAGTTCTAAAAAGTGCTCCAGTGTATGATCTACCTTTGCAGATCTTCCATAGATCCTTAAAATGTGTCATTTCTTTTTTTTTTAATTCTCCATTTAATTTTAGTTTATTTCATCCACGACACGTTAAGAATATGTTAAATTATATCATGACAATTGGATCTGAAAATTTATTCAATTTCTAACAATTCTCGCCATCTACACTTGACCAAAAGTAAATGTTATTTGGGACTTAAGGATAAAAGCATTTATCGCAGCTGTGACTTATATTACTGATCTCTGTGCCATTTTATCTGGTTTGTTTTTGGTCTGGATTTGACTCCTTTTATTTTATAATCTTTCAGTGACAGTAAAACAGAGAGAAACTAATGGTTAAAGCTGAGAAGAGGTACATTATTTGCTTAGAAAGAATGCAGAACAGGACAAAATAGGAAGGGGAAAGAATGGGAGAGAGGTACTAATGCAATATGGTCAATCATCAGAGGAAGGCATCCTATGTGCCAAGAAGGGTTCTCAATTATGTTTTAACTGGCTAGTACATTGAACTGTATCCCTCCATGTCAGCAAACATCTGAAGCTTAGTTGGAGGACTCTTACAGCACGTACTCCAGTTCACCCATTATATCACTATTGACTGCAATTTAATCTATTTATGATTCCCCCAAAGTCATAAATTTGATTTGACTTTAGGACTCTTCTCTACACCCTAAAACACAATCTTTCATCTTAAGATGTTCCACTTGAACCAGTCCCTGCTGTGAGGGCATGGGAGGGGCCTATAGTAATCAGGAAAGCAATTATATAGATCTCCCTGCTAACCCTATAGCCACTTATGAAAATATTTCAATGAAAGTAAAATAATATTTTCTAACATGGCTAGCAATGTAACAGAAGTAAACCCATGTGTCAATGGTCAATTGATTTTCAACAAGGGTGACCAAGACCATTCAATGGGGAAAAAATAGTCTTTTCAACAAATAGTGCTAGGACAACTAGATCTCCACACACAAAAAGATATATTTGGACTCCTATCTTAAACCATATACAAAACTAACTCAAATGGATCAAGTACTTAAATGTAAGAGCTAAAACTATACAACTCAATGTAAAACAGTGCTGACACCTTGGAAAACAGTCTGGGTGTTCCCCAAAATGCCAGAGGTACCATTTTGACCCAGCAATCCCACTCCTAGTTATAAACCCTAAAGAAATGAAAACATATGTCCACACAAAAACTTGTATATGAATGTTCATAGCAGCATTACTTATGATAGTCAAAAGGTGAAAACCACACAAATTCCCATCAACTAACAAATGAATATACAAAATGATGTATATCCACACAATGGAATATTATTTGGCTATAAAAATGAATGAAGTACTGATACATGGTATAAGATGGAAGCTTGAAAACATTATGCTAAGTGAAAAAAGCCAGTCACAAAAGACCACATATTATCTGATTCCATTTACATGAAAAATCCAGGATAAGAAAATTTATAGAGACAGAGTAAGTGGTTGCCTAAGCCTAGGGGAGGGATGGGAAGATTGTGAGATGACAGCTAAAGGGTATAGGGTTCCTTTGAGATAATGAAAATATTCTAAAATTCATTGTGGTTATGGTTGTAGAACTCAGTTTTAATATACTAAAAACCATGAAATTGTACACTTTAAATAGGTTAGTTGTATGGTATGTGAATTGTATGTCAATAAAGCTGTTAAAAAATAAAAGTATTTTAAAGGTCAGGTAGCCTTTATCTGTTCATTTCTATTGAGCTTTTGCACTAGACTAAAACCAGGTTCTATCAGAGATATTGTAAAGGGAAAGACCACAAAGGGAGAAACATATAAAAATTTAATACTGAAAAGATAGCTTGGTCAATAAGTAGACTAAAGAGTCTAGGTGGATAGTTGAAGACTTCTTTGAAGAGAAAATAATTGTTTCAAGGCTTTGGAAAAAGTAGAACAACTTGACCATATTAGAAGCTGGGGGGGAAAATATAGGTTTTTAAGCAAAGAAAAATGTATATCTTCTCCTTCTGGAGCCCAGATTTGTAGTAGTTTTGTGAGTGATTACCAACCAAACTGCTGCTGCTAATGTTAGAATTTACCTTGGACTCTGAAAGAGACCCATAAGGAACAGAAATCTAAAACTATCATACAGTCCACTCCCTTACGAAGGAAAAAAAAAAAAGGTTTGAGCAGAGGCTATCTCAAAACTAATGATATAAGAAGGGAGAGTTTTATTATGATAGAAGAACTAACGAAAGTCATTAAAATAACAAAAAATAGGATGATTTGGTGACACTGATGGCAGCAGCAGTAGTTATGGACCGTCCTGTGAGGAAAAGGTGTTTTGTTTTTTTCTTGTTCAAAGCTAATTTCTTGATTTTGTTCTTTCTTTTTGTCTGTTTTCAATTATTTTCTCACACTCTGAGGTTTTCAAACATTCTCTCTCTTCAGGCTCTTTACTCAGCATCCAAATATGATGAAGTGATGTATTTGCTAATTCTGAAGTAACATCAATGACAATGAAGAAACCTCTCCTTTGGTCCAAGTTATCCTTTGGTTCTCCTGCCACTGACAGCCCAATTTCTTGACTCCTATCTCCACTTCCTTATATCTCTTTATTCCCTAAAATATTTCTGAAATACTCTGGCAAATGTCACCAGTGACCTCCAACTTTCCAATCCCAATTGTTCTTTTCAGACTTCAACTTATATGAGCTTTCAGTGGCATTTGAAACTCTTGGTCACTCCACCTTCGGTGTCAGTTATACCCATCTCAGTTGGTTCTCTTAAACCACTCAGTGAAGATGGGGAGTAAAAAAAGGGAATGCACTTGAAAGCTATTTCAGAGTTAAAATTGATAAGAAGCAGTGTTTTAGTTATTAGGGGTGACAGACAGTGGTTACTTGGGTGGTTACTGAAAAAGGATAGGGAATACAGAAGTAGGAGAGAAGAGAATTTACAGGAACTGTAAATGGTCAACACCATCTATTACTGCAGAAAAGTCAAGTAAGGAAAAGATACCTAAATTGAGAGGATGGGATATTTAATGGGAGAACACATGGGAATGAGTGTACTATTATTTCTATTATTATTATTTCTATTACTTCTCTACCATATTTTTTTCTTACCACAAAAGAAAAGGGTACTCCCTGAAGAATAAAACCAAATAAACATAAATAAAAAAGACACTGAAGCACTCATAAACCCAACCTCCTCTACACTAACACCTTATTTTAAAATTTCTCATTTTTTTTACTATATAGGTATTTATATGCACAGACATATGCATTTCCATAATGTAAATTATATATAAAAGTATGTATATACATATAAATTTTTAAACTTACAGTTTTGTATCCTTTTCTACATACTACATGATCAGCATTACTCCTGTCAGTACATATTTATTTACGACGGTAGTTCCCCAACATGGCTGCTTTTAAAAGTTAGAAGTCAACAGACTCCACCCCAGGTCCTTGAATCAGATCCAGGAGTAGGTCTGTACTTTTATAAAGCTTCCTAATTTTGTGCTATGCACACACAGGTTTAGTAACCAATAATCTACAATATCATTCTAGAAATGTGACAGCAAATTAAGGGAGGGCTCATCTTTAGTTTTCCAATTTATTTAAGGAAGGAAAGGAGTGAGCAACTTTATACACAGAGAAAAAGGAAGCAGCAAAGGGAGAGCCTGACAGGAGAAAGAAGAGGTAAGTAGACAGATTTACCATGTTAAGGAAGAGAAGAGAAAATGATTCAATGCATATATTCGTGACATCAATTTCTTCTACTAACTTTTGAAAGCATGTGGGAAGGATGAATATAGATTCAGAGATCTTTTTAGGGAAATGGTTTGGAAGTTGAAATATTCCTTTCTGCTGTCTTCTATTTTCTCTGAAAAGTAAGAGCAAGCATTATACTAATGGAAAATGAGGAGATGGTGAAATAAGGGATTATGCAGGGAGTGGTGAAACTGAAGTAGCTACTGTGGAAGATGTAAGAAAGAGATGACTGGGGTGTGCAAGTGATTTCTGTAGAGTGTTAATGGCCATGAACCCACAGAAGCAGCAGTTCATATGGCTGTGTGATTTTCCTCATGGTGGCTAGAAGCTGTGCATGAGCAGAGAAATTACACAATTTGATGTGAGCAACACTGCAGATTTACAAGGCGAGTGTGGTAGAAGGCTAATGTTCAAAGGAGATGAAACTTTCAGGAAGAGAGAGGTTGGAGAGCTTAGAGCAAGGGATCTAGAATAGCTATCAATGAGCCATAGACATGTCAGAAAGCATCATGCATCTAGACGTCACATTCAGTCTGGAATAACTGGTATCATGGAGTCGAGAATAGGGAAATGCTGCTACAGCAATCTTTGTACCTTTTACACAATAAATTTTGCTAATATTTTGCAACAATTCCCCTGTCCCTCATCAGCAGTCTCATCCCCCAACAAAAAAAAATCTTGCTTGCTACCTTTCACCCTTCCTAAGCATATCAAGACCTCTAAAAAACAGAGCCATCCTAGCAGATTCATAAATATATGACTGAGAAATAAATGCTGACTTTTGCTACACAATGAGCTGGGGATAGTGTGTTACACAGCATTACTGTTACTATAGCTGACTTGTGTACCAAGTAAGAGTGAGCACTATCCCTCTGAACTTCCCACAAATAGTCTAAACCTGTACCTATTATTACCTGCATCTATTACTATAAACCTGTTACCATTTATTATATGTGTCAATACCGATTTCCTTGTTTTTGACTATATGCTATCTGAAGGTATAGATCAACCAAGTATTCCTCGTCTTTGTATGCCAACAGCCAGTACATTACTCCCATATAAGTACTCAGCAAGTTTTTACTGGATGAATAAATTTATAACTTTTTACGCCAAATCAAGATCACAAGACAATTTGGAAACTGGAAATTTAGCAAAGAACAAAATTAACCGAAAAAACTCATTCCTTTTTAGTTTTGCAAGGGAACATAAATAGTATTCTTCAATAAGACTTCATTATACACTAAGATTATAAAAAATTAACTCTACATTTAGCAAATAATATAACATTAAAAAAGCACACACAAAAAACTAGGTAATTCCTTTTTATTATTCTTCCCAATTAATATGGGTCACTAACTAAATAGTTTAAAAGAAAAACTATAGTAATTAAAAGAAAAAAAATGTATTTACTTCTATTTAAGGTAGATCTTGATTTTTTTCCTTCATGTGCTAAACTCCAGAAGTATTATATATAGTTTATATAATACATAAATATATTTCAAAAGGTCACTTTTTTTGAGTGGTGACATTTAATTATATGTTAGATTAATTATATATTATATAAAAAGTAAAAAAGGTTACAAAATTATAAGTTTTAAAAAGTGTTGGAGTTCCCTGGTGGTCCGGTGGCAAGGACTTGGCACTTTTACAGCCGGGGCCTGGGTTCAATCCCTGGTTGGGGAACTAAGATCCCGCAAGCCACATGGTTCAGCCAAAGAAAAAGTGTGCATATACATTATATATAATATATAAATTATATGTAATTAATCTAATATATATATAATAAAATATCACCACTCAAAAACAGTGATCCTCTAAAATGCTCCATATGCTATTAATCTAAAGATTCACAAAATACATAATTATCCATATATAAACACACGTAGCATCTAAAAAAGAGCTCTACATATTATTTCTACATTTATAACACACATAAGACATAATTCATTAAGGCTATGCTCCTTCTTTTCTGAAACCCAAAATACAAGAAAATTGAATCACTTTGAAATGAACCAATGTGTTTATTAGCTCTGTGGGGTGTAAGAAAACTTCAATTGCTACTCTATGTCATGCTGATATAGGCATAAACTCTCAGGTTAAACTTCTCTTAGTAGTACAAGTTTCAATTTGGATTTTAAAAAGCTTGAGGGCATCAATTTTCCCATCTTTCCCCACTCCCATTTCAGAAATCTGAGACCCAATTTCAGTAAAATACTGACAAGTTATATGGAGGTTTAACATGTTCAAGAATAAACATAACTGCCATTAAGAAAATTCCACATTAAAATAAAGAACATTTAAACCATTTACTATTATCAGGTTTTCTGGCTTCTAATATAATAGCCATTTATCTAAATTCAAAAGAATAATCATGTTTTTCTTAACAACTGCACTGATCAGATTCAACACCGATTTATGATAAAAACCCTCCAGAAAGTAGGCATAGAGGGAACTTTCCTCAACATAATAAAGGCCATATACGACAAACCCACAGCAAACATCATTCTCAATGTTGAAAAACTGAAAGCATTTCCTCTAAGATCAGGAGCAAACAAGGATGTCCACTCTCACCATTATTATTAAACATAGTTTTGGAAGTCCTAGCCACAGCAATCCAAGAAGACAAAGAAATAAAAGGAATACAAACTGGAAAAGAAGAAGTAAAACTGTCACTGTTTGCAGATGACATAATACTATACATAGAGAATCCTAAAGATGCCACCAGAAAACTGCTAGAGCTAATCAATGAATTTGGTAAAGTTGCAGGATACAAAATTAATGCACAGAAATCTCTTGCATTTCTATACACTAATGATGAAAAATCTGAAAGAGAAATTATGGAAACACTCCCATTTACCATTGCAACAAAAAGAATAAAACACCTAGGAATAAACCTACCTAGGGAGACAAAAGACCTGTATGCAGAAAACTATAAAACACTGATGAAAGAAATTAAAGAAGATACCAACAGATGGAGAGAGATACCATGTTCTTGGATTGGAAGAATCAACATTGTGAAAATGACTATACTACCCAAAGCAATCTACAGATTGACTGCAATCCCTATCAAACTACCAATGGCATTTTGCACAGAACTAGAACAAAAAATTTCACAATCTGTATGGAAACACAAAAGACCCCGAATAGCCAAAGCAATCTTGAGAAAGAAAAATGGAACTGGAGGAATCAGACTCCCTGTCTTCAGACTATACTACAAAGCTACAGTAATCAAGACAGTATGGTACTGACACAAAAACAGAAATTAAGATCAATGGAAGAGGACAGAAAGCCCAGAGATAAGTCCATGCACATATGGTCACCTTATATTTGATAAAGAAGGCAAGAATATACAATGGAGAAAAGACAGTCTCTTCAATAAGTGGTGCTGGGAAAACTGGACAGCTACATGTAAAAGAATGAAATTAGAACACTCCCTAACACCATACAGAAAAATAAGCTCAAAATGGATTAAAGACCTAAATGTAAGGCCAGACACTATAAAACTCTTAGAGGAAAACATAGGCAGAACACTTTGACATAAATCACAGCAAGATCCATTTTGACCCACCTCCTAGAGAAATGGAAATAAAAACAAAAATAAACAAATGGGACCTAACGAAACTTAAAAGCTTTTGCACCGCAAAGGAAACCATAAGCAAGACAAAAAAGACAACCCTCAGAATGGGAGAAAATATTTGCAAACGAAGCAACCGACAAAGGATTAATCTCCAAAATTTACAAGCAGCTCATGCAGCTCAATATCAAAAAAACAAATAACCCAATCTAAAAATAGGCAGAAGACCTAAATAGACATTTCTCCAAAGAAAATATACAGATTGCAAACAAACACATGAAAAGGATTCTCAACATCACTAATCATTAGAGAAGTGCAAATCAAAACTACAATGAGGTATCACCCCAGACCAGTCAGAATGGCCATCATCAAAAAAACCTACATGTCCACCTAGAGGGGTGGGATAGGGAGGGTGGGAGGGAGATGCAAGAGGGAGGAGAAATATGAATATATGTATATATGTATAGCTGATTCACTATGTTATACAGCAGAAACTAACACACAATTGGAAAGCAATTATACTTCAATAAAGATGTTAAAAAAAAAAGTATTCGTTAAGTGAATGAATAAACACAATAGTGAAAGAAAAAAATAAACTTATACCTAAAGGGAAATCCAAAAAAAAAAAAAAAAAATCTACAAACAATAAATGCTGGAGAGGGTGTGGAGAAAAGGGAACCCTCTTGCACTGTTGGTGGGCATGTAAATTGATACAGCCACTATGGAGAACAGTATGGAGGTTCCTTAAAAAACTAAAAATAGAACTACCATATGATCCAGTAATCCCACTACTGGGTATATACCCTGAGAAAACCATAATTCAAAAAGAGTCATGTACCACAATGTTCACTGCAGCTCTATTTACAATAGACAGGACATGGAAGCAACCTAAGTGTCCATCGACAGATGAATGGATAAAGGAGATGTGGCACTTATATACAATGGAATATTACTCAGCCATAAAAAGAAATGAAATTGAGTTATTTGTAGTGAGGTGGGTGGACCTAGAGACTATCATACAGAGCAAAGTAAGTCAGAAAGAGAAAAACAAATACAGTATGCTAACGCATATATATGGAACCTAAAAAAAAAGGTTCTGATTAACCTAGGGGCAGGACAGGAATAAAGACGCAGATGTAGAGAATGGACTTGAGGACACGGGGAGGGGGAAGGGTAAGCTGGGATGAAGTGAGAGAGTGGCATGGACATATATACACTACCAAATGTAAAATAGATAGCTAGTGGGAAGCAGCCGCATAGCACAGGGAGATCAGCTCGGTGCTTTGTGTCCACCTAGAGGGGTGAGATAGGGAGGGTGGGAGGGAGACGCAAGAGGGAGGGGATATGGGGATATATGTATATGTATAGTGGATTCACTTTGTTATAAAGCAGAAACTAACACACCATTGTAAAGCAATTATACTCCAATAAAGTTGTTAAAAAAAACAAACTACAATTTAAAACCAACTCATTAAAATGTTTGTCACTTTTAACCACCTCCAAACAGAGCCAGCAAGGAGCCCTCTCATCCTTAAACACTCTCCCCCATCACTGAGGGACTAGGCCACTCACTGTACCCGTTTTTGAACACACTAAGTTCCTTCCATTCTCTCTTGACAATTAGCCATCTGTCCACTACACAAACCCTTTAAATGTATACTCTGCAGACAGAGAACTATCTGCTGTTTCTGTGGCTGCCCCTGTCTCCACTACGCACTGGGAGGAGATCTCCACTCCTATGGGGACTGCCGCCCTACTTGAGACTATGTGGAGTCAAGCTCTTTGTTACCAGGCAGACACGCAATACCAATCAAGGTCATATCTACATCCCTTCAGTGCAGACTTTCTCTCCAAATTTCTCTTATTAAGGTTCCCAGAGAAACGAATGAACGAGATCTCAGATGAAGCCCTATCAGTCAAATAAGACAATAAGAGCTAATACAGAAATAGCAACCAAAAAGTCATAAGGTGGATATACCTCCAGCTTTAGTACTGGATCAGGCACACAGCAGAAAATCAATAGTGTGCATTAAACAGTTACCAGAACTACTCCTTATTTTATAGTTACATGTAATATGCATTTTAAACTATAATCATGATATGGCTCATCATAAAGTATGTATTAACCATTTGCTAATAATTCATTGTCTTTGTTATCGTTACTACTTATCCTAACAGAATGAATATCTCATAAGAGTAGCATAATCATGAATCACATTTTTAAATTATGACAACCTTATTTTCAAAAAAAGGTTAAACCACCTATGATTCTCTTTATTGTCTTTCTTTCCTTTACTGGACATTACAATCATTGTTTGTAAGCATGATTAAGTCCTACTAAATAACTCAACTGATCACCGAAGATCATACACTCAAAAGTCTGGCGGTTTTCCTTCAATATCTACTTCAATATATTATATATATGAGTTCTCTTTCAAGTCAGTCCACTTCTTTTAATTTTCCTGTCTCACAACTCGAAGGTAAAGAATGTACATCATTTTATTACATATATATCTATTGTATCACACACATATGTATATGTGTGAATATATGTACATATACACAAACTCAACACTGATGTCTTATAGTTTAGATATAAAATTATCTCAAAAGTATAAATCATCTTCCATTTTGGAACAATACACCACCAATGAGCCTAGCAAGAGAGTCCACACATTCAAAATGTAATCCAGCAAAGACATGCTTTGACAAATTAGACAAAAGTGTTCATATTTTCCATTTAATCTTTTAAAAAATGCTGGATAAAAGCTAAAAAGGAGTTAGTGAAGAAATATTTATTATAAATGTACTAGGTGTCAGGCACCGTGCTAAGAGCTCTCACATATACACAATTTCATTCACTCTTACTTGCTTTACAGCACCATACATAGCAGGCTCTTCCTATATGGCTGATGTTGAAGGCTTAAATCAAAATAAAGTCCAGATGAGGATAATTCATTTGCTTGCAAAAATGAATTCCCATTTTCTGTATGCCTAACATGACCATGATTTCTTACTAAGCCTCTGAGAATGAATGAATCTCAATCTTCATTGAGAAAAGATTAACAACTCTGTAATGTTGCAATTACCTTCTGGGTAATGATGGTATATTTACAGGAGATTTCAGTTTGTGATTACCTCACCCTGTGGAGAGGAGGAAAAAAGAGAACAAATACGGACCATTTTCTATAGCAACTTTTCCTTTAAAAAGGAAATGAAAGTTATAGTCAATAGACTTACCTTTTGACAGAGTTTATTTTGATTTAATATGTACAATTAATCTGAGATACTTTTGTGCTAGTCAGCATGACCTAGCCATTAAAAAAAAAAAAAAAAAAGTTGTAACTGCCAAGAAGGATAAAGCTATAAAGCACTTAAGGTTACATTACTACTCATCTGAGTAGGTCTTAGGAGAAAGTAAGCCAGTAAAAGATAAAATGCCTCTTCTGACTTAGTAACCCTTAGAAAAAAAGGATCAGCTATGTTGATTGACTGACAGGAGCCACAGGCTGATCACAGACTAGAGCTGCAGCAACTGGTATCAACTCTCTCCCCCAACTCTACTCCTCTGACTTTTCTCAAAGCAGGAGAAACTTCATGACCCAAAACACAGCCCAAACCTCAGCATCTGCTCAGAACAAAGGACCCCCATGTCCTGAAACTACAAAATGCAGTTCCAGGGCTAGAGACAATGGTCAAGATTAGTAGCCAACTACACATTCTTCTTATTCAACTTACTTTTTCTTAATGCCTTGAGCTGAGAGTGCACAGTCAGACAGGACACAGAATAATCTTGGAGCACCTTCATTTCCTCTAATTAACCTAAAACCAATTCTGTAGTAGTGGAGGTTGCAAATCTAGCCAACACAGGCACCCAATATATATTCTTATTTATGTTTGCTTTTCTACTTTGACAACTTCATTCTTCATATGCTTTAACTTCTAGAAGAGTACTACCCATTGGACAGAATTATAAATGAGATAACAACCCATCAGGTGATAACACTAAAACATTAGGAAATACAATTTATAAGGATTGAGGAGTTGTGCTGTTGAGGTGTTAGGAGAATTCAGAAGGCAGACCCCACTTTTGTTCTCAGGTTTTAGTTTGGTTTGATAAGTTTGGTTACTTTTTCCATCAAGAGAAGAGTAAACCATACTTGGATCCAATATACTAAGTTATTAAATTCTTTCAGAAACTTTCTTTATATGTTCACTGTAATAGTTCAATTAAAATGTACCTCTTTGGGGCTAAACTTTATAAAGAATCCCTGTTAAATGCAAGGCCTGAATACAAGTTAAATACAAGCTAACCATAAATTTAATTTAAGATTTTAAACCTATTTCTAACTTAGAGAAAGGTTAAAGCAATCTACTTTTAATTAAATATATCTATGGCCAACTTAATTCCAAATCTTAAGGTTCTGCAACCCAATTTCTCATGATAAGAATATTACTAAAACTCATCTGCATTGAATGACAATCTTCCATTCCTCTCTGCTCTCTGAATCCATTATCTCTCTCATGGGAATGAATGCTTTGCTATGACTGATGATGAATAAGATATATAGGACAAATGATGCACTTTTTCATTTAAAAGACTAAAAAGGAAATTCACTTTAGTCTCCTTTCTGCCTCGTTTCATTAAAATCTAAATACAGCTATTCTAAGAGATTTTTTTCTAGCTCAGTTCAGTTTGACAAAAAACGCCTCATGTATCATTTAAATCAATTACAGATTATCTGGAAATACACCTCAGAAGTTTCATTTTGACACTTTTTGGTTTAAAAATAAACACACAAAATGTCACCAAGATAAATAAGCAATCAGAAAATCCTTTAAAAAAAAAAACAGTATCGTGAAAGAGTATATTGTTTATAATTATTACTAAATTATATTTTAAGAGTTGTTTCAACTTTAGACAGTATTAAAGAAAATATCTTTATATAATTCTTTATTTGTAAAATATCTTTATATTTTATAAATATATCTTTATTTTTTTTTAACCTGAAAAATTATACAGCAATGGCCACAATGCTTAGAATAACATTGAAATCTCAATTTAATTTTATTACTAGATGAGCTTAGGCAATCACTGCCATTTAAGAGAAGACCATCCATTTCGCCTGCTGGATGAAAATTATTGTCCCTCTTTATCATCGCTGAATTTCCATGACTTAGCACAGTTTCTGGCACATAGAAGATGCTCAAAAAATACTGCTACCTAAGGTAAGGGAAGCCGGAGGGATGAAGGAGAAGTTGTTGAATGTAAACTATAGATTTTCACATGCTGTTCTAACTTCAAGGACTTGAAACAAATCTACTTTCTAAAAAATCACCATATGCCCATGCACAACTGTATATTTAATGAATTAGTACATTATTTTGGAAATACTACAACTTTAACAGAGTAAGCACCTTATTTTAAGATTATATTCTATTACTCCAGGGGGAAATGAAAGAAAGAAACACTTTGATTTTACTTGCCCAGAGTTTAGATGTACTGGTAATCATATACGCATTATTTTATGATACTTTAGAAGTCTCTGATAAATTGCTACAAAGTTAATTGTTTGCTTTAAGTGGATTAAGAAATAAAGTTCCATCTTCTTTTCCTTAAGAACCCAGACCCTTTTATAAACCTGAAACTCTTATACTTCTTAATATTAGTTACTAGCCTTGCTCAGGATTAATAAGATCAAAGATATATCCAAGGAAAAGGAGGAAGGGAGGGAAGCAAGAAAAAGGGCAGGAAGGAGGGAGGGAAAGGGAGCAAGCAAGAAAGGAAGGGAGAAAGAAACCAGTGCACCAAAAATGTTTTCTTCCTTAAATAGAAACGTACATAATACACTGATGTAGTTATTTATGATGTAGTTATTTAAAGAAGTTTGGGTTCACTTAGAAGAAAATAGAGTAAAAAATGCCTCTAGTGATTTGTGTACCCTCTAAATCATGTGAAGAGAAACCCTGGTAGTTGTTCTGATTATTCCCCATTTCTCCATGCTAGGAACTGCCTTAAGATCCCTCTGAGCTTCTCACAACTGCTTTTTGAGACCCTGGAGGCTGACATCAACAGACAGTAACCCAGGACTCCCCTGCCCTCCAGCTTCAGGCTGGGTCTGACCAATGGGAGACGCTGGCATAAGAGAAATAGTGAGATATTTAGCATCCCCTTCCATCCCTGCTTCTTTCAGGCCTTTCTTTCTGGCCACAGATTCTGGAACTGGGCTCCTCTTTGAGGGCTCCAGCTCTAACTATGCTCCAGTAACCATTCCCTTCTTTCCCAGACCTATGCCCAAAGCTAGAAACAACAGCTTCTGATTCTGGTTGTTCCCTTAACCCTCACCAGCCTTCTCTGAAGAGTCCTTCATGAAACTATCTCCAGTGAAACCCCTGAGTGTGCCATCGGTGTCCTGCTGCTCCCTAATATAGAGGCAAAAATCCTGTGACTCTAAAGAAAAATTCTTCAACAGAATCAAGTCTTCAGATCACTAAAGCTGACACTCACATTCACTGGAGCTAAGCACACTTAGCAGTGGGCTGAGACATCAGAAATAAAGAAAGCAAGTTAGAACTGCTGGGGTTAAAAACAAACAAACAAACAAATAAACACATTCCTATAAAGTGCCCAGAACTATCAATCTGCACATGGTTCATTCACTTTCAGTCCTGATGGAGTTCTCTTCTCTCCCACTTTCCCCTTATTGGGATGAACATGTTTGAACACATCTTCACGTTTCCATACATAAAGCGATGTCTAGATCAAGCATACATCAGCCTGGCCTATCTGTTTCATCAACTGGCAAGTATATCATACACATTTATCACAACAGAGATACAATTCACTTACATTTTAATGAGTAATTTTTAATTAAAATGGTCATGGTTACTCACATAATGATAGCCTTTTAAGAAAATCTTCCAAATTTTTCATTATTATTTTTACAGAAACATTGTAAGCACCAAGTATGTAATGATGCTTCTATAGGTTAATTCAAAAAGTTAAAAACTAATGAATGTTCTTACATTACAGTAAATATTGTTTGTTGCAGTCAACTAGAAAACTAGGACTACAGATATTGTTCACAGTCTAATACCATGACCCTGGGCCACTACACTTAGGCTGTCCAGGCTGCTATGACAAACTACCACAGACTCGATGGTTCAAACAACAGACATTTATTTCTCACAGCTCTGGAGGCTGGGAAGTCCAGGATCAAGGTGCCAGAAGATTTGATTCCTGGTGAGGACCCTCTTCCTGGCTTACAGACTGTCACCTTCTCATTGTGTCCTCACATGACAGAGAGATAGAGAGCGAGCTCTGATCTCTCTTCCTTTTCTATTAAGGATATTAATCCCATCATAGGGTCCCCATGACCTCATCTAAGCCCAATTACCTCCCAAAGACCTCATCTCCAAATACCATCACGTTGGGGGTTAGGACTTCAACATATCAACTGGGGGGTAGGGGAGGCCATAATCATTCAGTCTTTAACAGCCACCTAAAGGAGACTCTTTCCAGCATTATGTTTAAATTCAGCCTTACTTTTTTCTTCTACTGAAAACCTTTACTCATGTCCTAAAATTTTCTAAGCTCCCAAACGTTCTCTCCATTCTGCCATTTTCCTCCCAGGAAACTCCTCCCAGGGAATTTCTTCATGGGACTTCTCTTTTCACTCTCTTCCTAATTGTTCTCTATGGCTGTTGCACACCCGACTACTACTCTTCCACTTTACTCTCTCCTGAGCTCGAGTGACGGATTCCTGCATCCCAGGTCTTCCTCTTTCTTGGTTTATTCCTTCCTTTTGCTGGCATCCATATATAACCTCCTTAGGAAGAATTTTTTGAAGATAATGCTTCCTGAATTCCTAAATGTCTGAAAATATCTGCCTAGACTCATGAGTGATAAATTAGACAGGGAGCAGGAATCAAATATCCTCCACCCAAGAAATCTGAAGTAATTATTTCATTGTTCTCTACTTTCCCCTGTAAGTGATAAGCCTCTCTGATTCTTTCCCAGAAGACATGTGTTTTTCTTTCCTTCCAGAAGATTCTCTTAAAAAAAAAAAAAATGGGTTGCTGCTTTGTGTTGCACCCTGCCTACTACGTGCTAGGGTGCACATAGTAGTGTTGTGACTTCCCCAACAAAGATAGAGGGGGGAAGATGAAAAGGAAGGATATATGAAACTGCAGCGGCCGCTAGCTTATAAACAATAAAAGTCCTCAAAAAAAGAAGGCAATGCATCATCCACATTAAACTCTACCCCCAAGAAACTGTGATTCAGAAAGTGTGTTATTCACCCTGGAATCTTTACTTTACCAACACCCAAGCTACTCTACTTCAAGAGTTACATGGACCACACAATTGGGGGCAGGGGAATCATGATGAAGACGAAACTGTTCTTCAGCAGAGGGAACATCAAAAAGGCTGTTTAAAGTAAAGCATAACTAATTTGCTACAACGTAGGAAAAGAACATTAACAATATCTCTCACTGCTGAGTTTTCTAGAATTCTGAATAACTTAAATTCTATAGTACATATTTCTTTACCATAAAAAGACTTAAAAATTCACAAAGTTGGTAAACCTAACTCTAAAAAAAATTAGTGAAAATACTTTAACAGATGCAGGGCCACTGAGCTAAACTATTACAAGGATGCTTTAGAATACCTAAACTACAACGTGAAGGGTGTCTTGTAGACCTGCATAACTCAGCAGGCCTAATGGAAGGGAAATACAAATCCAGAATGGAACCCACCCTACTTATTTCACAGAGGGACTTAATACAGGGAATTGGTTACACAGGTAACAGATGAAATGAGAATTCAAATATAGGACAATTAAGTAACCCAGGGATTAGCAATAATAGGAATCTGGTAATCCCCCTAAGGAAGAGGCAGAATTTACTGGAACCCAGAAGACAGGACCATCTAGCAGAAGCTGGAAATAAGGCAAGCCTTCCGTGCAGGAACTGAGCTCACAGAAAGAAAAGCAAAAAGAACAACAACACACCTGCTGCAGGAGACAAGGTTAGCCTCACTTTAGACAGAGGGCGGGCAAGAGAGTAAGGGAGAATTCCCTGGCTTCTCCCTCCTCCCATCCTCAAGTTTCCCCCACTAGCGCCTCCAACGAAACCAACTCTACAGAAACAGAGTTCACAGGAGTGTGGGAAATGTGATGCAGAGCAGAGCAGAAAAGGGTGTACGAAAGGATATTAGGGCAAACAAACAAATGACCAGCACAGCCAAATAGCTGAATTTGGTAAGAATATCAATAACCAAGGCAACCCAGACAATTAAAAGCACATGTTCACATAAAATCCGGTACACAAAATTTCATAAAAGTATTATTCACAATAATAGCTTTTATTCACAATAGCTAAAAAGTAGAAACAACCTAAATGTCCATCTGCTCAGGAATGGATAAACATAATGTGGTATATTTACACAAAGGAATATTATCCAGCCATAAAAAGGAATGAAGGACTGACTGTTAATACTACAAAACGAATGACCCTTGCAAACAGTATAATAAGTGAAAGAAGCCATAAACAAAGGCAACATACTGTATGATTCCATTTATAATGAAATGCCCAGAATAGACAAATCCACAGAGACAGAAAATAGATTAGTGGTTGCCAAACAATAGAGGAAAGAGTAGAATTGGGACTAAATGATAATACATATAAGGTTTCTGTTTGGAGTGATGGAAATGTTCTGAAATTAGCGGCAATGTTTAAACACCATCGTGACTATACTAAACACCACGGAAGTATACAATTTGAAATGGTGAATGTTATGTTATGTGAATTATATCTCAACTTTTAAAATGTTAAAAAAGAAAGAAGGAAAACAAATAACTAAGAAGTGAGAGTATATCATAAGCCTTCAAGATTTAGGTCAAAAGTCATTAGTCCCCATGGTTGTTGGGCAGTGACACTGCACCACGATATCACTACTGAAGGTCACTGATACTTGCTGAGAAAATGCGGTATTATTTTCAGGTTCCTAATCTCTAAATAATACATCTGAGGTCCTTCTGCCACTGATTTACAAGCAAAACTAAGACAGCTAAGTCATTTTTTCAGGAACCCATCATAAGAGGTGGGTCCCTGACAGTCAAAATTAAAATGAATACTTTCACAGTTTCACATGAGGAATTGCAAAGCTACAAAGAAGCAAAAATTTCCTTTTTTTTTTTTTTCAATATCTATTCAAGCTTAAAAACACTTCCAACTTTTTTAAATAACAAAATAGACAGGGATTGAAAAAGTAAAGAATACAAGCTAGTAATAGGGAAAAGAGGGAAAGGATGTAAGGAGAGAGCTACAGATTCAAAGCCTGACAGTAAAACAGACAAAGCTTCAAGACTCATCAGTGAATTCCAGCTGACCTGCTTGGGAAAACTGTCTGGATAAGTAAAACAAGCAGTGCTATAAACCTTTTACAGATTTACTACATTTCTGTAAACCACCCCCCTACAGTGCAAAATGATATTCAGTTGTGTTATCTGTGGCATAAGAAAGAAAATCACAACAAATTAAATTGGAGTTGCCTTAAATGCCTATCTCAAGTGACAGCTTCTTAGAGTAATACAATTTGAACTTAAAATAGTTTAGTTGTGATCAAGATACAAAGAATGTTGATATATGTTATAGTCAGTCACACTTAGGGCTAGTTGTGACTCATAAAACAGAACAACACTTCTCTAAGAAAACTTCTAACTTGATAAGAGAATAATATGAATAATGTTCCTTCTTTGTATAAGTAAATGCTGAGCTTAATAAAGTAACTTTAATGGATAAAATTATGAAAATGTCAAAAGACAAGTGCTGAAGAACAACCATAAACAAAATAATTTTGTAGACACTAAGTACAAGTGAAGCACCAAAACTGAAACCTAACAAAAAGTACTGTATTATCCAAACAGCATAAATTTTTAACAGGATACTTACAAAAAAGCAACACGAGGCTAGAAAATTGTTATGTCACACAGTTCAAAATCTACCTTCTAGCATTAAGGTTTCTAACAGCATCCCTAAAATCCCAGGAGGTAAAGATGCTTCCCTATAAAAATAATCCTATTAGGCATTATCACAAAGCTCTCTGATCCAGCACAACAACTGGGGCCAGAAGTTGGTTCATACATTGAAAATATTGGTTAAAGCAGAGAATGATTATATATATAGTAAAAATTTTATATATATTAAAAGTGTTGCTTTAACTTAAAACACAAATATAAATATTCACTCACCTTCTGATGTAAGATTACAGCCATTTTTTAAGTTTAGGTCCTTTGATTAGGATTTTGTATCATCTTTCTTACACGAACCTATACCTACAATGCAATATTTATAATTTCCAATTTCCTTTGGATTAAAACAGATTGAAAGCTAAAAGGTGTATGCAAAATAACTGGCATCTGAAATCGTTAGATTTATATCATTTTTTGCAGTTCACTTGTGCACGCTTAATTCAAAATAACTTTCCAACTTATCCTTACTGAGATTTTTCCCAATACTTAATAATTTTCTTTGCTGTCACACTCACAGTTCATCACTTTACATAATATTATATTACAGAATTCTAATGAAAAGAATGGGCATTCACAGGATTGGAGGCAGATGGGAAACTGGCTCATTACAAGCACACAAAGCAACTGGCAGGAGCAGAATTGCATACATGAAGTAGACCACAGTTTACTCCCCATGGATGCTCAGTATCCTGTGGGAACCAGGCAGTATCATTTACAGTGAGCCTGTCAAGCAGAAATAAATTCAGTAAGTCTAATAAGTAGACAATGGTTAAGTAAACCTCCACTGTACATCTATTCCATTGAAAGTGAATAATCCATCAGTGAACACAGATAAAAGGGGTGAGAGAATCAACATCAGATTGGAAAGCTAGACAAAGTTCTAACAACTTTCTATAGAAATGCCTATTGGCTGATTAGTTATTTTAAGCTCACATCCATCAAAGAAAGAGACTATTTCTCATCACTGGTGCTGGTTTGGTTAACAACCCTAAAGCCTTCTACCTCTACCTTGTAGTTTGCCACCCCATCACCAAAATAAACAGTATCAGAGGTCCCCAGACACCCTGGAAATTCACTTTCTAGAAACATCACCATCTCCAATAAGCCAAAATGAAAGAAGCCACATAACAAAAATGCATTCACAGAGGACCCATGGGGAGTCGAAAATGTCTACATTGCAAAAGATTCCTTGAAGTTCCATTTAAATCCAAAGGTCGGTAGACATTCCAAAGAAAATTTCTCAACAATCTACTGGAGCATTACCCTACCTGGCACCAACTCCCCTCTGCTCCCACAGAAAAGACTATAAGATATCAAAAACTCTGGAAAGTTTACACTTTATATTATGAAGATGTGTTATTTGCCATGGGGATCATTTATATTATTATTCCCAATTTTTCATAAGCCTCCATAAAATCAAATTCTGCTTCCAGTATCACCGACATAAGGCTTGGTCAAATTATTTGGTTAATGAAATGGAAGTACAAATCACATTTGCCACTTCTGAGCTGAACCTTTCAGAGCCACGACAGGTTCCCTCCACTGCTCTTTCTCTCTGTCATGAGATCGGCACATCTCACACAGGGGCTGCTCCATCACCCTGGATCTTGGAAAGAATTTGACACTTGGGACAGAGCCACAGCTGACAACCACAGCCAACATGAGCAAGAAGTAGCCTTTGTTACTGTAAGCCATTAAAATGTTGGAGTTTTTTGTAACAAGCCATACCGCAGTGAAAGTTAACACAACAACCATCGATTTAGTTGAAGGAAGAGAATACAAAGGAGGTTGACATCAGTGCTATACCTTTCAACCATAAATGACTTCTAAACCAATAAATAATGATCACTAATTTTCAGATCAGTGTTTCTCAAACTATCTATGATGATGGACCAGTTACCTTTCCTTTTTTAATTTTCCAATCTATTATAGACCAGTACTTACATAAAATATAAAAAATGAATTATTAAAAAATCGAAAGAAAAGAAGACTTTCAAAATTTAAGCCCCAATATTTATATTATCATTATTAGATTCAACAGAAATAAAATTACTCTTTCAAACTGCTATTAAAGTTTCTAAATACTTACTCCCAATTTCTGACAATATATTATTATTGCAAACCAATTACAGTGTACAGACCACACTGCTCCACAGAGCACACTTTGAGGAGCACTGTTTCAGAGCATGTGAAATTAAGAAATATAAAGGCTTTTGTGATGATGTAAACTTCTTGGCAATTGTATAAATGGAAATTAAATTGTAGACAAATTTTGTCCAGAAAAGAGGTAAAATTTTTCCTTAGCTTCTTTCCCACTCTGCAAAAATATCTGTGGTTCCTTTTTTCTATAGGCATAAAAATCAGGGGGGTTTTTTCACCTTGTTTTTTCAGTCTATCAGTGATAGACATTTAGGTTATTTGAAAAGTGCCTAGCTCCCAGACTTAGTAATTTTAAATGAAATGTTTTCAGTTATAACGAATAGGAACCCAATTATTTTATATTGACATATGTAGTTTACTGCCTTTCTCTCTACTTATTATCTAGCTACTGGAAAGCAGCTAGTTTTCTCCAATTATGTAGCAACCTGCAATAAACATGATTTAGTTCTAAAACCCCAAGTATATTTTAAATCACATTTAATTTTCTAAAGAATGAATCTTTCCTTTATTAAAGATGATTCAAAATTTCAGAAATTGATCTGAAGCCTTTAAAGTAGTTTCTGGCTGGCCCAGAAATACTTTTTGGGTGGTAAGATTCCAATGTTGATGAATGTCATTATATATCCACTGTCCTGGGTTGCTGCAGCAGCTGCTAGCTGCTTAAAGAGCGAGTTTTTTAAAAAATGACTGAAAGGAAAAGAAATGATTGTTTCATTTTTTCTCAAATGAAGAAAAATATGTGAAATATATTTAAAGTGAAAGTGCTTTCTAAGTTTTAAAAATATGGATGGCAAAAGCCAGAGCCACTTCAGTTTGGCCAAAACAGAGACTACATCATTTGACTTTTGCAAGGCTCAACTGCCTTTTGAAATTAATAGTATTTTTTTTAATAAGAAAAAGAAAGACTTTTGCAAATTAGAGTACTTTTTCAATCTTGTCAATTAAGATTTCTATGGCATTGAGTAATGTATAAAATTACAATTTGCAATCTAGTTAGTATCTAGAGCAACCCAGTTAGGCAGGTAAGAGGAATATCATCACCTTTAACCCCACTAAGCCAGATGAAGAACCATGTTTAGAGAGCTCCACTGTGGGTTCAAACTCTAAACCCCATTCTTTTTTTTTTTCTACACACCAATACATGGTAATTTCCTTCTTAAAGATCATTTATATTTGACAACAATAAGCATTTGTACCTAAAATATTTTCAGGTCAGTTGGCAAAAAAATATACTAGAACAACATACATTTACCAGCAGTATTATATGTATAGTAAAGTATAGTGCAATTTCTAAAATGATTAGAAGAGAGACATCACAATATGCTAACATATTTTGATTACTGGTATAATTTTCTATAATACAGAATTAAAGTCTAGACAGTCTTTAATTTTCATTTCTTCTGAAAAATTATCAGAAATAGATGGTTAATCATTTAGATAAAAATTGAATTAAGAACATTTCCTTTTACTGTTTTCCTGTTACTGTAAATATAAGTAACGGTCAATTTATTCCTTAGCAGAAATAAGATTTTTGTTGTTGGCTTTTGAAGATGTGTTTTATATTATCTTTGGAGGTGTAGGGAAGAGGTAGATACAAAAGCAATGTTTTAAATTATATATATATACACTTCCATGATAAAAATATAAGTAAAATTATATTACTTTTTACAACTCTGCCTATAGGTAAAGAAGCAATAGGGTTTTTTTAGGTGATATTCCAAGTACATATATAGCAGTTAAGCTTACTGTTACATTAAATGACAAAGTAAGGAACAGAATTTTTAAAAGTAACCCATGTTACAGTTAGAGATTATTTCCATAGAATCTTATAAGTTTACTGCTGTTTCAACTTAGCTGATGAAGTTATATGAATACAGTTAAATGTTTTTAAAAACGTTTTAATATCATTAGCAAAACCACCTAGAATACTTTTTATTAATCTTCGTTTGCACTTTCTAATTTTAAAAAATCAACTAATTTTTTAGCTAATTAACACAAATTGTATTTTCCCTTCAGTTTAGTACAAATTTATACATTGGAAGACTAACTATAAAATCTAACACATTTTTGATGCTGAGGAAAACCTCAACAAAGAAAAACAACTTTCTTCTTGCTCATCTCTTCATAGCCATAAGAAACAGATTTTTATGTAAATAAGGGAAAAAATATAGAATTCCTTAATTGTATTTTTAAAAAAAGACATGTTTAGTTCAGTAATCATGGGTATATTTTCAGCTATGCTGTCATTATCATCAAAATTCTATATTCTACAAAGTTACATTAAATTAACACTCAGGTGTAACATTCTTTTCCAAAGAACTATTACTTTAAATGCATTATTAACCCAGAATTTTGGCTCTACTCTCAATTTGAAAGTTGTTTTTCTTTATTTACTTTTTTAAGCCAAAGCTCTTTAGTGAGAAAAGTTTCAGATCCCATTTATAAGGAGATCCTGTGACCCTATAACAGGGCAAAAACAAAAACAAAAATCCCTTCATCTAGATAAGTAAATAAATTTAAATTTTCCCAACATACTGCCTGTTAATTATTTTAACAGTTAACTGTATTCTATCAGACTTCCTATTTTCTATCACAATTTCATTTATCTTAGTCATTCCTATCTCTCCAGTAAAAATAAAGGTCCATTGATTAAATCTGATATTCTTCGTGCCCTTAGACACTAAATAAATATTGCTTGAATGAAAATAATTGACTGAATGTTGTTTCAAGGATATGGGGAGATTTAAAATTATGTGATATACCTTCACAAAGAGTAGGATTTTCAAAAATTAAATTAAATTGAAAAAAAAGTTAACAGAGGATATTTTTACATTAAAATAGGAACTAGATAATTTTGAGTTTTCTCTTTACAAAAGATTTTATAAATTGTAATTTTTTAATATTTAAGCATTAAATCCTAAATCCTTAAAATTTTTAAATACAGTTTCCAAACACATATATGGTCCAACTGGATTTACAAGGAACAACTTTTAATAAATCAGCATTAGTCATTATGATAGCTACCAAATCTAGTTTCATACAGTCCCTTTCCCATATTTTTATATTTCTAAAGCCTATTTAGTAGGTTCAATCATAAATATGGGGGAGAGGTAATGAAATGCAAGTACCAAATTTTAACTGAGGTTCTTATAGCAGTTTTGGTATCTGTATGTAAAACTTTAACTTGAACACTCTCAAGCAAGACCTCTCAATAAATGGCAGTAAAAAGAACTAATAAAATAGAATGCCAAAAAGTGCCTTGATTATAGGTTGATATCAAAGTGGTCTATTAATAGAAAGCTAGTAGTCAAGGCAGTCACTTTGAGAAGATGGGGAAATAGTCATGTTTATGTATGAGAAAAAATTATAACAATTTTAACAACAATTTAAGTGAAAAGACTCCTGGCCTCAAAATATATTTCATAATAATCACCAGGCCAAGCTGTCTGAATCAGCAGACACACGATCTTTCTCAAAACTTTCCCTAAAGTTTTCAGTAACTCTAGAAACACAGGCAGCTGGCATCATCTAATTTGGGGGACTACACAAAGAATAATTTTAAGTCCTTAGACCTGCTTTTTCCAATAAGGGACCCACCAGACAAAGGTGGCTGCTTGTGCTTAAGATGAGGTTAGTGCAACTGAGAAACTAAATTTAAAGTTTTATTTAATTTTAATTACTTTATTAAATGTAAATTTTAAAACTATTACTCATTTGAGTTGCTAGAACTTTTAATAATGGTTGGAAAAACTTGGGTATGTACTTTTTTTAAAATTTATTTATTTATTTATTTATTTATTTATGGCTGTGTTGGGTCTTCGTTTCTGTGCGAGGGCTTTCTCTAGTTGCGGCAAGCGGGGGCCACTCCTCATCGCGGTGCGCGGGCCTCTCACTATCACGGCCTCTCTTGTTGCGGAGCACAGGCTCCAGACACGCAGGCTCAGTAATTGTGGCTCATGGGCCCAGCCGCTCCACGGCATGTGGGATCTTCCCAGACCAGGGCTCGAACCCGTGTCCCCTGCATTGGCAGGCAGACTCTTAACCACTGAGTCACCAGGGGAAGCCCCGGGTATGTACTTTTAAACTGAAAATTGTATTAAATCTAAATATTGATCAAGTATTTCCAATGGAAAAATACCAGATTTAGAAAGTGCAGTACAAAAGAATGAAAATATCTCACTAACAAATTTTATATTGATTACATGTTAAAATATGTTTTGATATATTGGGTTAAATAAAAATCTATCGTTATTAAAATTCATTCAGCTGTTATCCTTTACTTTTTAAATCTAGCCACTAAAATTTTTGAATTATATAAATGGTGTCCATTATATTTCTATTGGACAGTGCTGCCTTAGACAATATAAATAAAATCAAAACTTTTTTTAAAGTCAGGTTCCTTAAGGTATAATTTACACGTAGTAAAATTCACTCTTTTACATGTATAGTTCTATAAATTCTGACAAATGTATACAGTCATGTAACCACCACAATCAAGACATAATACATTTTCATCACCCCAGCAAGTCCCCTTATGTTTCTCTGTAATCAGCTCAAACTTCCTACCCCTAAACCCTGACAACACAGTTTTCTGTCCCTACAGTTTTGCTCTTTGCAGAACAGTACAGCATGTAGACTTCTGAGTCCAGGAAAATCAAACTTTAAAGACCACGCTACCCTATGGTACTAAAGGATTATTATCATTTTGACATTTACTTTCCTTGTATTACGAACATTTTACCAAGGCTTATTTTGCCAGTTATTCCATTTTCAAAACTGAGCTTTCTTCCTTGTCACTATTACAGTAGTTTATTTATACTTATACAATAAAACTGAGCACACTGTATTTTAGTTATTTACATACAGGTTTCCTTCCACTAGACTGTAAGATGGAAGCCTGACTTCTAGAACCACTGTGCTTTCCATAGAGTTAACTGCCTAGTGAAATTAATGGTGCAGATGACAAGGCTGAGAAGGTGTTTCCATATTGTGTTATAAAAAAGGAAAAGGAAAAAACAAAGAACTGACTGATGAAGCAGTTTACCCTCTAGATTAGCTGTCTACTTTTACTGCGGTCTCAAAAAAAGATATTAGAGGATCCAAGTACTACGATGCCAAATAACCAGGAGCAAAATGTTACTGGAGATTGAACCCACACCAATATTTTTACCTAGATCGCTGTTAGTTTTGTCAGAGCTTGATAACAAAGTTGAATAGATTTGGCGTACTCTGTCTAACACTATTTTTCTCATAAACTCTGTTATTTCTGGTACATGATTTTAAGAACATAAAGTTTTTAAGAAACACATGTATCTTATTACAGCAGAAACACCTTTACAACATGAAGGTAAAGACTGAAGAAGTTCTATGGAAAAGTAGAATATTTGTAATCAAAAATATTCATAAAAGTTAAATATATGAAATATAACATCTATGTTTTAAGTAAATAAATAAAATATTACAACTGAGTTTAATCGTTCTAAAATACTTACTGAAGTCTCCAGTAAGGAAAACTCCTTCTGCTCCCGGGGCCCATTCTTTGCAGTATAAACCACCATCAGCACATCTGTGGACACCAAATGATTCATAACCTCTGGAAAACTTATCAATACCACCTTCGTTCTCTCCAATGTTGTTCAAAGTCTGGTTAAACCGCTTATACCTTTGAAAAAGTGCAAAAGAAAGGAAATTGAAAAATTAAATCATCTTCCAGAAAAACTACTATAATTAAGAAGTTGCTTTACTCTCATTCAGAAAAAGAAAAAAAAAGACATCATTAAAGAGGAATGATGTGAATAATTTCATTTATTGGTAGAAGTTACCTGGCATGATAAAATTATTCTTATCTCAAATAAACTGAACTAATCCAACTAACATTTTTTTTTTGTAATTTCAAGCATTTTGGTATAAGAGAGAAAATATGATGGTTATGTTATTCCATGAATATTTTAATATCAGCACTATAGCAACTTCTATGTCAAGACAGTATAATGAAGGAGCATTCCTACATCTCTCCTCAAACTCCTACAAAAAAAAAAAAAAAAAAATGAAGGAAAAATAGCTAAAAACCAGTAAGAAAAATAAAATTACTCTATAGCAGGTTTGGCACATTTTTCCTGTTAAGGGGCAGACTGTAAATATTTTAGGCTTTGCCAGCCATATGGTCTCTATCACAACTACTCAACTATGTCTCTGAAGCATGAAATTGGCCACAGACAATATGCAAATGGATGGGTGTAGCTGTGTTTCAATAACACTTTATTTACAAAAACAGATGGTGGGGCCAAATTTGGCCTCTGGGCTGTAGTTTGCCTAGCCATGCCCTATAAGCATGGAAAGAACATACATCACATCAAACTACAGAATCTAGCAGCCAGGAGAAGAAACCAAAGATTGCTTTCCAAGCAGGACCAAGAATAACACATGGCTGCTCCTGAACCTCTCCCAGATTCCCAGAGTCCATATTCAGGGCTGGTACACAAAAACATACTACTACTTGCACTTATTAGCCCCAAGCCTGGGGAGAAGCAAAGTAGGACAAAACTGGTAAAACTAGAGAAATGAAGCATGTGGCAGCTGCTCTATGTCAGAAGTGAAAGTTCCAGAACTATGCAATGAATTGAGGAATGTCCATAAACTTCCCTGCTTACCCCATACCCTGAGGGGTAATCAATAAAAGTCCCAGAAAGATGGCATGAATCCAAGTAGGGAATATACAGGGAATATACAAAATGTAAGAAGCTAACTAATGAAGAACACCTCAAATGAGCTGAATGGAAAAAGAATCTTTCCACAAATGTTTCATGCTGTACTTCAACTTAAATAATAATGAATTGAATTAAAATAAGAGCTGAGAGATTATATGACAGAATAACAGAATGAGAAGTAAAATGAAACTGCAGACCCAAAGAAATAAACAGAGTATCAAAATGTAGCATTAGAAAATAATAATTAAATTAGAATTGGCAAGGAACAAAGTGTACATATAACCAAGGGTGGAAAGCGGGGCGTGGGGGGTGGTGGTGGGATGAACTGGGAGATTGGGATTGACATATATACACTAATATGTATAAAATAGATAACTAATAAGAACCTGCTGTATACAAAAAATAATAAAATAAAATTCAAAAAAAATAATTTAAAAATCCCTATTTTTAAAGATAACAAAAAAAATACTATACAATGGACATCCCCAATAATTGAGTATGAGAGTTACTGTTTCTCTACACTCTTGGCAATGTTAGTCTTATTAATCCATCTGATATTTTTTAACTCTCTGGTTGGTAAAAATATCTTATTGTGTTTTAGTGCTTGCATTTTCCTAAATTATTATTAAGGTTGAATGGCTTTTCTTAAATTTATTAGCTATTTGTGCTTCTTTTTTAGTGAGTTGAGTGCTGGCTAGTATTTACTAATGGTATAACTCTGGACAAATTCCTAAATTTCTGTGTCTCATTTTCTTGCCTGCAAAATGGAGATGCTAAGTGTATTTGATCAAAAGGGTTATTATGCAAATTAGTTGAGTTTGTACATGTAAAGTCCTTGGGCTATTGCCTGGCAAATAATATTCTCTCAATCAATATTAGCTATATCTTTGTCCTTTTTTTTCCATTTTAGGTTGCTTCATTTTTTGATTTGCAAAAGCTCTTTATATAT
This sequence comes from Balaenoptera borealis, assembly GCF_965194805.1. NCBI lineage: Eukaryota > Metazoa > Chordata > Mammalia > Artiodactyla > Balaenopteridae > Balaenoptera > Balaenoptera borealis. The sequence continues at coordinate 35,236,073 of NC_138862.1, forward strand.
TACAGAAAGTCATCTGTTTTCTGAAACACACTTATTGCAAATATTTTCTTCCAGTTGGTTTCCTTCTAGCTTTACTTATGGTATGTTTCACCTTAAAGAATTTAAAAATTCTTTCTAGGGCTTCCCTGGTGGCGCAGTGGTTGAGAATCTGCCTGCCAATGCAGGGGACACGGGTTCGAGCCCTGGTCTGGGAAGATCCCACATGCCGCGGAGCAACTAGGCCCGTGAGCCACAGTTACTGAGCCTGCGCGTGTGGAGCCTGTGCTCCGCAACAAGAGAGGCCGCGATAGTGAGAGGCCTGCGCACCGCGATGAAGAGTGGCCCCCGCTTGCCACAACTAGAGAAAGCCCTCGCACAGAAACGAAGACCCAACACAGCCATAAATAAATAAATAAATAAACAAACAAAAACCAAAAAACAAAAAAAACCCTAGGTTAAAAAAAAAAAAAATCTTTCTAATCTATCCATCTTTAAGGAGTTTTATATAGAATATATATAGCATTATATTTTGCTTAAAAGGTATTCCTAATCACAAGATTATAAAAGAATTCTCCCATATTTTCTTCCACTATACTTATATTTTTTGGTGTTTAGTGCTTATATTGCCTTGGAATTTTTTTTTGTATATGGAATGATGTAGGAATTTTAGTTTTCTTCCAAAGTGTGAGAATAATTTTCCCAGTGCTCTTTATTTCATATATTCTGCCCTTTCTCCACTGATTAAGATGCCTGATTGACTTTATGTATTAAATTCACATATATAGAAGGCATTTTAATTTATTCCTCTTTCTTTGTTCTTTTCTGTATCTGGAGGAAGAATACCACAATTTTAATTAACATAACTACATATAATAGTATATTTAATTTTAATTTTTCTGTACATTTTCTTGGATAATTTAAAAACTGTTTTCCTTTATATGAACTTTACAATCAGTATGTCAAGTTTATTCAGATTATTTTACTATATAGATTAATTTGGAGAGAATTGCTACATACAAAATATTGAGTCCTTTAGCACATTTATTATTAGGTTAATCTTAGCATTTTGCTGTTATCATAAGATGCTCCTTGTCTACTACATTTTCTAAGTGGCTATTGTTGACAAATAAAGATGCTAGTGGTTTATTATAAAAAAGAATTATTAGGTAAGTGAACTGGAAATTGATATAATTAGAGAAAAAAGACAAAGAAATTGAATATACTAAGACAAGAGATATGCAAAACTAACAAAAACTATCAAAATAAGGATAGCTGTGACTCTGAAGAACAAAACTAAATAAAATGAATACAAAAGACATAAAACTGGACAGTTTTTCCTATAGAATTAAATCTGCATTTTAAAAAGAACACATTACATTTTAAGAAAAATTTGGAAAACAAATGCACAAACACGCATGCACAGCATCTCCCAGTTTAAGCTACTGAAATTCAAAGGAGAAAGAAATAATTCTATGGACAACTGGTACAAAAAAATACGGGGAGGGGGGCATATTTTTTTGCAAAGGAGCATTACATTAAAGACCAAAACATAACAAAGCCAAGCCCACACAATTCTTAGAGGGAAAAGTAGTAATCTAAGGATATTATATGAGACACATGCCTACTCGAGCTTAAGGAATTCTTTAAATATAGCCAAATTAAAAAATAATTTTAAGTCTTTGACATTAATGAACGATTGTTGAAGAAAAGAAAAAAAAAAAAACACTTTCCATAAAAATTAGTCAATTAAAAGACTAATAGCACACACACAGAGGAATGGACAGTCATTGCAGCAGTGTGGTTGAGCCCTAAGTCTTTAAATATAGAACCAAGGCTAATCAATTGTGCAATTATGTGAATGTGATAACAAGAAAAGAATCTCAATGGACAAGTGAAAACTTGATTTATAAAAAAACAAGAGGTAAGTGAAAGAGAGATGGAATAAAGCATGAGCGGTCAGACCCCTATTTTTTTTTTAGAATAGAGTCACTCAACACTGACTAAAATTTAAGATTGTCATCATTATACTCTTTAATCTCTTCATTAATCTGAGATGGCCACTTTAAAGAAAGTCGTAATGTGAATTTCAGCCACTTCTTTCATTTTATTTCAGTCTATTTGTTTAAAATTAAATTTAAAACACATCTATTTTCCTCATGTTTCATTATATGATTTCTATCAAGCTATTTCTCTATCCTTCTACCTATATATAAGCATATAAAAAATATCAAGAATGATGTTCCCTTAATATCAGTGATGATTTTTTTGGTGGGGTTTCTATTTACTTTCTCCCTTGCATTGTTTTAATTATTTATAACAAAGAAACACCATTTCAACAAAATAAATGTTTTTTTCTGAAACTATAAAATTTTTAGATCATTAAAATATCTACATAATCCTATAAAATATTCCATAAGAATTTTAATGCGTATATAAAACTATGTTTATAAAATTTGGGGAATTCAAATAGTTTGAAATAGATCAGTGGGATAAAACTGAGTTCTTGAGATAGACTTGAACATATAAAGAAATTAAATACATCATAAAAGGACATTTCAAATAAGTAAGAATGGCTTACCTATTAAAATATTGGAATCTAAGTTTAAAAATTGGACCTCTAAAACCAAAATAACTTTGAAAGATCAAAGTTATAAATATTTAATTAAAAAAAAACAAAACCCATAGTTCACAGAAAAAGAAGTACAAATGGCCAGTAAACACATTGAAAAGATGCTCAAATTCATACATAATTGAAGAAGTGCAAACCTAAATTTCAAAATTCCATTTTCCACCTAAAAGACCAGTAAACATGTGATAGTCTGTGCAGACAGAATACAGGTCCAGGAAAAAGACATTCCCAAATACTCTTTAATGAAATATAAATTAGATAACTTTGGCATCAGCTATGAAAATTTCAAAATTACACTCTTCAACTAAGTAATTCCATTTCTAGAAATTTACCCCTAGGATATATCACACAAAGAAGCAAAGACATGTGTACAATGATAATCATTATGGCATTATTTAAAATACCAAACCATGGAAAAGACCTACCTGTTCAACAAGGGAGGCTGGTCGAATTAACTGTGGAACATGCGAACAACAAATTACACGAGATCCATTATGAAGAATGAGATAGAATGAAATGTGGTGATATGGAAAAATGTCCCAAGAGCAATGGCTTAGGGAAAGAAGCTGCAAAGCAGTTTTCCACAAAACATCTATTTGTATATAGAATAGTCAGATAGGTACAGATGGCATGTAGATGGTATTTTCACCGGGTCCCTTCCTCTGCACCAGCGGTTGAATTCCAATGGGCTGAGGTGAACAGGAGCCTTAAAGCCTCCCTAGCCTCACCACACTCACCACATTTGCTTCAAAGACAAGAAGAGGTACAGCACAAAATCTGATCAGTGTAGTGCAATGCCTACGGGAGAGGTAGGTGTGAGTGGAATATTTCATATATGACCCCCTTTTGTATTGTATACATATACCCAACACACACAAATACACATGCCCACCTGTGAGCGCACATGCCCATGGTTTCAAAAAAATTCAGATTACATTTAATCTATTATTTGAAACAAATTAGCTTTTAATGAAATCATACAACCCCAGTCTCACTCCAGTCTTTACTTTACTGGCAGTCTTTACTCCAGTCTTTACACAAACTGAACCACCAACAGAAGCCAGGAAGGTATCATAAATATGAGGAGCTTCTCCCACACGAGGAACACAAAAGGGCAAGCCTGATGATAGAAGAATGACCAATGAGGTTAGCCTTCGAGTATGGAAAACAACGCAGAAAAGAACTCTAAGTGAGATGGAGAGCACAAAGCCCAGCGAAAAGTGACAGTGTCTATTTAAAAGCTATAGCCTATTATTACCAAGCATTTGCCAAATCAAGTAAGAATGAAAAAATTCCAGATTTTTCTATGAACTCTCCCTAATTTAACATTGGCAACTGTTTCAAAAATACTTCAAAGACTGATCTAGACCAAAAAAGAAAAAAGGCAAAATAACCCTCAATCTACAGATCTAATGAAAGACTAGTATTGCAAACTCTCTCGTACTCTCCAAGTTCTATGAGAAAATGATTGTTACCTCTTATAGATATTATTCAGATATAACTCTTGGTGTATGGAAACTCTAATCCATATTAGACAACATAAGTAACAACATTCAATAAAATGATCAAACAGTAAGGAACAGTCAACAAAATAAATCTGGACTTAAGGTAAAAAAAATACATACACATACATTATCATAATATAAGAAAAATTACTGATTCTTTTTTAAAAAGATATCAACTTTGGGAGGGTGAATAAATGTGGCAATAATTTTACTGTCCATGTGGTTATAATATCTTTAAAACACAGTTTTAGATTTATTTCAAGTTTAAGTTTAAAAAATAATCATTCTTAAGACGTTTCATAAGACATGTACAACTGTCCCATTTACTAAAAATTGAACAGAAACAGGATTATAGCATGATATAATTCTAACTAAATATCTTGACTTCCTCAAGGTCAGCCCTGTAGCTTCTGATACAGAAATACACATTCCACTTTGAAATCACTGTGGCTCAAAAAAGAAAATGCCTGAGGATATAGCAAGCTCATCATTCCTTTGCCCTCTCCTACTACAGTCATCTCTCTCAATATTTTGCTATGAATTTATAGAATATTTAAAAACTGGGTCAAATTCTTGGTAACCAGAACATAAAATGAAGTTAGTATTGCAACTAGCATTTTGTACAGATATAAAAATATTATCACATTTGATCTCTACATTGATGTTTTTAATCCTCTTTTTACAAAGAAAGAAATAGAGGCACAGATAAATATGTAAGTTGCCCAAGGTCAAGAAGGTAAAAAGCAGTAGAGAGGTAGTATTATTCATCACAAAAGGTATACTTTAAGGAAGTCAAGAGACAAAGTCTCAAAAGTCACATCTTCCTTTTAAAAAAAGCCCTGTAAGTTTTATTCATAAGGCTATTAATCTTATAATTAAGAGAAACAGCTAAGGCTCTAGAAATAAACAGTTTAGGTTCAAATCCTAACTCTGTTACATACTATATGTGACCTTGAACAAATCACTTAGCCTCCTTTTTCCTTAATTTCTTCCCCTGTTACGTGGGGGAAATCTCATAGTTTATAAGGAATCAATGACGTCATACTAGGAGTCATCCCCACAGTAGCCGGCAAGTGCTCAATAACTGTAAGCTATAAATTTTCACCATCTCAGTGGAAGGCAATGCTGTAATATACTTTTTAATTTACAATTTTTTAACTTATAATACTTGTTTAGATGTTAATATGCACATTAATTATTAGCAAACATCAAGGACTGTTTCTCCTTAAATTCCAAAAGTGTTTGAGAACACATTTTTTCCTGCTATGAAAAATTACAAAATAAAAATTACAAAAATTACAAATATAGGCATACTAACCCATAACACGTACCAGGCACTCCAGATTAACTTGAATGTATGGAGTATACATACATTTTGAAGAAAATTAAGTAAATTGGATTGATTAGGGGAAAAAATAGTTACTTTAGGGAAGCAGGAAATGATTAGTTTGGAAAAAAAAATGAAACAGGCTACAGTCTTTGCTCTCCTGTAAGACAGTTCATCCTAGATCCGTACCGAAACTCTAATTTCAGGCAAGGTTGTGAACACAGGAGATATGTCAGGGGAGATGGATCATACCTTATCTGGAAATGTCTAGGATGTAGAATTCTTTCTCAAGTGCTTCTGAGTGGGCCTGAAACACAAGGAACCCATGGGGGAAATTCCTTCTTTGCTAGCTTAATTCTTAAGATTTTATATTGTCATCTGCTTCCTAGAGAAGACTTGGAATAGAGGCAAGCAAAAGCAGAGAAGTAAAAGCTCAACAGGAATTTTTAATAACTAAAAAAGGGGAAAATAAAGGAGAGGGGAATGGAGTTTTTTTTGAAACAAAAAATTGCTTTTTAAATTGGCCTTTAAAAAGACCTCAAGGTGACTGGCAGAAACTTTCTTCTTGAAGCACAAAATATGTGTAATATACAAACTTATCTATATATTAAACCTGTCAAGTGAAGAGTAGGCATTTGAGACTTTAAAGTGAATAGTTTATGTCCCTCAATCACGGATAAGTATTCAACAACAACAACAACAACAAAAACCCACAACATTTATTACAGGATAAAAATATTTATCGTGTGCCAATAATTCAAGGTCCTTCCCTCAATACGTTCATCAGTCTAATAGAAGACTGTTCAACTCAGGACAGGATAGGGCTGAGATAAGCAAATGTTAACAGAAGAATAAGCAAGACAACAGAAAGAACTGATGGGAGAAGAGAACATTAGAAAAGGCTTTAAAAAGTGGCTGGCATTTGTGCTATATCTTGAAAGATGAGTAGTATATTCTGACAGTTGGAGACAAGACAGAGAAGAGCATTAAATGTGTAAAATTTAAGGTGGTTCTTGTGGGCTACATATTAGCTATACGTAGATGGACAGGAGGATGGCTAGAAAAGTAGTGGCAAATCAAGATGGAAAAGATGGTCTTCAGCTAGATAATAAATAAAAAATGAAAACCTTTAAGACTTTAAAGAGGAGATAACTGATACAATCAGAGAGAGTTTTTAAAGGGAGCAGTTTGAAGGATGAATTTTAGCAGGCAGAGTATAGAGATTACTGAAGTCTTTATTAAATAGACTGAACATTAAAATACAGGGATTTGTGGACTCTTGTTATACAGGATTGATCAATGAAAATAATTTAAAAATTGACATTATAGTAGACATGGTTTCTTACTTTTGAATGACGTTCCTTATATTTAAATGTTTAAATGTACTAGTCAACAAATAGATGTATAAATTTTCAAAATTTCATTTAAAATTTTAGTGACATTTCCAATCTGTATTCAATTTAACATACACTCTAAACTTCATCTATCAGGAAACAGTAAAATTGGGGCCATTTAAGTAAAAGTGACAAGCAAGGAGTGGTAAAATCCATCCATTTATTCCACAAATATTACTAAGCATCTACTATATGTCCAGTGCTATGCTAGTCACTGAGAACAGAGAAGAAAGAGTCCATGCCTTCAAGACATTCTTCGTTATGTGTGGGAGACAGAAGAGCAAAAAACAAAGAGCGAGAAAGCACCGTGTAAGGCGTTGATAAAGGCTTATAACCAGAAAATAGAAGTAGCTAGAATGTAAATTCCCCAAAGACAGGGAAAATTATCTGTTTAGCACACTCATATACCCAAGCACCTTAAATACTGCCACATATTAAGTACTTAACAAATAAATATTTAGTGAGCACCTATTACTTGCCAGACAGTGGTGAGGCAATGGTGACAGGATGGTTAGATTTAGGTTTAAAATTAAGATTATTACATCTGAATTTGAATTCCAATCCTACCTCTTACCAGCTGTAACTAAGACTCAATTTCCCTATCTAAGAATAACAGAATATATTTCATAAGATAATCAAATGAGATAATATACCTAAAATGCTTAGCGTAACACCTTTCGCATGAAATGAATAAGCACACTATTAGGACAATAAATCTATTCAATATGATTGTTGGATTTGAGGACAACATAGAAAATCAATAGCCTCTTCAAATATAAGAAAGATACAATCCGCCCTAAATGTACGAGACTCACATATTCACTTAGTCCCACCACGGTCCTGGCTTTGTACCCTCGTTTGACCGGCCCTATGAAGGCTGTGACTTGCGAGCAGCTCCTGAAAGAAGCCAGATACTACAACATTGATGTGTGGAGAAATAAAGGCCAAACTTTTAAAGGGATAAACTTTGACCAATAAGAGATAGAAAATGGGAAGCAGTCTGCAGATAAATCCCTCACTCTTGCTCTTGTAGGTCCTGTGTGACTAAACAACCAGCTTTATAAGGAAATGCATTATCTCACGTAAGACACTGATTCATTGACTTGAAGGTTATAAAAAGTTCAAACGTATGGATCTACAAAAGTGAAAAGGAAACCAGAGGATGTGCTGACCCAATCAAGACACCAACTGCTGCCAAAATGAATGGAAGACAATTCACTCCCATCATCTCATTTCTACTCAAACTGATAGTAACATGCATGTCTGTGGTTTTTAACTCAAGCAGTTTTTCTTACTATTATAACCCTTACCAATGCCTATGTTCATAAGATTTGGGACTAGATGTTAATGAAATGAGTTCTTTCACATATAGAGTTAACCTAAGACTAATTTGTATGGGCCATGTTCTATGTTCCAGGCATGATGACACACTATAGAAAAGACAGATTTTAAAAATAAAAGGTTAGGTTCTATTGCTAGGCCCATTAGCAAAGTGACCTTAGATTTTCCCCTTAATGATCTCAGAGTTTCAGCCTCCCATGTATAAAACAGAAAGATAATACCGTTGATGTCAGGACTATTGTGCTTATATATAACTAGCCCACCAAAAATAAATTATGTCATGTCTCATCTTTCCTTTTTTTAAATAAGAAATTAAGATATTTCTAAGTAGAAAAAAAAAAAACCTTGAAAAAATTGGAATAGTTATATCATGTTAATTATAATACAATAATAAAATCTAAATGTTAATTACAAGCAAACATTAAGCATGTTACTAATTTTAACCTTTTTTAAAAATCTTTTTCATTTTGTACCATTTCTAAAACAATCAAATGCACTATGGAATATCTGATAACTACTATCCTCAGAGCATATTTAAGAGCAAACAGTTCATTTCTTATTTTCTGATGTTTTAGAATAAAAGCTATTTAAATAACAATTTTGTTCTTACTTAGCCTAAAGTTAAATGTAATTTGGCTACTTTGTATTTCAAATTAATAATATATATATAGAAATTATGATTATGTAGAAATCATTAAATCTCTCTTTTTTGGGAGGCGGAGAATGAGGTCAATTTAAAACTGTTAAAAGTTAACTTTAAAAGTGAGAGTGGCTACTATTTAAAATTGTGTCCTGAAAGTAAATAATGGCTGTTACTTATTAAATGTTCTTTCTTAATTCTGGTACCGGGCCATAGAGGTGAAGGGGTGGAGGGAGGTCACCGATGAGATCCTTCCAAATCTAAATCCTACAAAACCCAAACCACGAAATGTTCTCATTCAATTAATAGAAAATTAGAAATACTTCACTTGGTGGTATTACTTAGAAAGCCTTATACAACTCCTTATTTATTTTAATAATAAAGTACTTATTTCTAGAGTTCAACATTTAGGATAATGGAAATGACATTTAATGACACAACATAAAGAACCTACTATATAGCCACTAATGTAAACATATTTTGACTTCTTAACATATTAATTAATTAGAATAAATTAACAAAATGTAGCTAGAAATTAATTTTAATCACTGTGTTTTGTCTCTTGGCTGCAAACAAATTAATAATATATTGCCCTTGCAGTTTACCAGGGTATGATTAATGGTCAATATTAAAATTTCTGGGGTCTTCTGGCAATGTGAAAACCTGACTGCCTAACTAGAAAAAAAAAAGCCATCTGAATGCAATAAATCAGAATTACTGAAGGCAAGCCCTGTGAGATGGCCCATCTGGTCAGGCCTGGAAGTGTCAAGTACTGTCCCAAGCACTTTAAGCGGCCAGCCTCTTTATCAGCCACTCTCCCTCCAGTCACGCTCCTGTTCACGTCTTTGCTACATGCTCTGCTGATTACCTTGGAAAAGGGCAAGGCTGTAACTGTTCAACTGACCTTTCAGTTTATTTTCTCTCGTGTAATATGAAACATGAGCTAACACAGCCTTAGTCTACTGATTTTTAGGAAGAAATCTAACTTAATGTTTTAACAGCTCTTAGCTCAAATAACACTCTGCTCTGTGGTCAGGTTTCTCTTTGAGGAAAAATTACATGGCAAAGACCAGAGGGTCGGGCTAGAGGTCCTCCATGATGTAGACCACAATCTGCACAATAGCTATACTCCTCAGTATGCGTGGTTAACTAACCTGCTGAGAAGCAATTCCAATCTTTTAAATCACCAAGAGAATCTTGTTCTTAATATGATTCATTGTATCAATAAACAGATTAAAAGCAATGATGGTTATGTCTTTTGTCTTTAATATGAATGTCACTGTTACTCAAACATTGTCAAAAATTCTATACTCCCCAAAGTAGAGAGGGGGGTGAAGGAGTCAAAATATACAACTTCTAGACCATCTTTAAGGTACTAGTTATGTGAACTTAAGGAGGATAACCACCCAAAGCTTTAGCTTCCTCGTCCGTAAAATGAAGAAGCTAAATTGAAAGGTACCATCCAGGTCTAAGAACCTATAATCCGTACTCTAGCCTTCTTTGATTCAAAGTTGGGTCCTAATTCTTCCAACCAAGAAAGGAAAAAATTGCACCCCAATACAAAGGTTATCTTGGATGTCTCCCCTACACACACCAAAGAGTGTATATTTTACCATGCACAAGTAGCATAATTTTAAATACACCATTTTTCTTAAAATAAAATGCAGTCTATAAACCACTATGAAACATAAAATGCAAAGCAAATAAAACAAGAAAATATTGTCAGTCAACTGAAAAAATTATAATGAATTATAAATATCACAAATCATAAATGATAATGACTAATACCTCATGGAATACTTACTATGCTACAGGCACTGTTAAATATTAACTATTTAAGCCCTCACAATAACCCAGTGTGGAGGGTACTGTTATCATTCTCATTGTACAGATGAAGAAACAAGAGGTTAAACAATTTTGCCCAAGGCCACACAGCTATTAAGTGGGTGAAGCTGGAATACATATCCAAGACTTTCCTTCCAGAGTATTTGTACTTAAGCATTACTCATAATAGCACCCAATACATTTTGCAGTTTACAGTTTTTCAGTTGATTTGGACTGCTATACTAAATTTAAATTATTTATTACTTAGTATTTGTTAAATAATTTTCATATGCTAAATTTTTGATGGAAAAAACCTTTTATTATAGGTTAGAGTGATACAAATGTTCAAAACTAAAGTCATCAGAAAACTCACTTGAAAAAAATTAAAACTTGTCATATTTACACTAACTAAACAAATTCACAAAGCATTTTTTTCTGTTTTATTTTGTAAAGTCTAACAAAAGGCAGAAATCACATTGGTACTGATTCTAATTACCCAGAGAATTTTACTTGGAGGGCAGGTGTACCTGTCACAATGAACCTGAAGTAACTGAGTTAAAGCAAAATATGCAAACATGTACTATGTATACCTCTGATATACAGTTTCAAACGGGATGGTTATTATATCAATTATAAGATAAAAACTAATGGACACTAATTTTTTTTCTCTAAATATCACCAAAGATCAGAAAGCTCATATAATGGTAATTGGCAAATCAACAAACCCAATCACACATTTGAATTTATTAAATATAGACAGATAGCCATGAACTTTATCCTTGTGAATGTTTTTATATTAGAGACAGGATAAATGAATGAATTTTCACTTTGACAATGGCATGGGACACAGTATACTAATATATATCAAAGAATCCAAGGAGATACATATATTTCCAACAAAAACTTCACATCCTTTGGACTAAATAGCCATGAAATATCAAAGGTTTATCAAACACTCTCACAAGATTTTTGCCTTTACTGAGGGAGATAAAGGTTTAAAAATTCTGTCAGCTACAAAACCAAAAGATCAAAGAGCTTTCATAGTGACTCCTAACATACTGGCAAGACCTCTTTTAAGTTATAAAAATCCAAGTTTCATATCTATATCCAACTATCTATCCATCTATCTATCTGTGTGTGTGTATACACACACACACACACACACAAAAGTCTTTTTTACATCCATTGACCTAACACAGACCAGACATAATAGGTCTGAAAGCAAAGAACAGCTTGGCAAGTGGAGTAGTCTGCTATATTGTCTGTATGTCTCAGTTTATTATTTTTCCAAATTACACATTTTATTCTTTTAAATATTTACCCAAATTGAGATTGAGATAAAGTATTTAAATGCTACTGAGCAACAATAATCTGTAGGTTTTGTAATGAAGTATAGATGTAAAACAACATTTTTAAATTTCACTTACCATATTATCAAGAGTCTCTGTGCCAAATTAAACTACTATACAAAGACCATAATGCTATAAGCAGATTTGAAAGAAAACCCAAAGTTAAATTCCATTCAAGTCTAGCTAAATCTGTTTGCTAATAAGGCCACCCTGATGCTTAATTTAATAGCCTATTCAACATCAGTAAAATGGATACTTTAAATTCATCTATAACTCATATTGCTTATGGGCAACAGTATTCTAGTTCAGTGCTCCCAAAATGCTCTGGCCAGATCACATAGTTGTACTGATAGTTAAAGCCTATTCATAATCAAAATTACTGGAATTGAGAACTCAAATAGGTTCCTCATCATTCATAGACCACCCTTTAAGGCTGGGTTCACAAAGAGTTTTGGCCAAACTGTCCCAATGGTATATTCATACAGCATTATAAATTTCTTTGCTGACATCTTCTCCCACCAAATTATAGATGCCATAAAGCCAAGGATCATCCTTTGTTTAATTTTACATCCTCAACGTCTATTACAGCGTCCATTAAGGAATAGGGACTATCGGGCACCTTCAAGATGGTGGAGGAGTAAGACGTGGAGATCACTTTCCTCCCACAAATACATCAAAACTACATCTACGTGTGGAACAACTCCTACAGAACACCTACTGAACGCCGGCAGAAGACCTCAGACTTCCCAAAAGGCAAGAAACTCCCCACAAACCTGGGTAGGGCAAAAGAAAAAAGGAAAAACAGAGACAAAAGAATAGGGACGGGACCTGCACCTCAGAGAGAGAGCTGTGAAAGAGGAAAAGTTTCCACACACTAGGAAGGCCCTTCACTGGTGGAGATGGGGGGGTGGGCAGGGGGGAACCTTTGGAGCCACAGAGGAGAGTGCAGCAACAGGGGTGCAGAGGGCAAAGCAGAGAGATTCCCACACAGAGGATCGGTGCCGACCAGCACTCACCAGCCCGAGAGGCTTGTCTGCTCACCGGCCAGGGTGGGTGGGGGCTGAGAGCTGAGGCTCCGGCTTCAGAGGTCAGATGCCAGGGAGAGGACTGGGGTTGGCTGCATAAACACAGCCTGAAGGGGGCTAGTATGCCACAGCTAGCTGGGAGGGAGTCCAGGAAAAAGTCTGGAACTGCCTAAGAGGCAAGAGACCATTGTTTTGGGGTGTGCGAGGAGAGGGGATTCAGAGAACCACCTAAACGAGCTCCAGAGATGGGCGCGAGCCACTGCTATCAGCGTGGACACCAGAGACTGGCATGAAACGCTAAGGCTGCTGCTGCAGCCACCAAGAAGCCTGTGTGCGAGCACAGGTCACTATCCACACCTCCCCTCCTGGGATCCTGTGCAGCCCGCCACTGCCAGGGTCCTGTGATCCAGGGACAACTTTCCCGGGAGAACACACAGAGTGGCTCAGGCTGTTGCAATGTCACGCCGGCCTCTGCCACTGCAGGCTCGTCCCGCATTCCGTAGCCCTCCCTCCCCCGAGCCTGAGTGAGCCAGAGCCCCCTAATCAGCCGCTCCTTTAACCCTGTCCTGTCTGAGTGGGGAACAGATGCCCTCTGGCGACCTACACACAGAGGCGGGGCCGAATCCAAAGCTGAACCCCAGGAGCTGTGCGAACAAAGAAGAGAAAGGGAAATTTCTCCCAGCAGCCTCAGGAGCAGTGGATTAAATCTCCACAATCAACTTGAAGTACCCTGCATCTCTGGAATACCTGAATAGACACGAATCATCCCGAAATTGAGGCGGTGGATTTGGGAACAACTGTAGACTTGGGGTTTGCTTTCTGCATCTAATTTGTTTCTGATATTATGTTTATCTAAGTTTAGTATTTAGAGCTTATTATCATTGGTAGATTGGTTTATTTATTTGGTTACACTCTTCCTTTTTTAATTTTTTAATATACATATGCATTTTTTTTTCCTTTTTGTGAGTGTGTATGTGATGCTTCTTTGTGTGATTTTGTCTGAATAGCTTCGCTTTTACCATTTGTCCTAGGGTTCTGACTGTTCATTTTTTTCTTTTTTTTCTTTTTTTTCTTTTTTTTTAGTATAGTTTTTAGCACTTGTTATCATTGGTGGATTTGTTTTTAGGTTTAGTTGCTCTCTTCTTTCTTTCTCGCTTTCTTTTTTTATTATTTATTTTTTTATCTTTAATAATTTTTTTCTATTTTAATAAATTTATTTTATTTTATTTATTTATTTTTTTCTTTCTTTCTTTCTTTCTTTCTTTCTTTCTTTCTTTCTTTCTTTCTATCTTTTCTTTCTCCCTTTTCTTCTGAGCTGTGTGGCTGACAGGGCCTTGGTGCTCTGGCTGGGTATCAGGCCTGAGCCTCTGAGGTGGGAGAGCTGAGTTCATGACATTGGTCCACCAGAGACCTCCCGGCCCCACATAATATCAAACGGCGAAAGCTCTCCCAGAGATCTCTATCTCAACGCTAAAACCCAGCTCCACTCAATGACCAGCAAGCTTCAGTGCTAGACACCATATGCCAAACAACTAGCAAGACAGGAACACAAACCCACCAAATAGCAGAGAAGATGCCTAAAATCATAAGTTCACAGACATCCCAAAACACAACACCGGACATGGTCCTGCCCACCAGAAAAACAAGATCCAGCCTCACCCACCAGAAAACACGCACCAGTCCCCTCCACAAGGAAGCCTACACAACTCACTGAACCAACCTTACCCACTGGGAGCAGACACAAAAACAATGGGAACTACGAACCTGCAGCCTGAGAAATGGAGATCCCAAACAGAGTAAGCTAAGCAAAATAAGAAGACAGAGAAATACACAGCAGATGAAGGAGCAAGGTAAAAACCCACCAGACCAAACAAATGAAGAGGAAATAGGCAGTCTACCTGAAAAAGAATTTAGAGTAACGATAGTAAAGACGATCCAAAATCTTGGAAATAGAATGGAGAAAATACAAGAAACGTTTAACAAGGACCTAGAAAAACTAAAGAGCAAACAAACAACGATGAACAACACAATAAATGAAATTAAAAATTCTCTAGAAGGAATCAATAGCAGAATAATGGAGGCAGAAGAACGGAAAAGTGACCTGGAAAATAAAAGAGTGGAAATAACTACCGCAAAGCAGAATAAAGAAAAAAGAATGAAAAGAATTGAGGACAATCTCAGAGACCTCTGGGACAACATTAAAAGCACTAACATTCGAATTACAGGGGTCCCATATGCAGAAGAGAAAAAAAAAAAAAGGACTAAGAAAATATTTGCAGAGATTATAGTTGAAAACTTCCCTAATAGGGGAAAGGAAATATTTAATCAAGTCCAGGAAGTACAGAGAATCCCATATAGGACAAATCCAAGGAGAAACATGCCAAGACACATATTAATCAAGCTATCAAAAATTAAATACAAAGAAAAAATATTAAAACCAGCAAGGAAAAGCAACAATTAACATACAAGGGAATCACCATAAGGTTAACAGCCGATTTCTCAGCAGAAACTCTGCAAGCCAGAAGGGAGTGGCAGGACATATTTGAAGTGATGAAAAGGGAAAACCTACAACCAAGATTACTCTAGACAGCAAGGATCTCATTCAGATTAGACGGAGAAATTAAAATCTTTACAGATAAGCAAGAGCTAAGAGAATTCAGCACCACCAAACCAGCTCTACAACAAATACTAAAGGAACTTTTCTAGGCAGGAAACACAAGAGAAGGAAAAGACCTACAATAACAAACCCAAAACAATTAAGAAAATGGGAATAGGAACATACATATCGATAATTACCTTAAATGTGAATGAATTAAATGCTCCAACCAAAAGACAAAGAGTGGCTGAATGGATAGAAAAAACATGACCAGTACATATGCTGTCTACAAGAGACCCACTTCAGATCTAGTGACACATACAGACTGAGAGTGAGGTGATGGAAAAAGATATTCCATGCAAATAGAAATCAAAAAAAAGCTGGAGTAGCAATTCTCATATCAGACAAAATGGACTTTAAAATAAAGACTACAAGAGACAAAGAAGGACACTACATAATGATCAGGGGATCAATCGAAGAAGAAGATAGAACAATTGTAAATATTTATGCACCCAACATAGGAGCACCTCAATACATAAGGCAAATGCTAACAGCCATAAAAGGGGAAATCAACAGTAATACAATCATAGTAGGGGACTTTAACACCACATTTTCACCAATGGACAGATCATCCAAAACGAAAATAAATAAGGAAACACAAGCTTTAAATGATACATTAAACAAGATGGACTTAATTGATATCTATAGGACACTCCATCCAAAAACAACAGATTACACTTTCTTCTCAAGTGTTCATGGAACATTCTCCAGGACAGATCATATCTTGGGTCACAAATCAAGCCTTGGTAAATCTAGGAAACTTGAAATTGTATCAAGTATCTTTTCTGACCAAAACGCTATGAGACCAGATATCAATTACAGGAAAAAAATCTGTGAAAAATACAAACACATGGAGGCTAAACAATACACTACTAAATAATGAAGAGATCACTGAAGAAATCAAAGAGGAAATCGAAAAATACCTAGAAACAAATGACAATGAAAACACGACGACCCAAAACCTATGGGATGCAGCAAAAGCAGTTCTAAGAGGGAAGTTTATAAAATCCTACCTCAAGAAACAAGAAACATCTCAGATAAACAAGCTAACCTCACACCTAAAGCAATTAGAGAAAGAAGAACAAAAAACCCCCAAAGTTACCAGAAGAAAAGAAATCATAAAGATCAGATCAGAAATAAATGAAAAAGAAATGAAGGAAACGATAGCAAATATCAATAAAACTAAAAGCTGGTTCTTTGAGAAGATAAACAAAATTGATAAACCATTAGCCAGACTCATCAAGAAAAAAAGGGAGAAGACTCAAATCAATAGAATTAGAAATGAAAAAGGAGAAATAACAACTGACACTGCAGAAATGCAAAGGATCATGAGAGATTACTACAAGCAACTCTATGCCAATAAAATGGACAACATGGAAGAAATGGACAAATTATTAGAAAAGCACAACTTTCCGAGAGTGAACCAGGAAGAAATAGAAAATATAAACAGACCAGTCACAAGCACTGAAATTGAAACTGGGATTAGAAATCTTCCAACAAACAAAAGCTCTGACCAGATGGCTTCACGGGCGAATTCTATCAAACATTTAGAGAAGATCTAACACCTATCCTTCTCAAACTCTTCCAGAATATAGCAGAGGGAGGAACACTCCCAAACTCATTCTACGAGGACACCATCACCCTGATACCAAAACCAGACAAAGATGCTACAAAAAAAGAAAACTACAGGCCAATATCACTGATGAACATAGATGCAAAAATCCTCAAAAAAATACTATCAAACAGAATCCAACAGCACATTAAAAGGATCCCACACCATGATCAAATGGGGTTAATCCCAGGAATGCAAGGATTCTTCAATATACACAAATCAATCAATGTGATACACCATATTAAAAAACTGAAGGAGAAAAACCATATGATCATCTCAATAGATGCAGAAAAAGCTTCTAACAAAATTCAACACCCACTTATGTTAAGAACCCTCCAGAAAGTAGGCATAGAGGGAACTTACCTCAACATAATAAAGGCCATATATGACAAACCCACAGCCAACATCGTTCTCAATGGTGAAAAACTGAAACCATTTCCACTAAGATCAGGAAAAAGACAAGGTTGCCCACTCTCACCACTATTATTCAACATAGTTTTGGAAGTTTTAGCCACAGCAATCAGAGAAGAAAAAGAAATAAAAGGAATCCAAATCAGAAAAGAAGAGGTAAAACTGTCACTGTTTGCAGATGACATGATAGTATACATAGAGAATACTAAAGATGTTACCACAAAACTACTAGAGCGAATCAATGAATTTGGTAAAGTAGCAGGATACAAAATTAATATACAGAAATCTCTTGCATTCCTATACACTAATGATGAAAAATCTGAAACAGAAATTAAGGAAACACTCCCATGTACCACTGCAACAAAAAGAATAAAATACCTAGGAATAAACCTACCTAAGGAGACAAAAGACCTGTATGCAGAAAACTATAAAACACTGATGAAAGAAATTAAAGATGATACAAACAGATGGAGAGATACACCATGTTTTTGGATTGGAAGACTCAACATAGTGAAAATGACTCTACTACCCAAAGCAATCTACAGATTCGATGCAATCCCTATCAAACTACCAATGGCATTTTTCACAGAACTAGAACAAAAAATTTCACTATTTGTATGGAAACACAAAAGACCCCGAATAGCCAAAGCAATCCTGAAAAAGAAAAACGGAGCTGGAGGAATCAGTCTCCCGGATTTCAGACTATACTGCAAAGCTACAGTAATCAAGACAGTATGGTACTGACACAAAAACAGAAATTAAGATCAATGGAAGAGGACAGAAAGCCCAGAGATAAGTCCATGCACATATGGTCACCTTATATTTGATAAAGAAGGCAAGAATATACAATGGAGAGAAGACAGCCTCTTCAATAACCGGTGCTGGGAAAATTGGACAGCTACCTGTAAAAGAATGAAATTAGAACACTCCCTAACACCATACACAAAAATAAGCTCAAAATGGATTAAAGACCTAAATGTAAGGCCAGACACTATCAAACTCTTAGAGGAAAACATAGGCAGAACACTCTATGACATAAATCACAGCAAGATCCTTTTTGACCCAGCTCCTAGAGAAATGGAAATAAAAACAAAAATAAACAAATGGGACCTAATGAAACTTAAAAGCTTTTGCACAGCAAAGGAAACCATAAACAAGACAAAAAGACAGCCCTCAGAATGGGAGAAAATATTTGCCAATGAAGTAACAGACAAAGGATTGATCTCCAAAATTTACAAGCAGCTCATGCAGCTCAATATCAAAAAAAAAACAAACAACCCAATCCAAAAATGTGCAGAAGACCTAAATAGACATTTCTTCAAAGAAGATATACAGATTGCCAACAAACACATGAAAGGATGCTCAACATCACTAATCATTAGAGAAATGCAAATCAAAACTACTGTGAGGTATCACCTCACACCAGTCAGAATGGCCATCATCAAAAAGTCTACAAACAATAAATGCTGGAAAGGGTGTGAAGAAAAGGGAACCCTCTTGCACTGTTGGTGGGAATGTAAATTGATACAGCCACTATGGAGAACAGTATGGAGGTTCCTTAAAAAACTAAAAATAGAGCTACCGTATTACCCAGCATTCTCACTACTGGGCGTATACCCTGAGAAAACCATAATTCAAAAAGAGTCATGTACCACAATGTTCACTGCAGCTCTATTTACAATAGCCAGGACATGGAAGCAACCTAAGTGTCCATTGACAGTTGAATGGATAAAGAATATGTGGCACATGTATACAATGGAATATTACTCAGCAATAAAAAGAAACGAAATTGAGTTATTTATAGTGAGGTGGGTGGACCTAGAGTCTGTCATACAGAGTGAAGTTAAGTCAGAAAGAGAAAAACAAATACAGTATGCTAACACATATATATGGAATCTAAAAAAAAAAAAGGTTCTGTAAAACCTAGGGGTAGGACAGGAATAAAGATGCAGATGTAGAGAATGGACTTCAGGACATGGGGAGGGGGAAGGGTAAGCTGAGATGAAGTGAGAGAGTGGCATGGACTTGTATATACTACCAAATGTAACATAGATAGCTAGTGGGAAGCAGCCGCATGGCACAGGGAGATCAGCTCGGTGCTTTGCGACCACCTAGAGGGGTGGGATATGGAGGGTGGGAGGGAGACACAAGAGGGAGGAGATCTGGGGATATATGTATATGTATAGCTGATTCACTTTGTTATAAAGCAGAAACTAACACACCATTGTAAAACAATTATACTCCAATAAAGATGTTAAAAAAAAAAAAAAAAGAAATAGGGACTGAACAAATGGTTCCCTATGTTTCACGATGGGGCATCTCTAATAGTACAAAACGTCAACAACCTTGGGTGATTTTAATGGTATTTGCTACCTATTACATAGCACTTACTATGTACCTAGTATTGTGTTAAGTGCTCTACAAACAAGATCTCATTTAATAATCGCAATTCTATGTGTTGAAAATTCTATACTTATTACACAAATGAGGAACCCAAGGATCAGGGACCTTAAGTAACTTGATCAAGATGGCTCAGCAAGTTATTGGAAGAACCGGAATTTTAAGAGATAGAATTCTATGTAAAGGTATCTTAAAAATGGTTATAACATAATAGTGACTTATAACAATGGTTAATATATTGCCTATACATTCAAATCAATTTCAAATCCCCTTTAAGAATTCCCAAAGTTCATGTGGAATATTTTAGCTATAAGTATTAATATTCACGCATAATATCTTTAAATTTTTGAGCACCCCCATGCATATCACAGATATGATTTTAATGAATATGTATGCTATACCATCCATGAAATATTAAGAAGTGTTAAATTATAATTAAGAAGTGTTAAGTCTATATTCATTCATAAAAATGCTAACTATACCTTGTTAAGTGAAAAAGAATCAAGTTTAAAATGTGTTTTTTTGTTTAATTATGAATGTACATTAATGCATAGAAAAGTACCTCAAAGATTATACAGCAAAATATTACCCATGATCTCCAAATAATGAGGTTATGAATGATTTTTCTGAATTTTTATCTTTATGTTTTTCAACTATAAACATGCAAAGACAACAGAATATGAAGTAAATTATGAAAGAATCTATAATATAATTATTATTTTAAAGTTTACTGTTTAAAAGTTCTAAGAGCATATGTAATCCAACTGTCTACTTTAACAAAAGTTTGAAAGAATATTTGTTGGAAAGCAAACGAAAGAGGGACAGGGGGACAACCAAATAATGAAAACTTAAATCTCATTAGCTCTTCTACTATTCAAATCACTATAATAGAAGGTATAACTCTCCTGACTCAACAAGACCATTTGCTACCACTGATAGCGCTGCTGAAATGAAGTGTCTGAAGCCCTTTAACGCCTTGAAGCTGACTCCCCCTGTACATATTTTTCCCACCCCCTCTAATCCAGTTATTAATTCATTCAAAAAATGTTTAGTCTCTCTCTATATATAATGATCTCATACATGAATATATATACTCTCCTACTTTAAATGTCCAACACCTAATCAGGTACCTAACAACAACAGGCACTCCTGAATAAAATCTCTCTTGAACTAAATAGAAAAAGAATAAAATTTGGTGCCTGTCTTCAAGAAAATCCCAGTTTGGTAGGGCTCCTTAGCATTCTTTGCTTGCAGCATCATTTCTTCAAGGATATGACCTATCACAATCTTCCTGACACGTCCATACTCACTCTCAAAATGTCAACCCCACCCCATCCCAGAAACTAACACAAATCCTCAGTGTTAAATAAATGTAATTTTTAAAACGAGGACTGCAATATCAAAAGTGCCATATTTAAATAAAAACTATCACCTACAGGATAAAAAAATAAATAAACCATTCAATTTTTCACCTTATTTTTTTTCTTAAAAAACAGTGCAATACATCTTAAATTACTTCACTGCCTGTTGCACAGAGAGTCCCAGTGATAGAGCTATTTTATTATTGTTTGCTTCAATACCTATTTCCCTCCTTTCTTCTGACTTCCAGCAACATTCTCAAAACCATGCTTACAAACAATAAATACTAAAAGCAGTGGCACTGAAGCATGACATACTCATTCTCTTCGAAGACTGGTTACTACCAGAGCACAAAAGTCCAGCTCTGCACCCTCATGAGCAACATTATTTCTATTTAAAAACTCCCAGAGAAGACAGAGGCAGCCATGTAATTATGTATCTGCAGCCACTCAATCTGCCCAGCCTCCTGCTTATTAGACAGTGTGCAGGACTATGGAAAACATTAGTCAATCGGTCTCACAGGTCTCACAAATCAACTCCAAAATCAAAGCCGGAGCTTTGGTTGTGTGTTTGCTTGTTTTGCTTTCTTTGTTTTATTTCTCATCCCGGGAAAACACTAAGTTTCAAATTCCCTCCCTTTAACTTGCTACTAGAATGAACACCTAAACAATAATTGTACCCCATCAAGAACTGGGCAGCTCAACAACTGCTGAGAAAAGTATGTTTGACATTTTTCTCCACAAGACTCCATTCTCAGTTCCTGTACCGGTTCAGTGAACATGGCTATAATTGAGAGAAGTCCAAATGCCAGGAAAGAGTCATCCTTCAGGAAATATATATGTATATATTTAACATATTTTATACAGCTCACTTTAAGTGAAACTATATTTTTTTTTCCAAATTCATATCAAAAAAATAGTATTTGGCAGCATTTTCTTATTAACATTCTAAATTTTAAAAATGAGAATGCTTCCAAGTATGATAATAAGTAAATTATGATATGGTTCACTAATTATTTCCTATAGTTCCGTGGTACCAAGATGTAACTTAAAATTCTAGTTTTTAACCAGAATCTCCCACTCTCCAAGATTTTTTTAGTAAATAAAAAGAATCAAAGATTTTTCAGGACAGAAAAAATCTTTTCCCTTGTTCAAGGGGGAAAAAAAAGCTAAAATCCTCAACCAATTACAAAATAAGTAGTCCAAAATAAAATTCTATGTCCAGTTTCCACAGCTCCTCTACATAGTTCCAAAACCCCTTTGTAGTCCCAACACCTCAGGTTAGCAAACAGAGATTTAATGATTTCATATGTATATGTGAAAATGAGGTATTTTCCACTGAAAGAAAAGCAGTTCATTCATTGGAAGCAAAAATTTATTTTTTTTGAGGATAAAAAATACAAATCTAAAATTTGAAAAAAGTGAAAAATCCCTTCATATCCAAATACTCTAAAACCAATACTAATACTAACTTTAGGCACTTGAGTAACATAAATTCTCTAAAGCCAACGAATGCATTTTAACTTTAATTTCCGAAAAGTATTTCTGTAAGTGTTACTCCTCCTGCATCCAACTCAACTGGATTACAATCAAGATTTTTAAGATACTGGCTGAAATACCTGTTACTGGACCTAATTTCTGGCAATAAGGCCCAGAAATAGGCATATAAAAAATTTTTCACGTCACTATTATGCACATCAAACTGTTTTAAGTGTCTCCTGGTGGGTACACTGCTTCTTAAAGTTACTTGAACTCATAATCAAGAAGATTTTTTTTTTTTTTTGCCTCTTTAAAAGAATAAGATGGATCATATCAAGAATTCAAATTTACCTGATGTTCCAGTTTTTGGAAAATCCAAATATATTTATTTTTCATAAGATCATATTTCTCCTATCAGGATATATGATATCTAACAACACATCTCCCTTCAGAATATTTTTTGTACTAAAAGTGACCTCAGGATTCTCCTGAGACACATCAGGATTGAGAATACATATGAGAAATGCCCTTCTCTAAAGGAGGCGGCCTTCAGTTTCTTTTTAAGAACAATGAGATGTTCATCTCAGGACATGAAGAGGCAGAGATGGCTCAAAGAGTTATATATAGATGTTGCTAAGCAACCTTGGGGCTTTACGTGAGTTATGTTTCAAGCTTGTATCAACTAGAGGGATTATTCCAAACGTCCCAGTGGTATTCCCCAGAGCTGATGATGCTCCCTTAGTTTTGGGCACCAAAGTGATGCCGCACAGCTAGGATACTTGGCTATGCCTTGGTGACTTCAGTGACAAGTGGCAAGGGAGATGAAGGGGTACCGGTGGGGGGTTTCTGGTCCCTTTTGTTCTCTTCCCTAAGGCAGAAATGATGCCCATGGTGATATCCAAATCAACCAGATTATTAAATTGAGGCACTTCAATGGGCAGGATACTTGGTATTCTTCAATAAAAATATGAAAACACAAACCATGCTGAATTCCTGGGCAAAATGCTCTTCAAATCAGAATTCTTCAAATGTCACACATCTTTTCCCTTGATGCAATATGTGTAACATCTCCCAAAAGGAAACCCACAGATCTTATCATTATTTGAGAACAAACAAAAGTCACAAATTAGTACTCTATTATGAGAAAAAGGGAAAAAAAATCATTAATTATGTGGTGAGTGTTAGAGAATCTTTAAGCCAATAGACGGGAATTTGACCAAGGCATCCCCAGAAAAATAAACTACTTTTTATGATGTGTTATCAGTCCAGACATGTTAATTTTCTATACTTAAATGTTTAGAGATGAGTAATTTTTGAATCACCTGCCATTACATAATCCTTGCATAACACAAAGCCAAATATCTCCAATTTAGTTCTTCATTTGATGAGACACTTTAACAATTTTTAAGCTAAAGTACAAAAGGGAATACGAATGTCAATATAAAATGAGACTCCTAGCAAAAATAGGAAAAAAAGTAGGCAGTATATTTTTAAATATCTTTTGGAAGATAAATTCATGCTGAATAAATTGAAGTGACATTTGGTTTCTCATAAATTCCAGCCTGTCCTGATAGCCTCCAAAGTAACATATTCTTAAATGTAGCCTTTTTTTCACTAAAACTGACACCTAGCCAGAATTGTCCAGGCATAAGATTATTTTTAAAGATGCTCATAGGATAAATAGACTCATATTAACTAATTATATAGAATTATCAATTAACCTCCCAGTTAACACAGAGTTACCAATAAAAATTAGTTTCCTGGCAGTATCTGTTTTATTTGTGTATAGATTAGCTGTTAGATCACAAACATTATAAAACATTGCAAATGAGCCAAAAGATATAATAATACTAAGGGGAAAAAGGAATGATATCAAAACTTTCTGAATTTAAAACGTCTCACTGAGCAAGAATCTGCCTCATATAAAATATAGAAACAAAGACATCGGTCACCCTAAAGATAGTTAAATGTATTCAAAGTAATTTAAACTTTAGAAAAAAAATACAAAATTTAGTAATTTATGAAGTAGAAACTCTACAGGTGGGGGAGAGGAGGAACTATAACAATGCAATAGAAATCGATTTATCCCAATTACATTCATATGCTTTCTAATTACCTTGGCCATAGACCTATCTCAACATAGATAGTTCATGGAAATAATACAAAATCACCTCAACCAATTTTTCCTCTAAAGAGAAGAAACAGGCAGGTATTAAAAGAAAAATACTGAAAATAGTCAATCTGGCTAGCAGTGAATTACCAGTCTAGTCTCAAGCTAACACCTTTAGTTTAGCCATATATTGCAATAGAATCTACAATAGAAATACATCCTAATTAATACTTGGCCATCTAAAGAAAAGATAAAAAAGGAAGGAAGGAAGGGAGGAAGGGAGGAAGGAAGGGAGGGAGGGAGGGAGGGAAGAAATAAATGTTCCAAAGAAAATGGCACAATATGAAAAACCACTATTATGAAATTAATTCTAAATCAAATCTTTACTGATGCCCTCTTAAAAAGATATATAATAACAAAAGAAGTGATTAAATGTTTATCATTAAAAATGTGAGGAAATTCTTTAAAGTATTCAAAATATGTAGAATATCTTCCATTTTTCCCCTCCAAATTCACCATCCAACCTTTTCCACCCTAACTTCAAGAAGCTGATGTATGTGGGCTGCATTAAAGGGAACCCATGCCCTTCTCAGCAGACAACTGCTCTCCAATTGAAAAGCAGTTCCAGCTTACTACTAGGTACCAGTAGAAATTAACCACCTGCCCATTAACATCAAGTGACTATGAGATTTGAACTGCCCATGTTGAGAATTGGATGTTATCTGTTCCACCAAACCTTTAAAACGGACATGCAGAAAGGAATTCCATTACAAAACAGAAGTGGTAATACACAAGACCAAACCCAAGCAGGTCCTGAAAGCAAAAGTAAACTAAACTACACAAACAAGTGACTCAGACTACCAAGGCACTTGCTGCTACTGTGTTACTGCCTCTCTCTAAATCCACGTTTGGCCTCAATGGGAGCTCCTGATGGCTAAGAAACAGAGGAGGAAAATGCATAAGCCTGCATAATGGATGCATCTGAACAGTATGCTTGCATAGTTAGAAGTATACTACAACTCCACTCAGTGGTAACCTTCTAAGTGAGCGAACTGGGTTGTACATCTGGTTTTCCACTTGGAGTGGAACAAGAAGTAACTAGAAGTATAGTTCGACACTGACTTACAGGCTAGCAACTACTACATGGTCTGGCCAGCAACGTATAAACTTGGAAACACAGAAATTTAAAAATCGGTGACAGAGAGGTATGTTGATTGACCTCTAGGAATAGGTACAAGAGTATGTTGATATCCTGTTCCATGTAAATGCCCATCATAGAACATGCATGAAGGGGTAGGCTCTTAAACACCAAGTGAACAAGTTGACCCATTCAGAAGATGTCAGTCAGCCATTTTCCCCAGTGAATACAGCCCTTGCTCATGTACAAAGTTGCTACAGTGGCAGGAATGTATGCTATACATGGATTCAACAACATGGTCTTCCCCTCATCAAAGCTAATCTGGCTACCACCTATGCTGAGTATGCAGCCAGCCAAGAGCAAGCTGGCCCCCTAAGCCCCTAGAATGTTACCATTCTCTGGGCTGATCAACTAACTACTTGGTAGCAGAGTTGATTTCATTGGACAAGGAGGTGCAGCACATTCTGGGTATAGATTTGTCTTTGATGTTTCCACTAGTCTCACCATTCATGAACTTATACTTTATCAACTGCCATATTGGATGACACAATAGCGCCTCTGACCAGAGTGCATATTATACAGATAATGAGCTTACACTTAGGCAATTCACTTGTAGTATTACCAGATGTTTCATCACCCCAAACATCCTTTTCCACCCTTTATAAAATGGTACAACGGCCTGTTGAAGGCTCAGTTATGATGACATTTGGTAGGCAATGGACTGAGAGCTTGAGGTACCGTGCTGTGAGATACAGTATATGCTTTAAATTAGCAGCCAAGATATAGTGTTATCTCCCCATAGGCAGAATACAGGTCCAGGAATCAAATGGAGGAGGTGAGTGTAGCCTCTCTCAGTATCATATCTGACAAGGTACAGGAAGAATTTTGCTTCACACTGGGATTTTAGGCTCAGTGTGTTTAGAGGTACCAGTTCTCAAAGAGGAAATTCTTCCACCAAGAAATATGGTTATATTTTCAACTAATTGAAAGCTAAGACTACTCTCTAGCCATTTTGTGGTCTTTGTGCTACCAAGCCATGGGAAGAAGAGGAGGAAATTGAGATACAGTTTCACAATGGAGGCCAAGGAATATACTGGGAAGCCTCATGGTCCCAGTAAGGGACAACCCAATAAAAACAAAACCACCGAGGACTCAGATCCTACAAAAATGAACCTCATAAAGGTTCCCATAAAGGTTCTTCTTGCAAATAACCCCATCTAGCCAAGGTGGAGGGTGATGGGTAGTATAAGGAGGCATCTATGATTACAATGGGACCTGCAGCAGCTATGCTTTGTACCACTTAATCATATATTTTCTTTCTTTTTTCCTCTGTGCTATCTTATTTGAAGAATAAGAAGAATTTGAAGAATAATATCTTAAGTGAAGAATATTAGCATTGACTAATGCTTTATATTTCAGTGAGGATATGACCAGTTTGACATCACCTGATGATAAAACATCTAACAGGACTTTGTGCATTGCCTGTGTTGGAATCACAAACTTTTTACCTTAAAAAACATAAGAGGGGCTTCCCTGGTGGCGCAGTGGTTGAGAATCTGCCTGCCAATGCAGGGGACGCGGGTTCGAGCCCTGGTCTGGGAAGATCCCACATGCCGCGGAGCAACTTGGCCCATGAGCCACAATTACTGAGCCTGCGCGTCTGGAGCCTGTGTTCGGCAACGAGAGGCCGCGATAGTGAGAGGCCCGCGCACCGCGATGAAGAGTGGCCCCCGCACCGCGATGAAGAGTGGCCCCTGCTTGCCACGACTAGAGAAAGCTCTCACACAGAAACGAAGACCCAACACAGCCATACATACATACATACATACATAAAAAGAATGTAAGCAGACAAGAATAGCATTTTAAAAAATAAATAAATAAAAAATTTAAAAAAAAACAAAAAACATAAGAGTGTATGCCCAGAGGCAAAAAGGGCAGACTATGCCAGACTTCTTTCATTTGTCCCTGCAGGCCCATTCTCCATCATTCTGCACAGTGTTCTCTGCCCCAAAAATATGACCTGTATGGACTATATCAGCAGACTTCTGGTGTCCAGTGGGTCTGGTCATTGAAGAGATCCAGGAAGACATCACAGACAGAAAGGTCAGTAAATCAGGATACTTGTTCTCCAGGCTTCCTCCTTGCAATTGAGTTGACTCTGTCCCTGGACCAAAGACCACTGTCCTTCTCAAAACAGATGACTCTACATGATATTCTCCTTTGTGATTATATTAACTGCCCCTTCCATTATTCCTTCAGGGCTACAGATGGTAGTAACTCAGAAGCTAAGTCCCTGGTCACCGTATTATCCACTGTGGTTTCCCTACTACCATATCTTTATAAATAAATCATCCTCAGATTATACTGTTTTGATTGCCATCTGTTTCCTGTGGCAGCCCTGACAGATATAAGTCTAAAAACTTACCTTTACCCCCAAATAAACTAATTTTTATTTCTAATCACTCTACAGGAAATAATAGGAAGAACAAAAACAAAACAATAACATACAAAAAACTTTTTAGGTATACTGCTTATAGCACCATGAAGACAACTGTCTGATTTATTTGTTTATTACTATAGCCCAGCACCTAACACAATGTCTGACATACAGTCAGCATTAAAACATAGCTTTTAAATCAATGAATATACATAAACACTATGAGAATTGCAGGGATCCAAGTCAATAAGTAAAATGAAATAGAAAGCCTGCTATTAATCAACATAATTATCACTCACAAACAGGACATTAGACTACAACACAGCACCTTTTATATTAGGCAAACATACACAGCAAGCCCATTTCTATCCAGAATAATAACTAAAATCACAGATTCAACTATATTAAAAAATATTCCAAATAAATGTGGTCATTGCTCCTACCATCTATGAGATTTAAACACATTTAAATCTGCAAGCTACAAATAGTGACACCCAAGTTCTAGTACTGTTCCTGTAACTAGATGACAGCTGCAGCCAAGGTCACTTAAATTCTTCCCTATTGTTGATGTCAAAAACCTCAGAAACATCCTTAATTCCTCTCTTTATCTCATATCCAATCCATTAGGAGGTGCTTTTGAATCAATTTTTATAATAAATCCAAAATGCAATCACTTTTTACTACCTCCATTGCCACAGTAAGGGTCAAACCACCATCATCTCTCACCCAGATTATGCAAGAGCCAAAACTCGTCTTCCTGCTTACATCTTTGCTTCCTACAATCTTTTACAATACAGCCACTCAGAGTAATTGTAATGATTAATTTTATAAGTCAACTTGAATGAACCATGGGGTACCCAAATATCTGCCTAACATTATTTCTGAGTGTCTGTGAGAATGTTTCCAGATGAGATTAGCATTTGAACCAGTAGACTTAGTAAAACAGATTGCCCTCCACAATGTGAGTAGGCATCTTTCGATCCTTTGAGAGCGTGAATAGAACAGAAACGCGGAGGAAGGGAGAATTCGCTCTCTCTGCCTGACTGCAGAGCTAGGGCATCGGTCTTCTGCCTTTGGACTAAGACATAACATCTGCACTCCTGGTTCTCAGGCCTTTGGAGTTGGACTAGAACTTATCCCATCTGTTCTCCTAGTTCTTAGAACTTTGTACTTGGACTGCAACTAAAACACCAGCTTTCCTGGGCCTCCAGCTTGCAGACAGCAGATGGGGGGACTTCTCAACCTATATAATCACATAAGCAATCTCCTCAAAATAAATCTTCATGTGTGTGTTTATGTGTGTTTGTGTATGTTGATCTGTTTCTCTGCAGAACTCTGAATAATGCAGTAATCCTTTTAAATCATAAGTAAGATCATGTAATTTCTCTGCTTAAAACTCTCCAGTGGCTCCCCATCTCACTCACACTGAAAGCCAACCAGTCTTTACAGTAATCCACAAGCACTTGTATATTCTGAGACTTAAGCAGTTTTCTTTCTTATGCCATTTCTTTCTGCTCTGTCCCTAACTCACTATTCCAAACAAACTGTTCTTTTTCCACTTTCCTGAATACTCCAGACAAATCCCTGCCTAAGGGCTTCTGCAATGGCCATTTCCTCTGTGTGGAAAGCTCTTCCACAGATATCTGCACAACTAATTCCCCTTCAGGTCTTTGCCCAAATGCCAGATTCTCTCAGTAGTTCTGACCTTAAAAAAAAAGCCTGTTCAAAACTTCCCCTTCATTCCAGTGTTCCTTATATTTCTCCCTGTTTTCTTTTTGCCATAGCATTTATCATCCAATATGGGTTAGGTTTATTATGTATCACTTGTCTCCTGCTTTGAGAAAGTAAGCTCCTCAAACTTATGGATTTTAGTCTGTTTTGTTCACTCTTAGATTCCAAATCCCTGTAACGGTAATTGACGGATAGTAGACTCTAAATAAATTGCTGAAATGGATTCTATTTCCTTACTTGAACAAAGGGTAAGAGCTGGACAAATCTGCCTCTCTTACCTATAAAAGTATTTATTTTCTGTAGTCATCTGTTACTTTACTAAATATAAATAAGATTTTACTCATTAATAGCATTAGGTATAATCAAGTATAAAATATTTGCGGATAGAAATATCCTGATTTATTTCTAAAGTTTTCCAAACTAACTTTTATTCTCATTTTTACATACAAGTCATTAAACAATAGAGTTGTATTTTTAAACACCACAGTAATTTTTACATTTGGGTGTATATATGTATAAAATAAATACACTAAATTCCATAAAGTTTTTTTTCTAGTAGACAAACAACAAAAAATAACCACTATTCAAAAACAAAGTTCAAGTCAAAAAGCTACAGAAGTTTGTATTTCAGAGGTCTGCTACTGTGTAAGTTGTTCAAAGTGAATTTCCTCTTTTCAAATTAATATGGAGTTCTTTGTTTTTCTTTATTTAAATACCATTCATTTGGAGAATCAAAAAAAACCCTATAGACTCAGAGACGTGTTAAACCAATATTTGAACACTGTATTTAGATAAGTTTTGCAGAATTACCAGATTAAAGCACAGAGTTCACCATCTACTTTCTGGTATGTATGAGTCTCACTAAGGCATCTAGACTACTTGTTACTCCTTGCTCATCAGATACAAAAAGCATGATGGCTTTAGTACAGTATACTGGCCCATGATGATGTTCTCTAGATATTCAGATGATTAAGTTCTGTATTAGTCTAGACTCTCCAGAAATACAGAACCAATAGGAGATATATAGATATTTATTAAAGAGATTTATTAAAGGAATTGACTTACATGGTTACGTGGTTATGGAGACTGAGAAGGCCCGAGATCTACAGTCAGCAAGCTGAAGACACAGGAAAGGCAATGATTTAGTTCCAGTTTGAACCTGAAGGCCTGAGAACCAAGAGAGCTGGTAGTGTAAGTTTCAGTCAAAGTCTGAAGGCAGGAGAAAATCAATATCCCAGCTCTAAGACAGTCAGGAAAAGAGAGGGAATTCTCCCTTACTCTATGTCTTTTTGTTCCACTCAGGCCTTCAATGGATTGGATTAGACCCACCCACATTAGGGATGGCAATCTGCTTTACTCAATCTACCAATTCAAACATTAATCTCATCCAGAAATACCCTCACAGACACACCTAGAGCAATGTTTAGCCAAATATAAGGGCATCCTGCGGCCCAGTCAAGTGGATACATAAAATTAACAATCACAAGGTACCTATGAACCATATTATGACGGAGATCAAGAAACTGTCATTGCCCCTGCTGTAAATATATGAAGGTGTTAGCCCTTCTCTGTGGCTTGAAGGCCATCTGCCGTCTGATTGTCCTAATTGGTAAAGAAAAAAAAAAAAAAAAAATGCCAGATCAATTGCTGCATACCAGGTGCCAAAGACTATATTGATACTACATTTTAGAAAGCAAAGCCATTGGAGTCACTCTGATTAGGTTTCCCATAGTCTATATTTATTCTCCAAGATCCATCTGTCAAATCAGCAAACCAAAAGGGAATGTTACAGAAATCTCCATTGTTGCATCCTGCAAGTCTTTGAAGGTGGCCCTACTCACTGCAATGTTTCCAGGGATGTAGTCCTGCTTAGGGTTTTCTCTTTTGTTAGGAGGGGCAGTTCCAGAGGCTTCAACTTAGTCCTTCCTAAGTAGTCCTCATTCCATAAGAAGTCAGTGTGAAAACTGTGCCAATTCCCGTGCCTGTTGCAACTATGCACTCAGGA
Source organism: Balaenoptera borealis (assembly GCF_965194805.1). NCBI lineage: Eukaryota > Metazoa > Chordata > Mammalia > Artiodactyla > Balaenopteridae > Balaenoptera > Balaenoptera borealis. The sequence continues at coordinate 35,268,423 of NC_138862.1, forward strand.
AACTGTTAAGTATCCACAGGATTAGTCTGACAAGACATTGGAGCCACACTGATGAAGATTAAGTGACCTCCATAAGCCTCAACTCTGACTGATGTGCCACTGTGGCATTTACGTCCCCAAGATAAATCCAGAACCTGTTTTTATTAATTCTCAGAAGTCTGGGCTTTTTCCTGGCAAACAGCAGGTGCCTTTGGGAAAGGCTTGAAAGATTTAAAGTATATATTTGTGGTAGCATTTTATGTCCCTTCTTAAGGGAAATCAGCCTCTCCTTTAATCAGGAGAAGCTGTTCTCCCTGTTTCAGTAACACAAGTCAAGTTTCTATTCAGCATATCTAGAATTTCCCCAATTATACAGATTAAGTAAAAATTCAGTAATCAGCCAATGTATCACAGTCCTAAGGACATGATGATCAATTAGCCATACCACAGAACCCTGCATTTCAAAACACTGACTGCTATTCCACACTTGAAGCCTATTATTGAAACAGAGGAGGACCCTGTGGGACTCCTGGGCATGAAACCCTTTCTGCGTCCCCTGTTTCTTGTTTGTAGGGAATAGCCTTCAGCCTCCATGACCTTCCCTGAGTTTCCAAAAGGCAAGTCCAAACAGTAGCTAATCAGGGAAGGGAGGGGTTGCAGAGACAAGGGGGGAGCATCCAAGAAACAATAGTGCAGCCTTGGGGCAGGGTCCTGGTTCCATCTCAAGGGATACACATAAAAATATCTTTGAGCTCTTTTACAGAACTAAAACCCCCAACAAATGGAAGATGTTAGCATTATTCATTCCAGAGAAGGTCATAGTTTGATAACCTCAAGAAGTTCATCAGGAGACTACCTGAGGCCAGATTAAAGGAACCAGAGAAGCTCATTAGGAGACCACCTGAGGCCCTGCACACACCCTGATCCTTATCAGCAACTCTGCCCTTGAACCACTGCTATAAAACTCCTCACCAAATCCTCCCAGGTTGGGACACACAATTTTTCAGGGCACGAGCCCGCTGTGTCTCCCTTTGTCCAGCAAAGCAATAAAGCTATTCTTTTCTACTTCACCCAAAACTCTGTCTCCAAGATTCAATTCAGCACCAGTGCACAGAGGCCAAGTCTTCAGCATCATTATGGCAACTATAGCTACTTTATTAATGAAGTCTAAGCACTGCCAAAGCACTTTGTTACCAGTCCAGAATCCTATGATCCCCACTGAAATCAATGAGTCTAGTTCGATGGCAGCATACCCAATGACATTGCCCAGCCTAGAGCTACCACAGAGGTCTCATCAATACGTTTCTTAATTCTTAATCAAAGGTGTCCCCTCTAGAATCTCAGGGCAGAGTGACAAGGTGGATGACAAGACTATCCATGATAAACCTACTCTACTATTCCCAACTTCCTATGGCTCTTCCTTCCTCCACAGCCTGAGAGTGTTCAGGCATCTCAACCGCATAAAAGGTTAGCCATTGTTGAGTTCAGGTTCTAGTCAAATAATCAAGCAAAGTGTTGAAGCCATTTCCAGAAGCTCAACTAACACATTAAATCCAGATTATTAAGAACACTCATATCGATAAATCTGGCTCCGTCTGAATTAAGTATATTCATATCAGTATGTTCCATCCCCCTGAGTCTACTTTTCTTAGAATTCAACCCAGTACATTACTTCCAGATTGCTGCTGACACAAATTAGCTTGCTTACCTGATATGCCAATCATCCCTGTAAAAGGCTAGGATGTGAAAGGCTAGGCTCAGTTATGGTCCTGAAGAAATTGAAAGAAATAAAGGTAGATCCTGAAGAGAATAGTATCCCTTTCCCTATAAAACTTATAAATGATCTCCATACCTCTGGTTTATTTGTATTCATGTGGCAGTCTCTTGAATCAGTATTTTTTTTTTCCATTTATACAACTACCATCCCCTTCTAGGCTACTGTAATCACTTACCCGGAGTGCTGAAATTGCCTCCTAACACTATGAAAATGTAATTGTTACATACCATTCAGCCAAGGAAACTGTAATGAAAACATGAAGACATCGAAGGTTATAAAAAGGCCTTACTTTCTCAGAAAAATCCTTCTTGCAGATATATGGAAAATAGAAGGCGGGGGGAGGGAGAGGCGGAGGCAGGTAGAGAGAGAAGCAGGAAGGCCAGTTCCAAATCGGGTCAGACATTGTTAGTGGCTTGGACTAGAGTGTTAGCACCAGAGATGTAAAACAACTGCAAGATTCCATAGGACATATTTTAGGGGATAGGGGAAGTAGGAAAGAAAGGATTCAATGATAATAGCAGATTTCTACTGAATAGATATGTAGTGCCATTTACCTAAAAGAAAGAGATGGTCATCTCCAAGTGTGAATTTAAAGGTCAGAGAAAGGATCTGGGTATAGATAAAAATTTTGAAATAAATGAATATATACATGATATTCAAAGAAGCACTACCCAAAAATGTGATCCATGGACCAGTGCTGAGCCACCTACTGTTTATCACTGGTCCACGACAAGAAAAGTACCAAACTGAGGTTAAGCACTTAGAAACTTTTATAGCAATTGTATACAGTAGTTGTATAACTTTTGAATATAACTTAAAAACTAGGCTTTTATTTTGAATGTCTTTTTATAATTTAATTATTCTAATAACTCTTGTTGAATTTTATAAAAGTATCAGACTCTGGTAGATAATCAATTGAAAAAAAAAAAAAAAAAAAAGACCCACCATTTACCATAAGTTGGACAGCACTGATTTAAAGCTATGGTAGTAGAAGCAATCACTTGAGGAGAGAATCCTAGAGAAAAATTCTAACTATGATTATGTATTTGATCCTTGTTGCCCTCATCATCCTTTAGCATCATAAAAATTGTATACCCTGGAATGTAATTCCCAAGATTGCTTTATCAGCCATGTCTCCTTATTACCATCAATAATATTTTACTGAGCATACTTCTTGCCAAGCAGTCGTTATATGGATTATCTCATTTCAAAATCTCAATAAAGCTAGTATTATAATCCCTATATTAAAGATTTTAAAAATTGGGGATAGGGAAGTTAAATAACTTACCCATGTCACATAACTAATAAGTCAGGGAGCTGAAATTTGAACACAGACCAACTGACCCAAGCCTCAGCTTTTAATTACTGCAAATATACATATACTGTCAACCTATCAATCAGACAGTTTATATGTTTTAAGGAAAATATTTCATGTGAAATCAAAACTTCTGTGTACATAACTTCCAGACCTAGGAATTTATTTATATCTTGGTTATCAAGCAAGTTCTGTTTACTAACATTTATCACTGGATTACTCTTATTACCTCCAAGGAGGCAATAACTGCTCAAGAACAAAAGATAGGGGCACACCTCCTAAAATCAAATATACTGCCTGGTAAATACTGAGTGAGCTAAGGCCTATTTCAGGGGAGTTTGGATCTAAGAATCTAACTTTCCATAACAGAAAAATAAAGTTTACTCTGCCCATCAACTTAGACAACACAATAATGTGGTCGCACTGATTCTGCAGCTGACTTGATTTTTATTGAGAGTGTTTTCATTATCAACTTGGGTCTTTTCCATGAGGCTCCACAGACAGGTTAAGCCAAAATAACCTTGGTTTGTCATCATTTGAGGACTAATTTATATACTCTATTCCTTTTTTTAGATTTTTTTATTTTTTAAAAATTTTTATTGAAGTATAGTTGATTTACAATGTTGTGTATATATTCTACTTCTTTAGAAAAATATTTCTGCCAATTTTATTTTTATTTTTAACCATAAACTTATATCGAAACATTACACAAATTAGGTATGGCTTTTGCTTAAGTTTCTAAATTTCCTTTCTATAGCCCATAATAAATAAGATTACAAATTAACTATTACATATTATAGTACTTTTATTTAACCCTACACTTTTCCATTTTTTTTGTCTAATTCACACCTGAATTTCATCTTACCTCCAAGAAAATGTGATATTAAATAATATTAACAATGGCTACTACTTATTTCAGTGTTTAGTATCTGACAGACAACATGCTGAACACCTTTAAATACATATTCACACTAATGTTTATCCTTGGAACAACTCTGGCACATAAGTATTTTTTGCCTCATTTTCACATATGAAAAAACTGTGGCTAAGTGAAATTTTAAAAGTTCCAATGCAGAGCCAAAATTTAAACCTAACCTTACCCCAAAATCCATGTTCTTAATTATTATGTGCACTTTCTCCCCTTTGTAAAATGTACAAAACTCCCTTTGTAATGATCACTTCTAGAGAGCAGCTTACTAACATATATTTTCTTGCATTAATTTTCTCCAGTGGATTACAAGAAAATCATTTCCTTCTCTGGATTTGTGGACACGTAAGTATTAGATGCTGGATGAAAATTCAGGTGGCAAAACGAATTATTTTCTAACTGAAAGTCTAAATCATGATTCGGTTGTGGTGAATTCCTGACATGTTAATTCTGTTCCACAGACAAAAAACCTCTGAGAGACATAAGGAAGGTGCTTTGAAGCAAGCAATACAACTTCTACTGAAACGACCACATGATCACTAGAATATCTGTTAATTTTAACATGGGATATTTTAGCACAATGTGAAGATTACTAGACTGAGTTAATGCCCTTACAAAGAGAAATTCTACCATCTTAGATAAGCCACTCAAAGTAGCAACAGCACAAGCTCCTTAACTGTAAAGTAGAGATAAAGGCACAAAATTAAACCTAGCTGAAAAGTGTGCAAGAATTTGACTAGCAGTGATGCATTTTATGCATTCCAAGCACTACAGAGAAAAACAAGAAATTCTGATTCTTATAATAAAAGACTGATTTTATTGAAAACATCAGTAAATATGTTTGGGCAACTAATGTGAAAGAAAAAATAAAAGGAAGGAAGAAAAGAAAGAAGGGAGGAAGGAAAGAAAGAAGGGAGGGAGGAAAGGAGGCAGGGAGGGAAAGAACGGAAGAAAAAAAACTGATGTTCTTGGGTGGAGGTAAGTAGACAGTCAACATAGTCAACAACTTCATGCATTCTTTGGCCTTGCTACTCAAATTTTGGTCCAGCAGCATCACCTGGGAAGTTGTTCAAAATGCACATTCACAAGCTCGGCCTCAGACCTACTGTATCTGCATTTTAACAAGATCCACAGATGATCCAGAGGCAGGATTCTTGGCTATTTGTATTGTTACAGAAAGAAAGCAAAATCTCATAATGACTTTAGGTATCACATCATTTTCAGTACCAGACCTTATCTTGTGGCCTTTGGCTAGTGACTGCAGCAATTTCCCTCAATTACAGTTCTCTTCTGTCTAGTGTATTTACAGCTCACCATTGAATAACTCAGGGAGGTTAGGGGTGCCCACCCTCTGCACCTGGGAAAGTCAGAATGTGACTTACAGTTGGCTCTCCCTATATGCGGTTTCTCTGTATACAGGGTTCCTTCATGTATCCAACAAACCTCAGATTGCATAGTAATGTAGTATTTATTAGTGAAAACTACCATGTGCGAGTCGACCAGTACAGTTCAAACCCGTATTCTTCAAGGGTCGACTGTACTTAAAAGTTAGGTGGTCTCCAACAAGTGACCAGGTAGTTCATGACTTTATGTTTTTGTGGAGGTTTTTTTTTTCTGTTTTGTTTTTGCTTAAGAACCAACATTACACATGAGTGGACACCAGTTTAAAAAAAACAAATTCTCCCATTCACAGATGAAACCCTCATGAATTCTCAAATGGCTGATCTTGGATCAGCCTGCAAACACCACCCTTTAAATGTATGTAATATATGAGTAAATATATGTAATATATAATACTAAGTTATTATCACCTATCCTCAATATCACTTGACTTCTAATTGGTTGACCAGCCAGAAAATCAATTAAGGGGCACAGAACAGAAATGGAACCAGGGAAAGCAAATAGGGGGAAAGAAAACAGGACAAAAGGCTGTTACTGCAAAAACATGGCTAATATTTAATAAGTGTGTATTTGTCTCTGAAATTACCAGTTAGCTTTTATTAAGATAATATAGAAATTATGTTGTAGGAGCTCTACTCTTCATGAATTCATTCACTCAGGAAACAAACACTTCCTTCTCTAATAGACTAACATACACCAATTCTACTACATTGTACTACGCAGAAACATTGCAAGACAACATAAAGAAATCTAGTATAAGTTATTTGCATCCTTTCATTCTTTATAAGTTAAGTATGCCTGCAGATTTCTGATGACCAGGCAAGATGGAAGATGAAAAGAAATGGCTTAGAGTCTTGTCAAAAACATTATTAAAATGAATGCTTAATTGTTGGTATGACAACCACTTGTAACAGTTCAGTCTGGAGTAAGCACTGTATTTATTGTTAGTTCTTGTAAGAAAATCTAAAATGCAGTAAATTCTCTTAAAAACTTTTTTTGCTTCTCAGCTCTTACATGAACCTCACATACAACGCTCTTATTTTTCTCCAAAAAAAAAAAAAAAAAATCATTATAATTATTTCAACTTGAGGAAATAGTCTATTTTTTCCCATGCTACACAATGAATGACTTATATCTGTCTATAATCAGGCCTCTGCCTTAATTCCCAGGAACCCTGGAACATTTAATGGCTCCAGTCCTTCCAATTTGAAGGTAACAAATTTGGGGAAACTTGTACTATTTCTTTTTTTTTTTTTTTAACATCTCTATTGGAGTATAATTGCTTTACATAAAGCTGATTCACTTTGTTATACAGCAGAAACTATTTCTTTTTTACTTTTCACAGTACTTAAATTTAATGACCCCCAAAATCCACTACTGCCTAATTTCAATCATGTAGTCCTCATTATTGAAAGTGATTTTACTATTAAATGAACACAAGTTTGATGGCTTCATTAGGAAATCACAGTGAGCTTCTACTGTATTGCCTAAGAGTGTTGGAAAACACACACACACAAACAATTTCTTTAAAATCTAAAAAGTAGTTTTTTCTAGAAGAATCCATCACAAACAGTCAGAGCTAGAAAAAGTTAGAGAACCATTAAAGACTGAATGTTTGTGTGCCCCCCAGATTCATATGTTGAAATCCTAACCCCAGTGTAATGGCATCAGGAGGTGGAGCCTTTGGGATGTGATTAGGTCAGGAGAGTGGAGCCCTCATGAAAGGGATTACTTTCCTTATAAGAAGAGACTGGAGAGAGCTTGCTTCCTCTCTCCCTCTCCTCTCTCTGCCAGGTGAGAATACAAGGAGATGACAGACATCTCCAAACCAGGAGGAGTGTTCTCACCACTGAATCTGTTAGTGCCTTGATCTTGACCTTTCCAGCCTCCAGAACTGTGAGAAATAAATTTCTGAGGTTTAAACCACCCAATCTATGGTACTCTGTTTTAGCAGTCCAAACTGACCAAAGCAGGAATCAATCAGACAAACTTGACTAGTCACTGGATAGAGGTCCAGGCCACCCATTATTCAGCCAAGATATCTCACACACAGACACACACACACACACAGACACACACACACAAACACACACAGAAAATGCCAAGTGACTAGGATTCAGTTAGTTAAAAAAAATAGAGTATAAAGTCAACAAAAGTCATACAGCAACCCATTCTGGCTTTTTGTAGCTTATTCACATTGTTACTATTTCCTAGGATATAGCTGAACCTTAATCAAACAGCAAAGTAAAATAAAATAAAACCACAATGGCATCAATAAATAGAAATTAACGATATATCTATATGAAAAGATTGCCTTGATGCCATAAAATTCAAGTGCCTAAAATTTTAATACTATTATTGTATTTTCAGCCTGAACTTTGCATTAGTACAAAAATGATTGCTAATAATGTATAATAATCAGTAGCATTACAAGTTTCAGAAATATTTCGTTCAATAAAATGTTTGATTTTTTTTTTTAAGCCAAAGAAAAAGCATTCAGACCTAGAGTGAATCACGATGTGATAGAGCCTCGGTTGTATTTAAAAGTGTAAATTCTGTTTTAAGCTTTTCCACTACACTTCAGAAAGAGCAACGACAAAATTCCCAAATGTCAACACAGATGGAAGTTGAGAGGAACAGCAATGAAATCTAAAATGCAAATCATAACCCAAAAAAGAAGTATTCTTCCTTTCTCATTTTTAACACTATGCTGACTACCTCAAAGAGAGGAAAATCCCCATTTTCTGCCATGTTTGTAAACAGATATCAGCACAATGAATGGGAAAACTTTTATTTCAACTCAGACAAGACATGATATAAAAACCATTTTTATACACACACAAACACACACATATATATGATATATACAAATGTATAATATATATTTATAGCATGGCCAGAGTTCTAATTTTATTATAACCCTAAATCTCTCTCTATATATAATTCTAGAATCTCTTGAAAGCCTTCATATTATTACAGATGGTTCAAACTCTACCTCAGTGTAAGCCATTATTGGCTAATGATAAGAGAACAATGGCTTTCTCTTGTATACCTCTGTTTACCAGACTTTGCCCATTAAAAACCTAAATCCCTCAAGAGTATTTCCTTATTATAGAATTCAGAACCAAAAGCAGCTTCAAGAGCCTCAGCTTAGAATGCTGTCTTACCTCAAGCAAAAATCAAGCCTAATTCATGATCATTTGGGAAGGCAATCCAGGTAATTTGTTTCATTCACTTTTAAGATACTACCTTAAAAAGGAATTTGCTGCCTATTAAATGAAACTGAATATCTTTTATTTATCCGTAAAAGTAAAACAATCTCTTATTCTAGCATGAATACTGTTGTTCAAGAAAATTTTGTGGATGACTAAAAGCTCAGGTGGAAAGTTAGAATTCTATTCATTAAGAAAGCTGAGGGACTTCCCTGGTGGCACAGTGGTTAGGAATCCGCCTGCCAATGCACGGGACACGGGTTGGAGCCCTGGTCCAGGAGGATCCCACATGCCACGGAGCAGCTAGGCCCGTGCGCCACAACTACTGAGCCTGCACTCTAGAGCCCGCGAGCCACAACTGCTGAGCCCATGTACCACAACTACTGAAGCCCGCGCGTCTGGAGCCCATGCTCTGCAACAAGAGAAGCCACCACAATGAGAAGCCTGTGCACCACAATGAAGAGTGGCCCCCGCTCGCTGCAACTGGAGAAAGCCCACACGCAGCAACAAAGACCCAACGCAGCCAAAAATAAGTACATAAATAAATAAATTTAAAAAAAAAAAGATAAAATCTAAAAAAAAAAGAAAGAGCGAAGTCTGGCTTACAATCTAGAAAACTAAAACAGATTTGAAACAAAATTGAAAACAAGGTATGCCATCTCCTTAGTATAAAAATGAAATAATAATTTTGTGAACCACAGTAAAATCAACAAATAGAAGGCACTGGCATCTCAGCATTTGCTATGCAGTAAACACACAAAAAAAAGACATTCCTAGCACATCCATATAGAATGTTAACAGTGAAGGTGAATGAAGCCAGCAAGGATAGAAATTACTAGTGGCCTGGCTGGAAAAGCATGTTGGGCCTGAGGCGAAAGAAGTTTTTTAAATAGGAGAGTGTTTTGAAATAGAAAGCATGTTAAACAGAATTGCCCGAGGACTGCTAGGAAATGAAAAATTACGCTAGCTGCATTGGGAACAGCAACCTGATAAAAGCACAATGCACAAATTACAATCTTCTTCACAAGTAGTATTAGACACAAGAAAGGTTAAGCTGTATGTGAGAAAGGTTTTGCCCACCACAGGCCACTACATGATAGGAGAATTACTTTCAAACATTTCTAGAGACCTTCCAACAACTATGGTAATAAATATTTCTCTATTTCTAATATCACAGAACAAGCTGGACTAGACTCCCAGTCAATATCTATTTGCAAACCTTTGAGTGCAAACCTCTACTCTAAGCTCTATGGAAAACACTGAAAGACAATAATGTGTTCCATAAATATACTCTTCTCTTCTTAAATTCAAAATCCAGCATCCCAGGGATGCTGGGTGAGTCAGCATGTCCTGAGCAGCTACAGTGTGGAAAACACAAGACTGAAGTGAGAAGGAAAACAGTATTCCACAAGAAGAGCCTGACTGACCACTCACGAGGGCAAATACTTTAATAAACAGTAATGTTTTTGCTATTATTATAAGGGTAACTATTAAGTATGCAAAGTGAGTAGGTGCAAAATGAATGAAAAGTATAAATGCTGAAGAAACTATCATCTAGAGGAAGTTAAAGCAAGTCGTGAAGAAAAGGGCATAAAACACAAAACATGTATGTGTTCGTGCACTCACACCCACTCACAATATTGTCATTAGTTTGAAGAGCGATCAAAGAACAATCCTTCCAACCCTACTCCTTTATAAGCAGAGACCGACTCAGGAATAATGCAAGTCATAATGAGTCACTACACATAAGCAAGATTCTTGGGACAAGGAAATTAGGAACAGCTGTCACTTGGGCTGAGTCAAAGTGAGGTTGGCATATCCCAAAAGGTCTAGGACTATCAGAGCACAGACCAGCCACCTGATCTCAGTTACTTTATCAAGAAAGACTAGATTTACTTTGGCTGACCCAGGTTTTTGTTTTGTTTTATGTTTGTTTGTGCTGTTTGTCATGGGACACAAGTAATGCATTTAGCATATGAAAATATGACACAAATAAGAATCACCTAAATGAATAGGGCAAAGTGGACAAGCCATGCCAAATAATCTGGGGAACGTGGCTACCTAGACACCCCCAGGTTAATTAAGTATGTGGCATATCTCCATATCTGCATTTAAGACACCATCCATTTATCTTTTTTCAAGCATAAAAAAGGTCACCAGTCAATAATTTCTGACTCCCTCTCTCAGGCAAAATCAGAATCTCTCCAGGTCTACTTGCTTCTGTTATCATGAACACAGGGCTGACTGTACCTTTCTCCCTCCTTAATCCTCCTCTTCAATGTCTTTATGGGTCATGCCACCTCTTATCATAAAAGCTCCTCTTTGAAATATACAATCTACGGCTGCACTCTCTAATACGGTAGCCACTAGCCACGTGGTTACTGAGCACTTGAAATATGGCTAGTCCCAAATGAGATGTACTGTAAATGCAAAATACACATCAGATTCCAAAGACTTAGTATGAAAAACAAATGTAAAATATCTCAGTAATTTTTTAATGCTGAAACAGCAATATTTTGAATACACTGGATTAAATAGTATATATTACCAAAAATAATTTTATCTGTTTCTTTTTACCTTTTTTAATGTGGCAAATAGAAAATTTTAAATTACATATATGGCTCATATTATATTTCTATTGGATAGTGATGATCTAGGTGAGACACTTAGTGGGGGGTCAGGTGGAGTCATTCAGTGTTCATTTGCATTTCTGCAACCTTCCTGACTGGGTGATACTCATCAAAATGTCCCCCTGACTCATTCAGGAATAGGTATCCTTAGCTTACGCAGGAACTGCCTCATTGCCTCAAAAAATAGTCCACAATCCCTTCCAAAAGGAGCTTATCTGCTATAAAGAAACATACCGATACGTTATCAAATATGATTTATAAACTATTTTAGAGGGTTCAGTTCTTACACAATGTGGCAATTCTTACACAAGAACATTTTGCAAATGAACAATTTTTGCAAATAAACTTCCACTTAAAAGCAACAAAAAACGTGTCAAATCAAATTATAACTTATTATGCAGCCATCCCTCAGTATCCATGGGGGATTGGTTCCAGGACTGATGCAGATATTTAAGCCCATGGATGCTCAAATCCTTTATATAAAATGGCGTAGCATGTAATATTTGCATACCACCTACACACATCCTCCTATATACTTTATTTTTTTATTTAAATTTTATTTATTTATTTTTTTATATAGCAGGTTCTTATTAGTTATCTGTTTTATACATATTAGTGTATATATGTCAATCCCAATCTCCCAATTCATCCCACCACCACCCCACAACCTCCCATATACTTTAAATCATCTCTAGATTACTTATAATACCTAATACAATGTAAATGTTATGTAAATAGTTGTAAATACAATGTAAATGCTATGTAAATAGTTGCTAGTGCAAGGCAAGTTTAAGTTTTGCTTTCTGGAACTTTCTGGAATTTTTTATTCCCGAATATTTTCGAGCTATGGTTGGTTGAATCCTCAGAAGTGGAACCCGAGAATCAGAAGGCCAACTGTAGTTTTTTGTTTTTTTTTTTTAATTTTTTAATTTTTGGCTGCATTGGGTCTTCATTGCTGCGCTCATGCTTTCTCTAGTTGCGGCGAGCAGGGGCTACTCTTTGTTGCGGTGCGTGGGCTTCTCACTGTGGGGGCTTCTCACTGTGGTGACTTCTCTTGTTGTGGAGCATGGGCTCTAGGCACGTGGGCTCAGTAGTTGTGGCTCATGGGCTCTAGAGTGCAGGCTCAGTCGTTGCGGCCCACGGGCTTAGTTGTTCCGTGGCATGTGGGATCTTCCCGGACCAGGGCTCGAACCTGTGTCCCCTGCATTGGCAAGCGGACTCCCAACCACTGCGCCACCAGGGAAGCCCTGTAGTTTTAATAAAGATTAATATCTCAGCTATCATATCCTTTGACTCTTTCCAAAAAAGAGTCTCATAGACTTTGTCCACATTCTTCAAGACTCAGTCTTCCCTTTATAAAGAAATAATTTTAAGAATTTAAGGCAATTCAAATGAACTCCTTTGTGCTTTATACTCCCCTTCCTTAACAGAATAGGACATGCTTTTATCTGTCTTACAATGAATTTTATGCACAAATATCTACTATAATTGTGTTTACTTGTAATCTCCCCAATTAGAGCTCCCATAGAGTAGGAAGCCTATCTTATATTTGTTCTGCTATCATATAGAAAAATGCCTGGGACAAAGAGGATGTCAAAAATTGGTTTGTTAAATAGCAAATTAGGCTGACAGCCTGTAACTCAGATGCCCATATATACCCTGGAACAACATATGTGGAGAATAATTTTTTCTATGTGATCACCTTCTATATATTATCCTAAAGACCCATATGCAACAGTGAAACTCACAGTGAAGATGTAAGAAAAGTAACTTTGATATTAAAAGAAAACCGCTTTTATCTAAAAAAAGTTAGAAAATCATGTGACCATTAAAAACTTAAATGATATGGTTAACTATACTGGTACATATGGATTAATTATTCTTAAAAAATTAGAATATTTACTTATAGCTAATTTGGCCCATTACTAACTCAGTTTTTTTTTTTATAGATCTTTATTGGAATATAATTCCTTCACAATACTGTGTTACTTTCTGCTATACAACAAAGTGAATCAGCCATATGCATACATATATCCCCATATCCCCTCCCTCTTGAGCCTCCCTCCCACCCTCCCTATCCCACCACTCTAGGTCATCGCAAAGCACCAAGCTGATCTCCCTATGCTATGCTGCTGCTTTCTACTACCTATTTTACATTCGGTGGTGTATATATGTCGATGCTACTCTCACTTCGTCCCAGCTTCCTCCTCCACATCCCCCATGTCCTCAAGTCCATTCTCTATGTCTACGTCTTCATTCCTGCCCTGGCATAGGTTCATCAGTACCATTTTTTTTTTTTTAGATTCTATATATATGTGTTAGCATATTTGCTTTTCTCTTTCTGACTTACTTTACTTACTTTACTCTGTATGACAGATTCTAGGTCCATTCACCTCACTACAAATAACTCAATTTTGTTTCCTTTTATAGCTGAGTAATATTCCACTGCATATATGTGCCACAACTGCTCTATCTATTCATCTGTCGATGGATATTTAGGTTGGTTCCATGTCCTGGCTATTGTAAATAGTGCTGCAATGAACATTGGGGTACATGTCTCTTTGAATTATGGTTTTCTCAGGGTATATGCCCCGTAGTGGGATTGCTAGGTCATATGGTAGTTCTATTTTTAGTTTTTTAAGGAACCAACATACTGTTCTCCATAGTGGCTATATCAATTTACATTCCCACCAACAGTGCAAGAGGGTTCCCTTTTCTCCACACCCTCTCCAGCATTTATTGTTTGTAGACTTTTTGATGGTGGCCATTCTGACTGGTGTGAGGTGATACCTCATTGTAGTTTTGATTTGCATTTCTCTAATAATTAGTGATATTGAGCATCCTTTCATGTGTTTGTTGGCAATCTGTACTTCTTCTTTGGAGAAATGTCTATTTAGGTCTTCTGCACATTTTTGGATTGGGTTGTTTGTTTTTTTGATATTGAGCTGCATGAGCTGCTTGTAAATTTTGGAGATTAATCCTTTGTCAGTTGCTTCATTTGCAAATATTTTCTCCCATTCTGAGGGTTGTCTTTTTGCCTTGTTTATGGTTTCCTTTGCTGTGCAAAAGCTTTTAAGTTTCATTAGGTCCCATTTGTTTATTTTTGTTTTTATTTCCATTTCTCTAGGAGGTGGGTCAAAAAGGATCTTGCTGTGATCTATGTCATAGAGTGTTCTGCCTATGTTTTCCTCTAAGAGTTTGATAGTGTCTGGCCTTACATTTAGGTCTTTAATCCATTTTGAGTTTATTTTTGTGTATGGTGTTAGGGAGTGTTCTAATTTCATTCTTTTACATGTAGCTGTTCAGTTTTCCCAGCACCACTTATTGAACATGCTGTCTTTTCTCTATTGTATGTTCTTGCCTCCTTTGTCATAAATTAGATGACCCTATGTGTGTGGGTTTATCTCTGGGCTTTCTATACTGTACTATTGATCTATATTTCTGCTTTTGTGCCAGTACCATACTGTCTTGATTGCTGTAGCTTTGTAGTATAGTTTGAAGTCAGGGAGTCTGATTCCTCCAGCTCCATTTTTCTTTCTCAAGATTGCTTTGGCTGTTTGGGGTCTTTTGTGTTTCCATACGAATTGTAACATTTTTTGTTCTAATTCTGTGAAGAATGCCACTGGTAGTTTGATAGGGATTGCATTGAATCTGTAGATTGATTTGGGTAGTATAGTCATTTTCACAATATTGATTCTTCCAATCCAAGAATATATTATATTTCTCCATCTGTTTATGTCATCTTTGATTTCTTTCATCAGTGTTTATAGTTTTCTGAGTACAAGTCTTTCACCTCCTTAGGTAGGTTTATCCCTAGGTATTTTATTCTTTTTGTTCCGAAGGTAAATGGAGTGTTTCCTTAATTTCTCTTTCTGATTTCTCATTGTTACCATATAGGAATGCCAAAATTAATGCACTAACTCAGTTTTGAACTGACGTTGGGATGATGCCATGCCTTGCTCCTCAAAATATCATCTGGGAAACAGCAGCATCGGCATCACCTGGGAGCTTCTTAAAAATGCAGAATCTCAGACCCAATGCACGTAAAATGATGTTTACATAAATTGTAATAAAAATTGTTATTGTGGTGATGATGATAATTTATTAGTAGAGTTGTCAGAAGTCTCTTTTGGATGTTTAGTGCCTCAGACCCATCATAGCTAGTAATCATTGTAGAATGAACAAGTCCTCAAAAGTTCCACTTTACTTTTCTGTTTAAAGTGGGTAAACTAACAACTTTCATCTCGTAATATCTAACCAATTTGTTTGGAAATTGACATGCTTGGATTTCTACTTATTAATAGCACAATGAATCCTGACAAACATCAAAGTAAATATTAAGACTGAAATAAAACCAAAGGCTAATTTCAGTTAGATAAAAAGCAACTAATCTTGGGAAATATTAGCATTACCTTTGTTAAGATTTAACAAACTCATTTCTACAAATGAGAGTATAACATGAAAAGTTTTTGGAGATTTACCTGTCATTTAAGTCAAGTAAACAGACACACCAAATGAATAAAATATTATTTTTCAAAGCAATATTTTTAATAATGTAGAACTGATGAATATATGATACTAACAAATGAGTAGGTTCTAAGTAGAAGACATGAAATAAGAAAAGCCTTGGAAAGTCAAATTTAAGTTACAAATTCAATCTGTATAGATTAATATCTATATATGTTTGGAATATAACTCAAAAAAATAATTCTATAACATGATAAAAATATACAAATTATAAACCAGAAAAACTCTCAAGTAACTACTTGAAAATAAATTATTGTATCTTTCACAAATGTTTTTCTCCAGCTTCCTGAAGTTTGACACGCTGCTTTATGATAATAACCAAAAGTTAAAATAAGATCTTGGAAATAAGAAAACTGACAGGTTAATTAGTTCCCACTGCTGTCAATAATCTATAGTATTTATAAAAATTGTCATTGTTCATATATTTCAGTGAGACCTGACTAAAGGCTTATTTTTTATTTTGATCAGGTGGCTCCCCAATATAAGTCTGTCATAGTTTATGATCTTTAAAAAAAAATTAAATATCCTTAGGAAACAAAAAAAAAACCTTCAACTTAAACCTTAAGCAAAAATTAACTCAAAATGGATCATAGACTTATATGTAAAATGTAAAACAATAAAACTTCGAGGAGAAAACATTAGGGGAAATCTTCAGATCCTAGAGCTAGACAAAGAGCTCTTATACATGACAACAAAAGTATAAACCATACAACCAAAAAAAATCAATAAATTTCATCAAAATTTAAAACATTTGTTCTATGAAAGACCCTGTTAAGAAGATGAAAAGGCAAGCTACAGACTAGGATAAAATATTTGCAAAACAAATATCTGACAAAGCGGGGCTTCCCTGCTGGTGCAGTAGTTAAGAATCCACCTGCCAATGAAGGGGACACGGGTTCAAGCCCTGCTCCAGGAAGATCCCACATGCTCCAGAGCAACTAAGCCCGTGCACCACAACTACTGAGCCTGAGCTCTAGAGCCCGTGAGCCACAGCTACTGAGCCCGTGTGCCACAACTACTGAAGCCCGCACACCTAGAGCCTGTGCTCCACAACAAGAGAAGCCACCGCAATGAGAAGCCTGCACACCGCAACGAAGAGTAGCCCCTGCTCGCCACAACCAGAGAAAAGCCCAAGTGCAGCAACGAAGACCCAACACAGCCAAAAAAGACAAAATAAAATAAAATAAATTAATTAATTTAAAAATATATCTGACAAAGTACTTGTATCTAGAATATGTAAAGAAATCTCAAAACTCCAAGGTAAAAAAAAGAAAAATTAATCCAGTTAGAAAATGGACAAAAGACATGAACTGAACATTTCACCAAAGAGGATATAAAGATGCCAAATAACACTGTAAAAGACTTTCAACATAATGAGCTGTTAGAAAAATGCAAATTAAAACCACATTGGCTTATCACTACACACTTATTATAACAGCTAACACTTTAAGAAACGTATTACCAAATGCTGGGAAGGATGCAGATAAGCTAGATCCCTCATACATTTGGGAATGCAAAATGGTACAGATATCATGAAAAACAGTTTAGCAATTTCATACAAAACTAAACATACATTTGCCATAGGACCCCAAAATTACACTTCTAGGAACTTCTCCCAAAGAAATAACACCTATATATAATAAACATATCTTAGCTTCACTGCTATATTTTTAATAGCCAAAAACTGGAAACAATCCAAATGTCCTTCAACAGGTGAATGGATAAACTGTGGCACATCCATTCAATGGAATAGTATTCAGTAACAAAAAGGAACAAACTATTGATATATGCAATTTGAATAGATCTCAAAGACATATACTGAGTGAGAAAAAAAAAAAGCCAATCCATGCTGGAGAGGGTGTAGAGAAAAGGGAACCCTCCTATACTGTTGGTGGGAATGTAAACTGGTACAGCCACTATGGAGAACAGTATGCAGATTCCTTTAAAAACTAAAATTAGAGCTACCATATGATCCAGCAATCCCACTCCTGGGCATATAACCAGAGAAAACCATAATTTGAAAAGATACATGCACCCCAATGTTCACTGCAGCACTATTTACAATAGCCAGGACATGGAAGCAACCTAAATGTCCATCAACAGAGGAATGGATAAAGAAGATGTGGCACATATATACAATGGAATATTCCTCAGTCATAAAAAAAGAACGAAATAATGCCATTTGCAGCAACATGGATGGACCTAGAGATTATCATATTAAGTGAAGTAAGTCAGAAAGAGAAACACAAATATCATATGATATCACTTATATGTGGAATCTTAAAGGGTACACATGAACTTATCTACAAAACAGCAATAGAGTGACAGATGTAGAAAATAAACTTATGGTTACCGGGTTGGGGGGGCAGGGTGCGTGTAGTAAGGGGGAGAGGGATAAATTGGGAGATTGGGATTGACACAAACACACTACTATATATAAAATAGGTAACTAATAAGGACCTACTGTATAGCACACGGAACTCTACTCAGTACTCTGCAATGGCCTATATGGGGAAGAATCTAAAACAGAGTGGATATATGTATATGTATAACAGATTCACTTTGCTGTACACCTGAAACTAACACAACATTGTAAATCAACTATACCCCAATAAAAATTTTTTTAAAAAGCCCATCTTCAAAGATTACATATTCTCCGATTTAATTTATATAACAGTCAAAAAATGAAAAATATTATAGAAATGTAAAACAGATCAATAATTCCCAGAGTTTATGGATAGAGGGAGTGGGAATAGTATAAGTATAAAGGAATGAAGAATTCCCTTGTGGTGATGGAATGGTTCTGTATCTTCACTGTAGTGGCAGTTACATTAATATATACTTGTGATAAAACTGCAAAGAAGTGCATACAAAGACTGTTGAAAACTGAATAAGGTTTCAGAAACCTTATTCAGAGTGCATTATTGATACTGCAGAGTGTATCAATGTCAATTTCCTGGTTTTGAAACTGCCATACAATTAAGCAAGATATTACCACTGGGGCAAGCTTGGTAATAGTACAGGGGCCTTCTCTGTACTATTTTTGCAACTTCCTGTGGTTTATAATTATTTCAAAATAATTTTTTAAACCTAGTCTAACACAATTTGCAATTCTCTAAATTCACTATATTTTTTAATGTCCTCTAAAGGTACCTTAAACCTGCTACAACCAAACTTCAGTTTTGATAACACTCTTGTTTCTCTGTATTTCCTGCTTATGTGTTGAATTTGTGAGTAGAGGTTTCCCTTATACTGCATGGATATCAGATAGTTTTCAATAAAAGGCATTTTAGGGAAGTGAACAAAAAGAGACCCATTCGCTTCACTACGCTCCTGTGCTTCACTAGCAAGCACAACTTACACAACCAAAAGAGCACTGCCAATTGAAATGGCCAAGAGGATGGAAGACTCCCACATGTAAACAAAAAAATGCACAAATAAGCAAACAAAAATATGAGAGATTGTTAATGCTGAAAAATGAGAACTGGAGGGGGAAAAAATGCTTGGAAATGACGAATATGAATTTGTTTGTGAATCTCTAGAATCAAGGAATAATAATCAATCCTCTTGAGAAAAGACTGTAAAACAATGAAAAAGCAATGGTAACTCACACATTAGCTACTCATGTCCTCCAAACAGTAGCCTAAAATGATCATGGATAATAGACCTATAACCTCTTAGGAAAAAAAGAAACTAATATGACCCCACACACATTACTGATCTATTCTGACATCAAAGAGGAATCATTATGCTGTCTTTACAGTCCAAAGAGGAAAAAAAGAGGAATCCCATTCTTCCACAAACTGTTCTTTGGTCTACTGTCAAAGATGAAATACTGGGCTTCTCTGTGATGATAAAATCTTATATTTATACGGTAAGTCTGTAGCAGGTATGTTCTGAAGAACAAAGCTTACACATCTTAATCTTTTAAAAGAATAGAAAAGTATAATGTGAAAGCCCATAAACTTGCATGTAGTTAGGTAACAAAAGACAATTCATGTTTTAAAGACTGAGCATCAACTGTCATCTTTATTTTAGTTCTTTTCTTCTTTCTAACCCCACAAATACAATATTCTCCAAATAACTTAAAAATAAAGCAGATCATTTTTGAATGAGCCCAAGAGAACATGAAAAAATTAGTAGTAACTGACAAACTCATTTCCTCTCAAAACATCCTATTTTTAAGAGTAAAATACCTATGAAATTAAAAAGAGAAGACAGCGGTGCTCCCCAAATCGTTGGGCCAGGGGGCTGAAGCGAAACCAGACAGGCTCATTTTGGACTAGAGCAAGCAAAAGTGTCTGTATTTGTCCCAAGAAAAGAATCCAGAGAAATACAGATATCCAGAAATACAAGGTAGAGCAAAGTGAAAGCCATGCCCCAGAGTCTGGTGATATGGTACCAGAGGGTATGAGGGATGTGGTACAGACTTCCCTCAGAAGTGGAAATGCCTGGATTCTGCCCAGAAAGATTTGTACACAGATATGATATTGGGGAACTACAACATGGTATCACTGGGACTTTTTATCTTTAGCCAGACATTGTCTCCTCATTGGAGCAAAGGAAAGAGCCCAGGCAAGTTGTGACAGATGAGACAAAAAGGCATTTCTCAGGAAGACATGCGTACAACTGAAAGCCTTGATTATGCAGGCTCACTTTCAGCTAAGGATGGCCATGCCATGGGACAGCTCTGACGAATAATTTGTAAACTGAAAGAATGAGATGGAGTTTACAGGTAAACTAACTTATGCTTGGCTAAAATGGACATAGTGAGTTAGCTTGTACTCCTGCTAGGAAGACAGATATGGGCCCTAGATATGCCCAGCCATCTTCTAAGCATTAGAATCAAGACCATATGCTAAGGATAGTAGAACCAAAAAGATAAATGATGAGTCAATGCGAAGGCCCAAACCACTTACCCCCACTTTCTTTGTGAGAAATACAAACCTCTATTTCCATAACTCACAGTTTGCGGGATTTTCTGTTCTTTGAGGGTATGTTCAGTTTCTGTTACATACACCTAAACGCGTAACTGATTTTATCACATTCAGTAATAGAGAATGTAGCTGTGTTATGCAGCTATTCATAATTAAATATAACCTATGGCTACTTGCTTATCATTTATGAAAATAAAAATAAATTATATTGATGATATTGAGTAACATACGATTTTATTAGTAAAAGAAATATTTCTCACTGCTAAATATTTGGAAAACTTCAAGGTTATCTATACAAGAAATATATTTGCAGACTTGGTTTCTGATTATCACATTTTAGATTACAGACCTAGAGCATATACCCAGAAACTGGCTAATTGTAATTTATCCTTCAATGGATCTATTAAAATACACATGAGTATTCCATTCCTTTGTTTTATGTATCTCATTGCAAATTCAAACATACTGAAAAGAACTGAAATCATCAAATAAAAAAAGAGAGGATAAAACAGACAAGGCAAGACATGGGATTTAAATTTTTTTTCTTATTAATAGGTCATAAGTTCAGATTCCACTAGATAATTCTTTCATTTGCAAACTTTTAAGCTGTTATTATGTATTTTTTCTTCTTATTTTCAAAGTCATTCCTGCTATTAGTAAACTCGGTATGACCATTCCTCCAAGCATCCAGAGTTCAGGAGGAAGAAAATCCCTGCAGCTGTTTGATGTCCAAGAATATGAACACTTAGCAGTCAGATGAAAGAAGAGAAAAGACAGAAACGGAAGATCAAGAGAAGAGTGATTTGGGGTTTCTGCAGGGTAGCACTTACCTCTCTCAATAAAGGGAGCTTTGTGCTCATTACGTCCCAGAATTCATCTTGCCTTCAGCTTGTAGTAAACTGGCAACTGCCTTATCATTTCCTCTCCAAATTAAGGATCAAAATTTAAACATATTCTTTTCTTTCTCCATTAGATTATGATTAAAATTACCACCTCCTCACCTCATTCACACAAATGCACTACTAGGAAAGAGAAGGAACCCCTTAAAGTAAAGATGCTGTTAAGCAGCAAAATGAAGAGTTGTGGGGAATTTCCGGTCAGGTTATTTATCTGATGGTTGATTTCAGGACACAGGATTAAAGAAGCAATATCTTTACATATATTCCTCATCCTCAAGAAACCCCTATAAGGTGGGTCCAATCCATATTCTTCCAAAAAAGAAACTGAGGTTCACAGAGGTTGACTAAGTTGCCCTCGAATTCGAAGCTGTTTAGCATTTACGACAGCTAAAATTCAAGCTTCATCTTGCTCTTGTGCTTTGCAACATGGACACTCAACCATATGTTTATTTTTTTTCCATTTCACATGTGAAGCAGGTAAACTTAGGATCTCAGCTATTATGATCTTTGAAACATCAGAAATCAATCAGGTAAGTCACCATAACTTAATGTCAATTGTATAATAAATTAATGAATGTAGATTGTATAACAACGTGTGTTTAATGTAGAATTTTGCCTTCTGTTGATGTACTAGGTTCCTGTTACCCTAAACACAAAACAGAACAGGGGCTGCTCTTGGATCTTAAGCACAAAAAAAAAAAAAAAAACACCTGGATTCTAAACAGTAGTGAGCATCTACTGATGAGTGGACATCACTACATGAAGAGAATCTACTCTTCTGTAAAACAGTAAAGTTACTTTAGAATGAAAGGTAGCTGAGAGCAGCAATTCTCTCCACTGAAAACCCTTTCATGTTTTCCTTTAATATCTATAAATGTATAATTGAAGTTTTACACATGCTTTTAAATAGCAGCAGCATGATATGCTTATCAATCTAAAACGATAGCACATTTCACAGGGTCTGTGTTATCATCTCACTGACTAACTAGGGCCAGCCTGGTGGGAGCTGAACTGAATCCTCTAAGAAGTTACCACACAGAGTCATTTCTCAGGAGATGGTGCAGCAGGCGCCAGAGCCTAAACTAAACCAAATGCTCCATGGAGTCATTTTAAGGCACTTTGAAAATAAGAAGAGGTCACAGCCTCTTGCCCATCACTGTAAAGAATTCAGGAGTGACTCTGGAGTTAGTACAGACCTCAGCTGCAAGGCACAAAGGAATCTACTACTAGTACAGAAGAGCAGGCCAGGTATGACTTATAATTTTTGGATTCTTCTTTGCCTTCTAGAATCATTGACATTTGACTTTTTTCAGAGCCTGCAACTTGGCCAGGCACTGAGAGAAAAGTGCACCATTCAGCTACAATATAAAATTTCTGCACCACGAGAATCAGTTTTTGGTGTGGTTGCTATTACATGAAATCTAAACTACATTCTAATTCTGATTAGATACCAGTGTAAAAGCTATTTTCATTTCTAACAAAATAGAGATGTTCACTGTAATTGTGATACTTAACACACTTGAGCTCACAAAAACCTCTCTTCCTATTCTTGAGCATGCAATTTGACCTGAGGCTCTCTTCAAACTGAATATTCCTTCAGTGATTAAACCCTTAGTCTCTGTGGAATATGGAAATATCTAATTAATAACAAATTTCTTTATTTTCTCTGGTTATTTTTAGCTTTTTCCTTGAACATACATTCCCCTACCCGAGACTGCCACACATAACTCCTGACAACTACTGCTTCTTCTCCTTCTGTCCATCCTAGCATTCCTAACATTTTTAGCTTAGGGTGAGCTTACCTGAGACTTACTAGTGTAGAAAAGAGAAAAACAAAACACTATACCGTTTCCTGTAGGCCAGGTACAGTTTTACAGACTGAGAATATAACAGTGAGCAAACAATATAGACAATGTGCCTACCCATAGGAGCAAATAACCTAGTGGGAGATACAAAAGAGCAGAAACACAACTTCATTACAGTGGATGATCACCCTTACAATACAGGTTTTCAAGGTGGTAGGTAAGAGGTGCGAAGAAGGTTTAGGATGGGAAGAAGTCAGGGAAGGCATTTAATATATATCTCTAGGCTGTGTCCTGAAGTACATACAGGCACTAACAAGACAGAAGCAAAGTATGCATCAAGCAGAAGAAATAACATGTACAAAAGCCATAGCTGGACCCATGGCTAGACCAAAACAGGTGGCATCCAAGACTGGATAATATTCCGGCAAACTTCAAATTGATCTTCTTTAAACATTTGGTAAAGATCTATTTTATGGGGTAGAGAAAAATTATTTTCTATTAATAAAAATTAAATATAGAAATGGGTTCCCTTTTTAATTCATTTCTACTAAGCCAAAAGCATCATTCTTCTGATAAAGATCAGAAAATGTTTCTAGTTCTTGACCTCTCCTGCCTTTTACTCAGTGATCCTTCTAGACTCCTTACTTCTCACAAACCTACACAAAATAAAAAATGAAAATCTTCAGTATTTAAGAAAGGACTACATGTGTAAAACAGGTATCATGTTTCCAATTTATTCTAGTGATATTTTAGTGCCCCTTATAGAATAGCCCCCAGACATCCTAGCTACCTCTTTACACTTAGCCCCCTTCTGATTAGGTGGTACAGAGTGAGAAGGAGGATCCAAAGATGAGGCTAAAAAGGTAGACAGGA
Source organism: Balaenoptera borealis (assembly GCF_965194805.1). Lineage (NCBI taxonomy): Eukaryota > Metazoa > Chordata > Mammalia > Artiodactyla > Balaenopteridae > Balaenoptera > Balaenoptera borealis. Next base: position 35,292,706 of record NC_138862.1, read on the forward strand.
ACCAGATAATACAGAGTTTTGTAGGTCACGAGAAAGAGACTACGCTGTACCTTAAAAGCCATGGAATTGTTGAGAAGATTTGAAAAAGGAGACCAACTGTGAGGCTGTTTTTATAAACCAGGCTAGAGATGCTAGCAACTTGAGTAGGAGGAGAGCAGTAGGAATACAGTGTGGCATATACTTGAAAAGTAGTTAGGAGCTACTACTGACCAGACTTAGAGATAAAAAGAAGGGGAGAGGAGTAATTAAGGATAAGTCTTAAGTTTTAGGCTTGAGTAGTTGGTAGAGGAGGATAACACACACTGAGATAAGGTATAAAAGGACAATCAGGCTTGGGATGAAACACCCTAAGTTCAGTTTTATACACATTGAGTTTTACACTTACAGTACATCAAAATGCAGATATTAGATATATAAGACCAGGAGACTAAGACCAGGGGAGATTTAGGGTGAAGCTAGATGTGGGTAGCCTCAGTACATAGATGGAATTCATGGGATGGATGAGAATGCTTAGGGAAAGTATGTGTATAAAACAGAAATACATAAAGGAACCTAGGGAAGAGCCCTGAGAATCTCTTATATTAATGATCTGAAAGAGGCTGAGGAGAAACCACCAGAGAAAATGGAAGAAAAGCAAGAGTACACATCATGGCTTCAAGGATCTAATAAGTGGTCCAAAACGTCCAATGCTAGAAATTAAGAGAAAGAAAGAGGTATTCACTAAATTACCAAGAAGTCATTTTTTGTGAACTTGTTGGAACAGTTTTATTAAAGAAAGATTAATCCCAGTTGCAGCAAGCCATGTGAATAACTCACCACAACCGAATCTCGGGGTCTTCATCTGTAAAACAGGAAAAACAAAAATACCCACACTTCCTACCTTGTAGTTTTGTTATTAGGGTTAAATTAAATACTATAACATATGTAAAAGTTACTATATAAACAGAGGGTATAGACAAGTGTTACTGTAACTGTGTTGTTCATCCTCCTGTTCACAAATGTCAGTTTTCTGTTCCACCCACGTGGTCGATAAGTCACATTTGACTTACACTGGCCAATATGTGTATCAGCAGAAGTGGCTGATTGCTTGGCAAAAGCTGTAAGAAATAGTGCATAGTTCAAAATGTTCTCTGTTCCTTGCCCCTGCCACTGTAGAAGCATGTTTCAAAATGAAGACTTCATCAGCCTAGATCCTTGAATGATTGCCATGAGTAGAGCCTGACTCACGCTGACATGTAGCATGGGGACAAATAATGTTGTTTTAAAACACTACGATGTTGGAATTATGATACAGCAACTAATTGCAGCACAAATAACAGGTGAAAAAAGCAGGAAAGCCAAGAGGAAAATCCTATCTTAGAAGGTAATCAATGAGACATCACAGGGCCTGTCACCCACGCTAATGTCTAATTTTTATTTTATGGCACGGAGTAATTCACTAACCCTCACACTTGATTCAACATTCCTACAGTTACAGAGAAGGTAAACAAGAACAAAGGTACATAATGGAATTTCTAATAAAGACACAGTGTTTGAGAAAGAATAAGACAGTCCATCAATGAGAAACTGCCTCCCCCATCACCATTATACTGTTATTATTTGTACCCTAAATTTTCTTCACTCCTTAGTAAGCATACTTTGCATCTATGTTTGACTGGTTGTATATTTGTGTTAGGCCAAAGACACACTGCCTAAGTGGGTTATTAGAAATGAACGGAAAATAGGAAAAGTAATCAGGACCATACTTAACGAAGGAGAAATTCTTTAATTCTTCAAATGCTAACAGTAAAAGTTACTGCTGCCAAACGCCAAATTACTATTTGATATGCCTAAAGGGAACATGTGTGCTGGAAAATGGCAATTACTCAGAACCAAGGCCAGAAGTAGAATCCAGGTCAGAGTGAGGCACAAGGACCCACTGGACCAGCCTTTTCATCAAGAACACTGGACTGCTCCCACTTCTTTATTCTGGCCTTTGTCCCTCTCATTAGTTCTGACAAACCATGAAAGAGGATCAAAACTGCTTCAATCCCAATGGAGCTGAAGTGAATTACATGAAAGAAACACTTAACAAGGGAGGTTTGTCTACTTGTAATCATTTTTTTAAAACAGAGAGGGGAGAAACGGAGACAAAACATTTCCACAACTCTGCTTTTAGAAATGTCTTACGTGTCATTTTACAAAGCAACCAAGTAAATTAGTGTCATCAAAAAAGTCGGACCACCATCTTTTGCTCTAAATTTTTTTACTATTTCTAAACCAAATCCAATCCTGAACAATGAAGATCATACACTAAATTTCTTTGAAAGCACATATTGTAAACACTGAAGGCAATTTCACAAGGCTGCTCCCCGAATGGCTTATATAAAGGCCCAACATCTGATTAACTTAGCAACAGCTCAAGGTGACTCCTTTGAGGAGGGTCCATGCATTAGGATATACAAGCTCTGGAATGAAGTGTTGTGTTCAACTTTGTGTTCCTTACTCTTTGTTCCTAAAGGACCCTTAATAAACAGTTGCTGAATTGAGTACAGGTAATAAGTGACAATGCCAGGTCATGAACCTAAGACTTTTATTTTCCCAAACTCCAAATCAACCGTGTTTCATTACCCCCAATGCTGCTTCTTGCCAAGTAACTACTAGAAGTTTTCTATTACTTGAAACTGTGACTAGGTATTCTGTTGCCATGGTAATTTTCAAGTGGCTCTGCTAAAAGGGCAGAAACCATTAAATCGCAATGTGCTTATCTCACAAATATAACTACTATAACTAGCATAACAACTATTTTAGTCTTAAAAATTATACCTTTTAAGTTCAGCTGACTACTGGAATTATTATCCTAGCAACTTCAGCATGATAGGAGACGAGCTAAAAGTAAAGCATACTAAATGGGCCTCTAGAAGTCTGGCTTTCCTCGCCTTTCTCCAGCTTCAGGATGGCAATCCCCAACACGGGTTAGTACTAGTCAATGATGGCCCAAGGGGTAAAAAACAAAGACCAAGATAAGCTTAATCTTCTCTGAGAGGGGGAATATTAACAAGGAAAGAAAAGCTGCCTGAAAGAATCCTATATAAAATCACAGTATTTGCTATAAAATAAGCGAGAAGGTTTTAAAAGCGCAATTACACAGGCCGGGTGTTATGCACACGCTAATTCACAGGACCACTCTAGTCCACGGAAGGGTCAGAAAACCTGCAGTGCAGTTGCCTAACTCCGCATCAGCACCTGAGGAAACGGGTGCTGGCAGCCAAAGCACACACCCAATGGCGCAAAACTGGCGATTCGAAGGGAGGGGAGAGGGATGAGGAAAGTTTATTCAGCGCTTCTGCCTCTAGTCCGGCGGCAAGAGTTGTCAACCCGCAACTCCGGAAGCCATTGAACCCAATTACCGGACTCAACTCGTCGCCCAAGCCCGGAAGTTGCTACCCACCAAGGTGGGGGGGCGGGGCCGGCGGGGGTGGAGCCGGCGAGGGGCGGGGCCGGCACGTACGAGCGCCAACGGGCGGCCCTAGCCGCAAGCTCGCGGCTGCAAGGCGGGCTGCTGGGTTCTGTGGAGTGGGTGAGGGGGGGCAGTGGGGGGGGCGGGGGGGAGTTGGGGGACAGCACCAAGGTGGGGCTGTACCTGCGCTGGAATTCCGGAGCGAAGGGCTTCAGGTACGGGTCTGCCTCTAGAAGTCGGGCTAGTTCGGGCATGTCCGCTAAGGCAGCGGCCAGCGCCTCCTCAGAGCATTCGGACCGAGCCTCCCGAGCCGGGTGACCCGCCGAAGCCGCCATCTTCCGCCGCAGCCCGAGTAGCCGAGGCCCGAGAGGGTCGAGTGGAGCGGGAGCGGGAGCTCTAGCCGGGAGGACGCCCAGGCGAGCTGAGGCAAGCCGCGGAGGCCCAGTTCCCTTTATAGCGGAGAGGACGGCCGCCTGTCCCCCTTCTCCCCCCCGCCGGCAGGGAGGAGCAGGACCCGGAGTGATCCCCGGACGCACGTCCCGAGAGGGGAGGAGGCGCCCAGGCCTCTCCGCCTACTCACGCGGCTCGCGCGGGAGGCCGCGGAGACCTGCCCCTTCCTCCCCCCGCGTCTCTGCCCCGGTTCCCAGGCCACCGCAGGAGGCGGTCCCGAGCGGACCTCGCTCAGCCTTGACCTTTCTTACCCTGACCCATTCTTGGCTGCGGAGAACCGCCGTGCCACCTCCCACCCACCCACCCCCCAGCTTTTCTTTCTTTGAACAAGTCTCACTGGCGGCATGCCTTTCAAATGGATATATGGTTTTCTTGGAAGGGACTTTTCTTCTCTAAGTTCTGAGAGAATCCTGTAATCGTCCCAGAGATACTCTGGTGTTCTGGTATTATTCTCTGGGTTACCAAGGACTGAGAATTGGAATTATGAAAACTTTTACCATTCCCCATAACCTCAAAAAGAAAGAAAGAAAGAAAAAGGCCCTTTGCCTTTTAAAATAATTGCTGTAAACAAACTTTTCAACAATTAAACTATTCTTAATGAGACAAACGGTACAGGGAAGAGCATTAGAATTCAGCTGTGCCACTTACTAACGAAGTGATAAGGCAAGAAATCGCTTCATCTTGGCCTAAGAATGGGGGTCGCTAGGTAGTCTACACCACTTGGAACTTACTTATATTCTTTCAGTCCCATTAACTGACGGGTTTCTAGCTCACAGATCCTTTTCTAAGAGTACAGAATTGTGCACCGAGACAGTTGGACCGACCAACCCAGGAGTTTCCAAGCTACTTTGTACTTAGAAACTGGAGAGGCTTGGAGTATATCTGTCCCAGTTAAGTTCGAGGTGTGGACAATCCAAGTGGCTATGGAGAAGGACGTGTTGATCAGCCACGAACCTTGAATTTTAAAATGTTCAAAACATTCTTTGTGAAGGGGTTAATAAGGACTTGATGAAAGATATCTAGTAACAGAGGGCCTCAAAGTGAAAGAGTGGAGGACTTGGAAAACCTTCAGAAAGGCATGTTTTATTAATCCCATAAAGATGACAACATGCAAACATTTGTAAATTATAAAACAACACTTGAAACTCAGAAGCAGGATACCCAATAGACCCACAGACCTGTATCCCAATCCTAAACTTTTCTCATAAATCCTGCCTATTGAAATCTGTGTTTAGCTGGTTAAGAGTCCTAAACCAAGTGTCTCCAAGACATACCCTAAGTCAGTCTTCTCATCCTTTCTGCTGTCACTCTTACGCAGGCAGCCTTCCTCTCTCATTTGGACTAACATATCTAAGGGTTTCCCCTTTCTCTTTCTCACCTCCAATCCATTCTCTAGGGTTTCTCGAGCTTTAATGTGCATATGAATCACCTAGGGATCTTGTTAAAAGAACAGACTTTCTGTTCTGAGTGGTGCCTCATACTCTGTAATTTTAACAAGCTCAGAGGTGATGCTGCCTCTGCAGGTTGGAAGCACAGTTTGAATAGTAAGGCTCTATGCAAGGAATAAATCGTACAACCTAAATGACGTGCTTGGTTCACCTGGAGTTAAAAATGAAAACTCCCTACTCTTCCCTTACAAGGCTTCCATAATCTGGTCCCTGCCTACCTTTCCACTGCTTATCATTCTCTGGCTTTACTATTCTGTAGTCACACTGACTTTCCTGAAACTCACTGAGCACATTGTAGCCTCTGAGACTTTACTTGCCCTTCTCTCTATTGAGAATTCACTTCCCATAGCTGTTTCCTTCCCAGCATTCATTGAGTTCTCACCATAAATGTCAACTCATCTCTGAGAAGCCTCTAATTCCACTATCTAAATATCTCAATATCTTCTCTCCTATGCAACAGTTAACAAAATTTGCGTATCTTTTTCTCTTTTATTTATTGATCTCCCACTTTAGAATGTAAACTCCAAGAGAGCAGGGACCCATTTTACCTTGTTCACTATTGAAAAAGTATTTATTGAAATCCCATGTGCCAGCCAGTTTCCTAGGTACTGGGGATTAGTGATGAATAATACAAGTCCCAGTTGTCATAAAGCTCACAGAATAGGTAAATCTGTAGAGACAGAAAGTAGAGTATTGGTTTCCCAGGGCTGAAGGAAATAGAGAATGACTGCTAATGGGGAGAGGGTTTCTTTTAAGGGTGATGATAATTTTCTAGAATTGATTGTGGTCATGGTCGCACAGCTCTGTGGCTAGACTCAAAACTATTGGAATTGTACACTTTAAGTAGGTGCATGGTATGTGGATTATAGCTCAGTAAAGGTGTTTTTAAAATACCAAAAAAGAACTTTTAAAGTATAAATAATATGAAATATACTCTTTAAAACTAACATATATCCCCTGTTGAAAATTACTAGGAGGAAAAAAAAGAAAAACAGAGATCTGTGACCAAACTCTAGAGAGAGAAGTAGAAAGTAAGTAACTTTAAATAAAAACCAGCAGTGATGATAAAGGAGAATGTGGTTTCTGAGAAGACAAAGGAGAAATTCCAGAAAGAAGAGAGTGATAATAACCCTTTTATCTTTAATAATGTCATTGATAACCCAGGTTCCTTGGTTCTTTCATTTCCTCATTATGTAGGCTTTGACCTCAATTTTGTCTCCTCATTGTTATAAAATGGCTGCCACAGCTCTAAGCGGCACTTCTTCATAAGGCCACATTTAAAGGAAAGAGAAATGTTCATACCGTCCATCTTTGCCTAAGGGAAAACTCCTTCATAGCTCTTTGGCTAGAGCTAGGTCACATACCCACCCCTACACCACTGACATAGAGGAATATGACTACCATGCTTGGTTTAAATTAATTGTGATTCACTGCTTGAATTGGGTCCACCTTCCCTTACTGCATTGCTGCCCAACATCTCGATAAAATGGTGATTCAACTGACATGGAAAAGCAGGATGGATAATCATGTCTGCCACATTTTCCTTTGCTACCCATCCTAGATTCCACTACCCATGAAACTTGCCCGTGTTATTAACTATCTCGTCTTCTTACCATACTTACATGGCAAAACCTGAACCTAGAGTTGTTGAATTTGCCTTCCCCATTCCTAAATCCAGACTGGTTCTGGGGAATACCAAAAAACAAACAAAACTCCATAACTGTAGAAACAAAAACCCTTCCTCGTGCAAGGCAATCACAACTTTACAGGCCGTACACTGCATAAGGTATGCCCAACCAAGAGGGCAAATGAAGGCATTTGCCCTGAGGAAGAAGAACCATTTCCTTTGCATGAAGGTGCCTCTCCCTCCTCAAGCTATGAAACCTTAGGAGTGTGCCCACCAACAGGAGGCACTTCTTCCTAAATCACAAAGGTGACTGGCAGTCCTGCCCTCAATTCTCTTCCTCTCCCTTGACCATAACACTCCTCTTTCTTCATTGCCAAGTGCTTGAGAGACTATCCCATTTACTGTTTAACACACTGTGGGCTCACTTATGTTTCTACTGTATTGAAACTCCTCTTTCCAAAACACCCAAAATCACCTAGCGGTTAAACCCAATGGGCAGTTTTCAGTTTTCCTATTTAATCTCTGAAGATTTGGAACTGCTGATCATTTTTTTCTCATCTATTGAGAAAGAAAAGCGTAGAAAGTTGTGACAGAATTTGAGCTAATAAAGATGTTTAGCCACTGTGAGATATGAGAAAGAAAACAAGTCGAGGACAAGAGGATTCCTGAATAATGATGAGAGCACAGCAGAGGCTGGATATCAGATACCTGAAATAGTGCCACATGGCCCAACCATTAGTTTTTGTTCATTGCTTGGTAAGCTGGGTGTGTGAGCTCAAAAAAATAAGTATTTGAATGAAGCTAGAGTTGGAGATTTACAGGGTGAGAATAGTAGAAGATTAGTAGGGCTGAGAAACTTGTGCTGGTGACCATGTCACATAATACTTAGCCATGGAATTCACTTAGTAAGGGTGGTTAAAACAATAAGGGAATTAAAAGATCTTTGTTAGTGCTCGATACTGATTTAGCAAGGATAAGAAAAGTGGTTGACAAAGAGAAAGTTGTTTGTGGTTAGATAAGAGCAGTGACTGGACTTATCCAGACTGCCTGAGTTCTCATCAGAGCTCCCCGGCGTAAAACTTGGCAAATTACTTTGCCTCTCTATGCCTTCATTTTCTCTTTTTTTCTAAATTTTATTGGAGTATAGTTGATTTACAATGTTGTGTTAGTTTCAGGTGTACAGCAAAGTGATCCAGTTATACACATACATATATTCATTCTTTTTTAGATTCTTTTTTCGTATAGATTATAACAGAATATTGAGTAGAGTTCCCTCTGCTATACAGTAGGTCCTTCTTGGTTATCTATCTTATATATAGTAGTGTGTGTGTGGTCATCCCAAGCTCCCGATTTATCCCTCACCCCTCCACATTTCCCCTTTGGTAACCATAAGTTTGCTTTCGATATCTGTTAAGTCTGTTTCTGTTTTGTAAATAAGTTCATTTGTATCATTTTTTAAAATTAGATTCCACATATGAGTGATATCATATGATTTTTGTCTTACTCTATCTGACTTCCCTCCTCTCTAGGTCCATCCCCTATACCTTCATTTTCTTAATTGCAAAGTAGAGTGAGGATTAAATAAGAATAGTTAATTATTTAATGAGTTCTTAGGATAGTGTCTGTCATATAGTAAGCACTATATGTGTTAGCTATAATTATTACTATTATTATTAATAGATAATATACTTACTTTAGGAGGAAAGTGTGGCTTTTCCATCCCTATATCCATAACACACATTCCAGTTTCTCCATATTAATATTTAACTTATTCATTGATTCTGGATATGGCATACTTAAACATGGAAGAAACATGAGGATGGGTAGTTTTATTTATTTTACAAATTAAATATTTGAATGCCTACTATTTTTAAGGCATTATAGTAAAGCATTATGATCACGTAAAGAACTTTGATATAATCCATTAAGATATTCACAATATTAGACAATTCATACATGAAAATTTAAACAATGACAGCTCAAATAGTATACAGTTGTATTAATACCATATTTTAAAATTTAATGAAGTTTTAAAATCCTATTATTTATCTTCCTTCCCCTTGCTCTTTCTCCCTCTGCCCCTCAGTACTATAAGTGCTATCTTCTTTGAAGTAATGGAATTTAATTAGATATATATTCCTTGAAATTTCTCCATTGAAATATTCTAAAACTTGATAAGGCAATGGTTACACAATTCTATAAATTTACAAAAATGTCACTGAATTATACATTTAAAACAGGTGAATTTTATGGTGTGTAAATTACACCTCATAAAGGTAGTTTAACAGTTTATCTTGCATAAGACTGTAACTAAGACTCTCCATTGAAAAGGTGGATCTAATGGCTGGCAAGTATCGGTATCCCAGTCTCTAAACTGACATCCACTTATTTCTGGATTAAATTCAACAGAGGCAATGGCCAGCCAAACGTCCCCTCTACCACCTGCCAAGCCTCTCAGGGGACCCTGGAGGAAGAGAAGTTCATTCTGTCTTCAGACTCATTCACCCTCTCACCTCTCTACTTAGATGGCCAAGTGGTGAGTGTTCAATGTGATGGTGATTGTTACCACCTGGAAACCAGAGTGAGGCAAACAACTTTTCCAGAGATGGTATTTAATTGTTTTTAGGTGATAATCATTTTCAATTACTTTTGTCCTAAGTTGTATGAGAACCAGTGACATAAAGGTGAAAGGCTCTAATTTTTGTGACAAATCCTCTGAGCATCTGGTCCTCTCCATTAGAATTTAAGCAATTTCCCTTTATCTCAGACCTACCCAAGCAAAACAGTAATTTTTATTTCACTCAAAGTACAGGCATCCTTTATGCCTTTATGTTATCTCTAGTGATTATTTTATATCTGAAATTTTCAGTACTTCTCAATTGTTTCTTATTTGAAAGTTTTGCAAACTTTCAGGTGCAAGATCTTGTAAGAAAGAATCAGGTAGCTGTGCTTATCGTAATGGAGTCACTGAAAAGATGGCAGCGATTCTTCAGAATAATAGTTAATAATAATAACACACTGCTTTCTACAGTCTAGGAGAACTATTTTATACTGCCTTTCAGAAAGGTGACTATGAAGGATAAATGCAAGTTTTTTTTTTAAAGACTTAAAAATTAAATGAAAAAAATTTAAAACAATGTATCTGTCAACTTTACCTAAATGGAACTCAGGTCTCTGGCAAACCTTGCCAGTCCAGAACCAAGCAGAGAGCCAGAAAATGGGGGTAGCGGGGTGGGGGCTTTTTTATCATATAAAATTTGTCACAAAGCCCATGGGTTAAAGCCTCTTCTAATATGCTTATAGGAAGTTACCTCCTACCCCCATCACCTATTATAGTAGCTTGAATGGTGGTCCCCCAAAAGATATGCCCATGTCCTAATCCTTAGAACCTGTGAATGTTACCTTATTTGGGGAAGGTCTTTGCAGATACAATTAGATTAAGGATCTTGAGGAGATCATCCTGGATAATCTGGATGGGTCCTAAGTCCAATGAGAGTGTCCTTAGAAGAGAAGAACTGCAGAGGAGATAGTCACAGAGAAGAGAAGGCAATGTGACTGTGAAGGCAGAGATTTGAGTGATAAAGCCACAAGTCAGGGAATACCAACAGGCACCAGAAGGTGGAAAAGGCAAAGAACAGATTCTTCCCAGAGCGTTCAGAGGAAATATGACCTTGCCAACACCTTGATTTCAGACTTCTGGGCTCCAGAACTGTGAGAGAATAAATTTCTGTTGTTTTAACTCACCTAGTTTCTGGTAATTTGTCTTGACAGCCTTAGGATACTGATAGACCTATTCAGTTTTTTTAAAATGAGTTCTCAATGATTGCAGATGGGAAGCAAATCACATGGCTGAGGGATTGCTTTAGAACATTAATTGGCTTATATATATACCACCTATTCAAAAATGGGATTTGAGGTAGCTAATAAAAATACTTGTGTTAAATGAAACAATACTTGACAAAAGCAAAAAATAACAAATCAGAACAGAAAAAATCCATGACATTTGAGCTCAGACCTTAGTTCTTAGGTTCCTAGAAGTAGCAAAAGCAAAGAAGGAAAGATATTAGGTATTTACATTCCATAAAGTTTGAATTGTTTTTCCTAGTTAGAAATCTATAAATGATGGGTATTGAGTAACATTTTGAATAATATACTTGAAATACAATTTTAGATTAACTACAAAGGCCTTTCCTAGATAGTTTTTTCCTATGGATAGCAGTATGTTATTGTTGTAATGAACACAGACCTTGGAACTAGGCTGCCTGAGTTTAGATCTCTATCTGCCACTCACTTGCTGTGTGACCATGGCAAGTTAATCTCTTTGTGCCTTAATTTCCATTTCTGTAAAATGGGAATGATAATAGTGTCTGCTTTCATATTGAGAAGATTAAATGGCTCAATACATATAAGGTATTTAGAACATAGCATATAATAATCATTCAATAAATGCTAGCATTTATATTTCTTCTAAGGCAAAACAATAGCAAAGGAGAGTGATGTGTTCCATATACAAACTTTGCAATAATCTAGATTAGTACAAAAGTAAGAAGGTGTTAAGACCTGAGGATGGTTAGCACACCCTCAGGAAAAAAAGAAATGTGTTATTATGTCAATGAAACCTGACGTAGGTTCTGGTGGACACTAACACTGAACTGAGGTTTTCTAAAGAAACTCTCTAACCAGGAACCAATGTGTTCCTTGGATCAATGTTGGTAAACAAATGCTTGTTACCAATCCATAAAGAAAAATACAGGAATTGAGAGAAAGTGCTTAAAAACTTCAGTGTCAATTTGAATAATTTTATATCTGAAAAATATAATATTAAAAATGTGGGCTTGTATTTGACATTTTATAATTTTTATTTCTCTAAAAAAATGATTTTAATTTTATTTTATGAAACTAATGATCCATGACTGAATGTGGGGGAAATAACTTTTCCTTCATCACTTGTAGTTTGATAAGCTTTGTGCTAGACAGAACCAGAACTCTTCTCAGAAAATTTGTTATCTGCAAGTACCCTGATGAGTACATACTAGATACTCCCAAATTCTCATTTTTTTAAAAAAGGGATTATACTGACTTGGAACATTTTAAAAATAATTAGAATTTATGTTTTACATGTTCAAGGTCAAAGCTAAATTATTCACATAGGGCCTTGTCAGAGACGCTGATCTATTCAAATTGCATTGTAAGATGACCATGCCAAGTTATTGAAGGACAAATTGTAAAGGGTGGGGAAGTTGGCTAGGATACTACCCTGTTACATATTCTTTAGGTAGAAATGTCTTTGGAGTTAAATAGGTTGAGCCCACTGACAATAAAGAAACAGGCAAAGGATGGCTCAAAAGACTATAAAATGCCTATTTACTAAAGCAAAATAATCTGGGTGCTTTAACCATAAACCTAGTCGTACCATATTCTGCTGTAGGACATAAAGTTTTAACCTGAGAATAATAATTTCTCATATTTTGGACTTTGAACATATTTGAATTCCAGTCTCAAACTCTGTCATTTATGAGCCATATGACCTTGGGCAAGTCACTCTCAAAACCTCAGTTTCATCTTCTATAGTATAGATTGTAGTAAAGCATATCATTGGGAAGATATGACATTACAGTATGATAATATCAAGACCATCACTGGAAGGGTACTGGCCCAAGGCAACTCAATTAATTTAGGAGGAGGCAGAGTTGAGCTATTATGACTATATCTAATAAAAGTTACAGTAGGTAGCCTTCCCAACTCTTCCTTCAGCCCAATAGAAGGACTCTCCTAATTGCCCCAACCAAAGGACAAAGAGCTCTGATAATATTGGGGTGGGTGAGTTATAATTATGATAGATTAAAATGCTTTAGGATACTGCTTGTGTAAAAATTAATGACAATCGTCTTCAAAATGAACCTTTGCAACATTACATTTCTAAATTCCATATAGTGTATAATTGTGGGGGGTTTTTTTCAAGGAAGTTCTCTTTAAAACTAAATTATAGAGAAAAAAGAAGCTGACATAAATTAACTTTGAAAAACACTGTTTTGACTATATACTGTAAGGGTAAATAAAGAACTATACATAAACACTGTAATCTAATTGGTAAATTTATTTTTCACAAGGGTATGGACTAGGAATTCTGCAATTCTGCTAGGCTACTCTGCATGTCCCACAATTGAAAAAAATAAGTAAATAAATTGTAGACAATGGAAGCCAGGTTTCTGGCTGTCAGAGATTGAGGTTATAAATAAGCAATGGGGGAAAGATAGCATAGACCCTGTGGTGCTAGAGTCAGAGATAGGAATATGAACTCAGGTACACACACACACACGCACACACTGAAATATCAATACCAAAGAATGTGTATACATTGGTTTGTATAATACATATATTTCTTAGTTCTGTCTGCTGAGAGGATAGGGAAGCAGTGACACCCCAGTAACAACAAGCATACCCAGCACCCAGATCTTAGTTTCTAAACACCATTCCCCAATAAAAAGAACCAGGGCTCCTTGAAGAAATGACTGATTCAAGGAGTGGGTAGGGGAAATTCAAGATAAGCCTGGAGCATTTTATAGTGCAAGAAAGTAAAATAATGTTTTTTAAAAAAAAGAATATGGGGGCATGTCAAAAGGACCACAGGAGCCTCAAGTGGTCCTCAGAAAGAGTCCTCAAATGGTCAAAGCAGGAATCATTTGAGCAATAAAATAAATAAGAGTAGTATTGGGCTCTTAGTAGTAGTAGCATTTATAACCCAAAAGAGCAAAGTAAAAATGAGTATACCCAAATGTATATAATTGATTGAACAAATATGTAAACGGGGGAGAAGGGAAAAATCTTCCTTCAGAAAAATTCCAAATAATTTATGTAGAGCCTCCCTACTCTAAGCAGTGGGGCTTAATTCTCCTCTACTGAAATGTGAGCTGGATTTAGTTACTTGCTTCCAAATTATAGAATATGGAAAACAGAAGAATAGGAAATTTATAGTGGAGAAACCTGTCAGACTCCATCTTAACTAAGCAATCAAAGTTAACACCACAAGTGACAAGACATGTTGATATGAGGTACCCCTTGATATGATTTGATAAGAAGCATTCTTCACCTCTGAGAGAGTCTTTCCCAAGATCCACTGAGAATTCCTAATTATGAGAAAATATCAGTCAAAACCAGATTGAAAGATGCTCTACAAAATACCTGACCAAGTACTCTTAAAAATCGTCCAGGTCATGAGGTACAAGAAAAGACTGGGAAACTGTCACCAACTGAAGGATACATGATGACTAAAAGTAAAGTGGTGTCCTAGAATGGATTCTGGAATAAAGCAAGATGAAATATTAATAAAATATCCAGTTCAGTTAATAGTAGTATACCAATGTTAATTTCTTAGGATTGATAAATGTCCTTATACAAGATGTTAGCATTAGAGGAAGCTGGGTAAAGGTATATGGGAATTCTTTGTGCTGTCTTTGCAACTTTTCTATAAATCTAAAATTATTTGAAAATAACTGTTTTTATGTTTATAATGTTAACTAAGATAAAATATTAATATTTGTTGATTTTGGAGAGAAGATACATGCAGGTTTCAAAAACTATTTTTCTATGATTTTAATTTTTTCTGAAAGAAAAATTATTGCAATATTCATTTCCCCCCTTTTTTCCCCAGCGGTGTTTAGTGCTTACACAAACCTTAATGTTAAATAAAAATATATGTTAATATTTTAGTAATATCATAGTTAATCAAAACTTTCTGACTCTTCTAATGGAATTAAGTGTAATAGATTTTCTGAGCTTAACTCTGAGTTTACAAGGCTGCCACTTAGTTATCTGGTGGCATAGTGTTCTGAGAAATTTAAAGGAACTGCTACAAGTACCTAATTAATCCTTACAAAGTTGAGATAATCTGATTCATTAAAAGAACAATGTGTGCCTGTCACCGAACTAGAAATTTTTAATTACCATCTTGTACTTTGCTGATAACTTGATCTTCAGTGAAAAAAAGTGACTGTCTTTATGTGATGTACCACAAAGTTTAAAGTGCAGAACTTTAGGAAATATGGAAAATCACAGATAAATGGCCTAGATTTTAAGAATTTATTTTTCTCCTTTTAAGATTATTTTCCCTATACTATTAGATTTTTAAAATAATTTAATAGCAACTCCTCATTCTACTTGTCTTTCTAACTAGTTATTTCATTTTAGTAGCTAATACAAAAATTTCACACAACACTGAGAAACGTAGGCCAGTGAATACTTGGAAATTGCTTTTCAGTTTGTTAATTCTTCCACTATTTGCTTCCGTCTATTTTCATTCAAATATTTCCATCTTTGCTAGAAATGTCTTCTATTTTTCAAGATTTTCTTTTCTTTTATGCTCTTTTCTTTTTATTAGCAGTTGTAGTAATGCCTGTAAAACTTGAAAAGACTCACGGTATTCAAAGATAATGCAGTGAAACACAGGTTATTTACTTGATATTGGTATTAAAGGATTTTTTTTTAAACAAAGATTCTGTCCTTACATAAAATTAACAAACTAGGTAGAAACTTACCAATGTCAAAACTTGTTTTGAGGGCTTCCCTGGTGGCGCAGTGGTTGAGAATCTGCCTGCCAATGCAGGGGACACGGGTTCAAGCCCTGGTCTGGGAAGATCCCACATGCCGGGGAGCAACTAGGCCCGTGAGCCACAATTACTGAGCTTGCGCATCTGGAGCCTGTGCTCCGCAACAAGAGAGGCCGCGATGGTGAGAGGCCCACGCAACGCGATGAGGAGTGGCCCCCGCTTGCCGCAGCTGGAGAGAGCCCTCGCACAGAAACAAAGACCCAACACAGCCATAAATAAATAAACAAATAAATAAAATTAAAAAAAAAAAAGTTCTAAATTACTTCTAAAAAAAAAAAAACTTGTTTTGAGAACTTTCTTGAGATAATTAGTCTTACAGATATCCCTGCTTGCCCACATTTATGAACACTTCCTAAATTAACTGTTATGTGGGAAGGTAACGTTTCCTAGACCAACCGTATTAAATTATTTCATGAGAGCGTTTATCATTTTACCCGACTCACTATTCTACTAGTTATACTGTACTTCCGAGCTAAAAAAACTGTTTGACAGAGAAAGGTTGAAACTTTTCCTTAGTAGGATGAGGTCAGAAAATCTAAGAATAGCTCCAATATAAAAGGATTGTAGAGATGGGATTTGAGGTACACATTTCTGTGAAGTTATCACTACTTATTAAATGACAGATACTCGTGCAGTATCTAGGTTTGTTTTTTCTTTTTCTTTTTTTGTGAACAGTATTTGGAATAGAATTTCTTACTCATTAAAATCGATACTTCTCCAGAGTACAGGGAATGTAGTTTAAATTAAAAAGATATACATACGTATGTGTATGTAGAAAGAAACTTTGATTCAATATTTTACCATAAGCTGAATTTTCTACAAAAGAACTATGCATAGAGTTTCTTAATCTTCCTATCACTCATCTCCATTGTTAAGATCAGCTGGGACTTCAGCTTCAGGTCAGATGGAGTAACAAGTACTAGATTTACTGTCCTATATGAAACAATAACAACAACAAAAATATCAAATCAAGGTGCTGGGCATCAGGCAACCTAAGAAAGTGATCCCTGAGAGATGGAAAACAAATGAGGTGAGCCCTATAGATGTCCTAGCTTACTGCCACAAGAGAATTTCCAAGCCACAGTTCAGGGATGAGGAACAAAGGCAGAATGTGTCCTGAGGAAGTGGAAGCTGAGGTCCAGAGAGAACAAGAAGGCTAGAGTTCATAGGACAACACCATAAAGGAGAGAACTGCACAGAGAAATAACCTAGAGTCATTCACATGGTCCCTGCTGAGTATTCCACAGAGTACTGATCAGTCTTTTCATTTGAGGAAACTGCTAGAGACTGTGAAATAAACATTCAAAAGAATTAAAGAGAACAGTGCTTGACATTCACACAGGGCCAGGAAAAATACTGGTTCCCTTCAGCCAGACTAGAAAAACTCATAATTCATGTGGCATTGTGTAGAGTACTCAGGAAAACCTTGTCTCAGTAGTGGGGGATAATTAGCTCTATGCTGGGTGCTTTTCTGAAGCCAACTAACAACTCCTAAAAGCAAGACCCTAAGGATCTGTTTCCAAGTAACTTAACTGCATGTATGAAGGAAGCTTAAGAATATTTACAGGAATAAGAAAACATCCTCTCAACAAGTAAAGTTTACAAGTTTTGGCATTCAATCAAAGATTTGCAGACATGCAATGAAGCAGGAAGACATGACCCATATTGAGGAGAATAATCAATCAACCAAAAATGACTTAAAACTGACACAGGTTTTAGAATTAGCAGACACAAGGACAAAATCGCAGTTATTATACCTGGAATACTTATGTCTAAAAAGTTAGGTAGAAATATTGAAGATATGAGAAAGACCCACTCAAACTTCTTGAGATAAAAACTGCATTGTTTAAAATGAAAATTTAAGGTATTGAAGAAATAGCAATAGAAACTATGCAAAATTTAAAACAAAAAATAATTTTAAAAAAGAGAATTCAAAGAACACCAGTGAGCTGTGGAACAATTTTAAGCAAACTTTTATATATGTAATTAGATCCCAGAAGTAGTGAAAAGAGAAGGAGCATAGAAAAAAATTTGAAGAAATAGTGACCAAAATTTTCAGAATTTTATGAAAAGTAAACACCCACATTCTAAGAAGCTAAATGAGACTTAAGAACAAAAAATGTGAAGAAAACTACACCAACACACTTTATAATGAAATTGCTTTAAACCAGTCATAAAGGGAAAAATTTTCAAAGCAGCCACAGGAAAAAAGGCATATTGTGTACAGACAAACAAAAATAAGGAAGACAGCAGATTTCTCATTGGAAAAACTCAAAAAGTAGAGCAATATTTTTAAAGATGTGAAAGAAAGATTGACAACCTAGAGTTTAATATTCAGTGAACATGTTCAAAAATGAAAGCAATAAAAGATAGTTCATACATACAAAAGATGAAAGAATTCATTTTGAGAAGACCTACACTACAAGAAATTTAAAATTTGCCAGGCAGATGAAAAATGATGCCAGATGAAAATATACATCTAAAGAAATGAAGAGTATCAGTAAAAATAGCTACATGGGTAAAAAATATGAATTTTTTCCTATAATTTAAATTTTATTCAAAAGATATGTGACTGTTTAAACAAAATAGTTGCAATGTATTGTGTGTTTTATAACAAGTAAAATGAGTTTAAAAATAGTATAAAAACTAAGAAGTAAAAACAGAAGTAAACTATCTTCAAATTACATATGGTGTATAAAATCACTTGATGTCATAAAGTGATAAGTTAAAGATGTATACAAAAAAACTTAATACAATTAGTAAAATAACAAAGCAAAGAGGTATAACTAATAATCCAACAAAGGAGATGAAATGGAATTGCTAAAAAAATACTCAATTCAAAAGTGGGCAGAAAAAGGAGGGAAGCTGAACAAAGAACAGGAGGAACAAGAAATAAGAGATAATAGACTTAAACCTAACCATACCAATAATCATATTAGATATAATAGGTCCAGATATTTCAATTAAAAGGGGATTGTCAGATTGGATAAAACAAAAAGACCCAACTCAATGCTGCCTATAATAAATTCAATTTAAATATAAATATACAAAAGAGATGCTACGCTAACACTATTCAAAAGGAAGCTGGAACAACCATACTAATATCAGACAAAGTGGATTTCGAGGCAAATAATATCACCAGGGACAGAGAAGATTATTTCATAATGATAAAGGGGTCTATCAGGAAGACATAATAATCCCAAATCTTTGTGCATCTAAAAACAGATGTTCAAAACACATAAAGCAAAAACTGATAGAACTGCAAGAATAGACAAATCCACTATTATAGTTGGAAATTTCAATACTCTTCTCTCAATATATGATAGAATAGACAGAAAATCAATAACAATATAGAATATTTGAACATTATCAACACACTTAGCTTAGTGGACACCACTAAAGCACTCCATCAAACAACAGTAGAATGCACACTCAGTACACATAGAAAATTTACCAGGATAGACTATATATATATATATATATATATATATTTATATAGACAATAAAATAAGTCTCAATCGCTTTAAATGGATTAAGTTATAAAGAATGTGCTCTCTGACCACAGTGGAATTAAATGAGAAAACAATAAAGAGAAACATATCTGGAAAATCCCAAAATGGTTGATAATAAATAACACACTTCTAAATAAGACATGGATTAAAAAAGAAATCAAAATAGAATTAGAAAATATTTTAGACTAAATGAAAATAAAAGCACAATATGACAGAAATTTAGTGGGATGCCACTAAAGCAGTAATTAGGGGAAAATGTATAGCACTTAAAATCTGTATTATAGAAGAAGAAATTCTCAAGTCAGTAACCTCAGCTTCCACTTTAAGAAATTAGAAAAAGAAAAGCTAACTAAGCCAAAGTATGTAGAAGAAATTAAAAGATCAGAACAGAAGTCGAAGAAATAGAAAACAAAATTAATGGAGAAAACCAAAGACACCAAAACCTAATTTATTGAAAAGATTGATAAAATTGGTAATTTTTAGAAAATTAGCAAATTCATTCCAACAATATATAATAAGGATTGTACATCATGAGCAAATAGGGTTATTTAAGGAATGAAAGGTTGGTTTAACATTTATAAATTAATATATAATTTATCATACTGAAAATCTAAAATGAAAAATCATGTGATTATTCTCCATAAACACAGAAAAAGAATTTGACAAAATCCAACATCCATTACTGATAATAATTCTCAGCCAAGTATAAAGAGGAGGGACCTTCCTCAACCTGATAAGTACTATCTATAAAAATCCTTCAGCTAACATACTTAGTGGTGAAAGACTAAATGTTTCCCTTTAAAATCAGCAACAACAAACACAAGGATGCCCACTCTCACCACTTTCATTCAATATTGTACCAAAAATTCTGGACAGTTCTATCAGGAAATATAAATACATAAATAATCCTTCCAAACTGGAAAGGAAGAAGAAAGTCTGTTCTTATTGAAAAATGATGTGATTGTCTATGTAGATAATTTAGTGGAAACTTCAAGAAAGCTACTAGAACTAATAAGTGAGTTTAGTGAAATTACAGAATATCAGATCAAATCACAGAAATTAATTGCATTTCTGGACACTAGCAACTCATGAGAGAGAATTAAATTTTTCTAAATTGCAACTACAATAGCATCAAAAAATATGAATTACTTAGGGAAAATTTGGCAAAAGTTGTACAAGATCTGTATACTGAAAACTGCAAAATATTGCTTTAACAAATTACAGAACACCTAAATGTAGAGACATATCATGTTCAATGATAGGAAGAATCAATATTGTTAAGATGTCAGTTCTCCCATACTAATCTATAGAATCAATGCAATCCCAATTAAAATCTCAGCAGACTTTTTTTTCAGAAATTGAAAAATTGATCCTAAAAATTCATATGGAGATTCAAAGGACTTGGAAGAACCAAAGCAAGCTTTAAAAAGAAGAAAAAACATGGAGGACTAATACTCCCTGATTTACAATACTTATTATAAAGCTATAGTTATAAAGACAATGTAGTAATGGGGCCAAAAGAGAAATATAGACTATAGGAACAGAATTGACAGTCTAGTAATAGACTAATACCTATGTGGTCAATTGATTTTTGACAAAGGTCCAAAGACAATTCAGTGAGGAAAGAATAATCTTTCAATAAATGATACCTGAACAGTTGGATTTCTATATGCAAAGGAAATGAACTTTGATCTATACCTCTCACCAAATACAAAAATAGTCAAATAGGATAAAAAAACTGTTAAACCTAAAACTATATGAATTGTAGAAGAAAACATAGGAGAAACCCTTCTGACTTGGGTTAGGCAAATACTTGATTCAAAGGTAAAAGCATTGCCCACAGGGCTTCCCTGGTGGCGCAGTGGTTGGGAATCTGCCTGCTGGTGCAGGGGACACTGGTTCGAGCCCTGGTCTGGGAAGATCCCACATGCCGCGGAGCAACTGGGCCCGTGAGCCACAGCTGCTGAGCCTGCGTGTCTGGAGCCTGTGCTCCGCGGCAGGAGAGGCCACAATGGTGAGAGGCCCGCGCACCGCGATGAAGAGTGTTCCCCGCTTGCCGCATCTAGAGAAAGCCCTAGCACAGAAACGAAGACTCAACATAGCAATCAATCAATCAAATAAATAAATCTTTAAAAAAAAAAAAAAGCATTGCCCACAGATAAACATATTGATAAATTTAACGTAATACAATTAAAAATGTCTGTTCTTTGAAAGACATTCCTTTTTTTTTTAGAGCATAACTATTCAGCATATTTATTTATTTTATATAACATTTGAAATATAGTCCTTTACCTTCCTTGTCATTGCTTCTTTTTTTTTCTTTTTTTTATTCAAACAGAAAGTCACAAAAATTATAATCATCCTCATAAGTTCACTCAGTTCCATGTAATTAATTTTTTTTATCTTGATCTTTTGTTAGCACTTTTATGAATTCATCAGTTTTCCATTAGAGTTCTGAAAATGCTTATTCATTCAGTTCAGCAGTATAGTCAGTTACCAGAAACCTGTACTTGTCAGAGTCTTTTCCATGAACTCCTTGAA
The DNA here is from genome assembly GCF_965194805.1 of Balaenoptera borealis. Classification (NCBI taxonomy): domain Eukaryota; kingdom Metazoa; phylum Chordata; class Mammalia; order Artiodactyla; family Balaenopteridae; genus Balaenoptera; species Balaenoptera borealis. The sequence continues at coordinate 35,314,329 of NC_138862.1, forward strand.
GATGAAACCCTTTTATAGGAACATTTTTGCGAAAGCATCATAGTGCACCCCGAACTGTCTGTAAATGAAAAAAGACTTAAAGTGACCACGGTTAAAGATTTGATGAATGTTCATAATAATGCAATTGACAAGGAAATTTAGTTATTTCTGAGATATACATTTTAAAGTAATAACTAGAATTATGACTTATAACATTATACCAGAACATACAAGATTTTTAGAAATTTCATGTAATGTCTGAATCATTTATATTAACATAGTTCCATACAAATAACCCAAAGAAAGTTTAGTATTAGTTGTTTTTTGTTTGTTTGTTTGTTTAGTTTTTTACACTGCAGGTTCTTATTAGTCATCAATTTTATACACATCAGTGTATACATGTCAATCCCAATCGCCCAATTCAGCACACCACCATCCCCACCCCACCGCAGTTTTCCCACCTTGGTGTCCATACGTTTCTTCTCTACATCTGTGTCTCAACATCTGCCCTGCAAACTGGTTCATCTGTACCATTTTTCTAGGTTCCACATACATGCGTTAATATATGATATTTGTTTTTCTCTTTCTGACTTACTTCACTCTGTATGACAGTCTCTAGATCCATCCACATCTCAACAAATGACTCAATTTCGTTCCTTTTTATGGCTGAGTAATATTCCATTGTATATATGTACCACATCTTCTTTACCCATTCATCTGTTGATGGGCATTTAGGTTGCTTCCATGACCTGGCTATTGTAAATAGTGCTGCAGTGAACATTGGGGTGCATGTGTCTTTTTGAATTATGGTTTTCTCTGGGTATATGCCCAGTAGTGGGATTGCTGGATCATATGGTAATTCTATTTTTAGTTTTTTAAGGAACCTCCATATTGTTCTCCATAGTGGCTGTATCAATTTACATTCCCGCCAACAGTGCAAGAGTGTTCCCTTTACTCCACACACTCTCCAGCATTTGTTGTTTCTGGATTTTCTGATGATGCCCATTCTAACTGGTGTGAGGTGATACCTCACTGTAGTTCTGATTTGCATTTCTCTAATAATTAGTGATGTTGTGCAGCTTTTCATGTGCTTCTTGGCCATATGTATGTCTTCTTTGGAGAAATGTCTATTTAGGTCTTCTGCCCATTTTTGGATTGGGTTTTTTTTTTTAATATTGAGCTGCATGAGCTGTTTATATATTTGGAGATTAATCCTTTGTCTGTTGATTCATTTGTGAATATTTTCTCCCATTCGAAGAGTTGTCTTTTCATCTCATTTATGGTTTCCTTTGCTGTGCAAAAGCTTTGAACTTTCATTAGGTCCCATTTGTTTATTTTTGTTTTTATTTCCATTACTCTAGGAGGTGGATCAAAAAAGATCTTGCTGTGATTTATGTCAAAGAGTGTTCTTCCTATGTTTTCCTCTAAGAGTTTTATAGTGTCCGGTCTTACATTTAGGTCTCGAAATCATTTTGAGTTTATTTTTGTGTATGGTGTTAGGGAGTGTTCTAATTTCATTCTTTTACATGTAGCTGTCCAGTTTTCCCAGCACCACTTACTGAAGAGACTGTCTTTTCTCCATTGTATACCTTTGCCATCTTTGTCAAAGATTCGTTGACCATAGGTACGTGGGTTTATCTCTGGGCTTTCTGTCCTCTTCCATTGATCTTAATTTCTGTTTTTGTGCCAGTACCATATTGTCTTGATTACTATAGCTTTGTAGTATAGTCTGAAGTCAGGAAGTCTGATTCCTACAGCTCCGTTTTTTTCCTTCAAGACTGCTTTGGCTATTCAGGGTCTTTTGTGTCTCCATACAAATTTTGAGATGATTTGTTCTAGTTCCGTAAAAAATGCCATTGGTAATTTGATAGGGATTGCACTGAATCTGTAAATTGCTTTGGGTAGTATAGTCATTTTCACAATACTGATTCTTTCAATCCAAGAACATGGTATATCTCTCCATCTGTTGGTATCATCTTTAATTTCTTTCATCAGTGTCTTATAGTTTTCTGCATACAGGTCTTTTGTCTCCCTAGGTAGGTTTATTCCTAGGTGTTTTATTCTTTTTGTTGCAATGGTAAATGGGAGTGTTTCCTTAATTTCTCTTTCAGATTTTTCATCATTAGTGTATAGAAATGCAAGAGATTTCTGTGCATTAATTTTGTATCCTGCAACTTTACCAAATTCATTCATTAGCTCTAGCAGTTTTCTGGTGGCATCTTTAGGATTCTCTATGTATAGTATTATGTCATCTGCAAACAGTGACAGTTTTACTTCTTCTTTTCGATTTGGATTCCTTTTATTTCTTTTTCTTCTCTGATTGCTGTGGCTAGGACTTCCAAAACTATGTTGAATAATAGTGGTGAGAGTGGACATCCTTGTCTCATTCCTGATCTTAGAGGAAATGCTTTCAGGTTTTCATCATTCAGAATGATGTTTGCTGGGGGTTTCTCATATATGGCCTTCATTATGTTGAGGTAGGTTCCCTCTATGCACACTTTCTGGAGAGTTTTTATCATAAATGGGTGTTGAATTTTGTCAAAAGCCTTTTCTGCATCTATTGAGATGATCATATGGTTTTTATTCTTCGGTTTGTTAATATGGTGTATCACATTGATTGATTTGCATATATTGAAGAATCCTTGCATCCCTGGGATAAATCCCACTTGATCATGGTGTATGATCCTTTTAATGTGCTGTTAGATTCTGTTTGCTAGTATTTAGTTGAGGATTTTTGCATCTATATTCATCAGTGATATTGGTCTGTAATTTTCTTTTTTTGTAGTATCTTTGTCTGGTTTTGGTATCAGGGTGATGGTGGCCTCATAGAATGAGTTTGGGAGTGTTCCTTCCTCTGCAATTTTTTGGAAGAGTTTGAGAAGGATAGGTGTTGCCTCTTCTCTAAATGTTTGATAGAATTCACCTGTGAAGCCATCTGGTCCTGGACTTTTGTTTGTTGGAAGATTTTTAATCACAGTTTCAACTTCATTACTTGTGATTGGTCTGTTCATATTTTCTACTTCTTCCTGGTTCAGTCCTGGAAAGTTATACCTTTCTAAGAATTTGTCCATTTCTTCCAGGTTGTCCATTTTATTGGCATAGAGTTGCTTGTAGTAGTCTCTTAGGATGCTTTGTATTTCTGTGGTGTCTGTTGTAACTTCTCCTTTCTCATTTCTAATTTTATTGATTTGAGTCCTCTCCCTCTTTTTCTTGATGAGTCTGGCTAATGGTTTATCAATTTTGTTTATCTTCTCAAAGAACCAACTTTTAGTTTTATTGATCTTTGCTATTGTTTTCTTTGTTTCTATTTCATTCATTTCTGCTCTGATCTTTATGATTTCTTTCCTTCTGCTAACTTTGGGCTTTGTTTGTTCTTCTTTCTCTAGTTCCTTTAGGTGTAAGGTTAGATTGTTTATTTGAGATATTTCTTGTTGCTTGAGGTAGGCTTGTATACCTATAAACTTCCCTCTTAGAACTGCTATTGCTGCATCCCATAAGTTTTGGATCATCATGTTTTCATTGTCATTTGTCTCTAGGTATTTTTTGATTTCCTCTTTGATTTCTTCAGTGATCTCTTGGTTATTTAGTAACGTATTGTTTAGCCTCCATGTGTTTGTGTTTTTTACGGTTTTTTTCCTGTAATTCATTTCTAATCTCATAGCGTTGTGGTCAGAAAAGATGCTTGATATGATTTCAGTTTTTTTAAATTTACTGAGGCTTGATTTGTGACCCAAGATGTGATCTATCCTGGAGAATGTTCCGTGTGCACTTGAGAAGAACGTGTAATCTGCTGTTTTTGGATGGAATGTCCTATAAGTATCAATTAAATCTATCTGGTCTATTGTGTCATTTAAAGCTTATGTTCCCTTATTAATTTTCTGTTTGGATGATCTGTCCATTGGTGTAAGTGAGGTGTTAAAGTCCCCCACTATTATTGTGTTACTGTCGATTTCCTCTTTTATACCTGTTAGCAGTTGCCTTATGTATTGAGGTGCTCCTATGTTGGGAGCATATATATTTATAATTGTTATATCTTCTTCTTGGATTGATCCCTTGATCATTATGTAGTGTCCTTCCTAGTCTCTTGTAACATTCTTTAGTTTAAAGTCTATTTTATCTGATATGAGTATAGCTACTCCAGCTTTCTTTTGATTTCCATTTGCATGGGGTATCTTTTTCCATCCCCTCACTTTCAGTCTGTATGTGTCCCTAGGTCTGAAGTGGGTCTCTTGTAGACAGCATATATATGGATCTTGTTTTTGTATCCATTCAGTAAGCCTGTGTCTTTTGGTTGGAACATTTAATCCATTCACGTTTAAGGTAATTATCGATATGTATGTTCCTATGACCATTTTCTTAATTGTTTTGGGTTTGTTTTTAGTAGATCCTTTTCTTCTCTTATGTTTCCCAGTTAGAGAAGTTCCTTTAGCATTTGCTGTAGAGCTGGTTTGGTGGTGCTGAATTCTCTTAGCCTTTGCTTGTCTGTAAATCTTTTGATTTCTCCATCGAATCTGAATGAGATCCTTGCCAGGTAGAGTAATCTTTGTTGTAGGTTCTTCCCTTTCATCACTTTAGGTATATCATGCCACTCCCTTCTGGCTTGTAGAGTTTCTGCTGGGAAATCAGCTGTTAACCTTATGGGAGTTCCCTTGTATGTTATTTGTCATTTTTCCCTTGCTGCTTTCAATAATTTTTCTTTGTCTTTAATTTTTGCCACTTTGATTACTATGTGTCTCGGCGTGTTTCTCCTTGGGTTTATCCTATATGGGACTTGCTGCACTTTCTGGACTTGGGTGGCTCTTTCCTTTCCCATGTTAGGGAAGGTTTTGACTATAATCTCTTCAAATATTTTCTCTGGTCCTTTCTCTTTCTCTTCTCCTTCTGGGACCCCTATAATGTGAATGTTGTTGTGTTTAATGTTGTCCCAGAGGTCTCTTAGGCTGTCTTCATTTCTTTTCATTCTTTTTGTTTATTCTTTTCTGCAGCAGTGAATTGCACCTTTCTGTCTTCCAGGTCACTTATCCGTTCTTCTGCCTCAGTTATTCTGCTATTGATTCCTTGTAGTGTAGCTTTCATTTCAGTTATTGTATTGTTCATCTCTGTTTGTTTGTTCTTTAATTCTTCTAGGTCTTTGTTAAACATTTCTTGCATCTTCTCAATCTTTGCCTCCATTCTTATTCCGAGGTCCTGGATCATCTTCACTATCATTATTCTGAATTCTTTTTCTGGAAGGTTGCCTATCTCCACTTCATTTAGCTGTTTTTCTGAGGTTTTATCTTGTTCCTTCATCTGGTATATAGTCCTCTGCCTTTTCATCTTGTCTATGTTTCTGTGAATGTGGTTTTTCTTCCATAGGCTGCAGGATTGTAGTTCTTCTTGCTTCTGCTGTCAGCCCTCTCATGGATAAGGCTATCTAAGAGGCTTGTTGGGAGGGACTGGTGGTGGGTAGAGCTGACTGTTGCTCTGGTGGGCAGAGCTCAGTAAAACTTTAATCCACTTGACTGTTGATGGGTGGGACTGGGTTCCCTCCCTGTTGGTTTTTTATCCTGAAGCAACCCAACACTGGAGCCTACCTGGGCTCTTTGGTTCGGCTAATGACAGACTCTGGGAGGGCTCAGACCAAGAAGTACTTCCCAGAACTTCTGCTGTCAATGTCCTTGTCCCCACGGTGAGCCACAGGAGACCCTCCAACACTAGCAGGTAGGTCTGGTTCAGTCTCCCCTGGGGTCACTGCTCCTTCCCCTGGCTCCCGATGCGCACACTACTTTGTGTGTGCCCTGCAAGATTGGAATCTATGTTTCCCCTAGTCCTGTCAAAGTCCTGCAATCAATTCCCACTAGGCTTCAAAGTCTGATTATCTAGAAATTCCTCCTTCCATTGCTGGACCCCCAGGTTGGGAAGCCTGACGTGGAGCTCAGAACCTTCACTCCAGTGGGTGGACTTCTGTGATATAAGTGTTCTCTAGTCTGTGAGTCTCCCACCCAGCAGTTATGGGATTTGATTTTACTGTGATTGCGCCCCTCCTACCGTATCATTCTGGCTTCTCTTTTGCCTTTGCATGTGGGGTATCTTTTTTGGTGCGTTCCAGTGTCTTCCTGTTGATGATTGTCCAGCAGCTAGTTGTTATTCTGGTGTTCTCGCAAGAGGGAGTGAGAGCATGTCCTTCTACTCTGCCATCTTGGTTCCTCTTTGAAAGACATTCTTAAAAGAATGAAATGACAAGATACAGGCTGGGAGAAAATATTTGCAAAGCATTTATCTGCTAAAGGACTTCATCCAGAATATATAAAGAACTTTCAAAACTCAATTATAAGATAGTTTGACTTCGGAGCCCACTGTCTGCTCTCCTGGACAGTACAATGTGTGTTTTGGAGTCATCAAGTACACCAACTAAGCTGCAGTGATAAGTTTATATAGGGAAACTAGGCTGCAACATCTAATTAAAGCATAAGGCATGCTGGAACCAGGAAGTAACACTGAAAATGGTGGAGAAAAGTGATCCAGGATCAGATGGGACAAGGGAAATTGATCTAGTTAGATTGTGCAAATAGCTTGACCAGTCTAGCAAGGCTGTTCAAGGTACAGGGTCTACAGGTTGCAGCACATATTTTAGTCCTGGTGTGTGTGAGGAATGGTGCCATTCAGTGGACAGTGAGAGGCTTCACATAGAGAGTGTCAATAAAGAGTCAATCAGAGATACATCATGGCTGTGGGGATCTGTGTATTCATCATGCAACCCCAGGCTGTGGAAGTTACAGTATGTAGCTCTACTGGAGTAAAAAGGTTTTTGCTGAGAGAATTTCCTTTAAGGGTCTTATTCCTAAAGGAGACTAAAGTACTATATGCAGATTTGGGCTCAGGTTTGAAGACTTGAGACAAACCCTCCCTTAGAGGGCAAGTGCAGAAGAGCCAAAAAAGGAGACAGAGGAGATAGAAGTGTTGAAAAAGGCAGAAGAAAAAGAAGAATATTTACAGATATCAAGAGAAGAGAATGCTTCAAAACAGGCTTCATTAAAAGTTAAAGAGCGGTCAAGAAGTGTCGTTAGGAATTGATGATTAGACGATTATTTACGACTGTAAGAATGCAATACTGGTAGTGTGGTGGGATAGGAATTGGCTGTTATAGAGACAAACCAGACAAAGTGATAGCAATGCAGCACTAGTTGTTTAGTGTTTATGAGAACCAGAGCTCCAGAAGCAGATCTTCCAGGTCTGAATACTGATTACATCCTTTAAAAACATTGCAACTGGGCTTCCCTGGTGGCTCAGTCATTGAGAATCTGCCTGCCAATGCAGGGGACTCGGGTTCGAGCCCTGGTCTGGGAAGATCCCACATGCCACAGGGCAACTGGGCCTGTGAGCCACAACTACTGAGCCTGCGCGTCTGGAGCCTGTGCTCCTCAACAAGAGAGGCCGCGACAGTGAGAGGCCCGCACACCACGATGAAGAGTGGTCCCCGCTCGCTGCAACTAGAGAAAGCCCTCGCACAGAAACGAAGACCCAACACAGCCAAAAATAAATAAATAAAGATAAATAAATTAAAAACAAACAAAAAAACACTGCAACTTTGGGCAAATTGTTTAATCTCCTTCTGACTCAATCAAATAACGATAATACAATAATAAGTACACCATAAGTTGTTATAAAGACAAAATAAAACCTTGTCACATAGTAAGTGTTCAAAAATATTAGGTATTATTAAGATCATGCATTCATTTCAGAAGTCTGGCTATGAAAGAAGAAAACTAGCCATATCCCTCCTTTTTCTTTTCACACCAGTTATGGATTAAGGCCCTACATTGCTGTAATAATACAGTCAGAAATTATTTTTTTATTGAAATCAGAAATGGATTTTTTTATTGAGATTTAAACTCCATCTGCTTTCTTTTCTTTCTGTCCCTGATTCCTAAATCAACAGAGATTTCTCAGTAGCCCCCTTTTGCAGGATTCCTAGGTGCTTCTCCCAGTTGCTATTCCAGGTGTGCCCAACCCTATACCATTTCTTCTGCCACATGGATGCCACCTATTCTCTTAATTGCTGACCACTAAGATAAGGGCATGCAAATGAAGGGTTTGAGGAGGCTATATTAATAAGAACATAATTTTGAATATATTCTTATGAATATATATTATAATAAGCATTATCCACAGAAGAATATGTTTATTATAATACTTATTAAAAATATAGTCATAAGAAGAATATATCCACAAAAAATTATGTACATTCTTGTGATTATACTATCTTATTCCCTTCAATCTTCTTTACCTTCACCTTGGTCTTCCACTCTAGCAACAGAGAGTAGGGAAGACACAAAAATAAACATTCCCACAAATATTTATGTAATCACAATAAAATCTGGTCAACTAAAGCTCTTCAAACAAGCAAACCTGGTAAATTAATCAGTTAGTAAATTGGATTCTGGCCAATTGTGTTCTCTGCCTGCCCTTGGGTTCGTTGAGATTCCTTTGTATCCTTGTAAGAAATTTCCTCTCTTTTTATTTAAACTAGTTTAAGGTTAGTTTTTATTACTTGCTTTCAAAAAAACCCTTGACTATCACACACTCTCACATATGGCTGCTTTCCATATGCATGTAAACATGTTTCATATCTTCCCTTTAACTGTCAAACTTCTCAAATGAGTTTATATTCTATAATCCCATTACCTCCCTTCTCAGTTATTCCTGGTGCTTTCTACCTGTACTACACTGTCAAAACTAGTCTTTCCATGGCTGCCAGTGAGTACCATGTCAATAACTCCAGTAGAACAATTCTAGTTTTTATGTAGCTTGATTTTTCAGTAGCATTTGACATTGTTGATTTTCACTCTGGAAATGCTTTCTTTGGTTTCTTTAACAATTTTTCTTTCTTTTTTTTAGATTTTCCTTCTACTGATTTTCTGTACCTTTTTGATCTCCTCTGTCACCTCTCTCTTTATTACTTGATCCTTAATGTCAGAGTTCCTCTGGAATTTTCCCCATTTTTGTTGTTTTCCCCCTCTTTTTGTTTGTTTGGTTTGGTTTTTGTTGTTGTTTTCAGAAATGGTATCATTACCTACCCAGTTGCTCAAGAGGGAAAACTGAGGTTCATGCAGTCATCCTTGATGGCTTCTTTTTCTTCACTGGGCACATAAATCTTAAAGAATCAACCTCCAAATTGCTCTCAGATTTATCCACTTTTCCCCTGCTTTCCTGTGGGTGCCAACCACCCTTCTCTATTCCCAGCATGGTGGTCCCAACTGGTCTACTCCAATGGCTTTCTCAGTGGTCTCTTGCATTCAGTCAATCCCTTCTTTAATCTATTCTTTACTCTCAGCTAGAATATTAAAAAAGTAAAAAGTAAAAGCATAAAATGGGATAAGTCTTGCTTAAGACCATTTAATATATTTCAATGTCTTTTACAATAAAATCCAAGCTACTTAAATGGCTTACAGGGCCTTCCACAATGTGGGTGGTGCTCACCTATCATCTCAATCTTGTCTCTTACATACCTTCTTATATTTCTTTCACAGTTAGTTTCTTTTAGCTTTAGTGAGGTACTGTTAACACTCTGGCCTCTGGGCCCTCAAAAAGACTGACTTTTCCCTGAGCCTGGAAGTCTTGCCCCATTCCCTACTTTCACCAAGTTACTATGCACCCATCTTTGAGGTCTCAAATAAGATGTCATCTCCTTGACCCAACCCTAGGTTGTCAAACACTAGATTGGATCCCATAACATCCTGCATATCTCTTTTATAATGCCTACTACACATAAAATTGCTTATTTAATGCCTATACTCTCTGCTGTATTATAAACTCCATGAGAGCAAAACCTAAATCTATTTTATTGCTATCTCCCTAACACCAAGCCCAGGCCAGGCTGATAACAGATGCTAAAAAAGATTAGATGAATGAGTAAATGAATGGCTTTTTTTCTAGAATCTACTGTGTGACTATTATAAAGTTTTCTTTGAGATGAAGCAAGTGCTTTCCCTAAATCTAGGCTGGTCCTTGGCATTAATGACTTTAAGTTCTAACTATACACTGTGGATAGATGGAAGGTCCACCTTCCCCAAAATATCTTACCTGGTAACCTGTCATAATTTCTCTCCTTTGTTATTTGTTCTAAGACTGCCCTGCCTCTACCTAACTCACTTAAAGTCCCTAATTATAGGATTAAAAAAATATTAATTGCTTTCCTAAAGGTCAGTGTTAAATGCATATCATTTTTTTTCTGGGGGCAGAGTCTCACTTCCCTCTCTTTGTCCAATTGGAAGGATAATATTATCATATTTGCTTATTGCTAAAATGCTATCCCTAAGAATATAAGAGAAAGAACACACAGCTTTTAGTAGGAGCTGTGGGCTTTACCCAGAATAATAGGGCACCCTCTGACCTTTTTGTTTTGGAATACTAAGTAAGAAAATTAGCCATCAGGAACAAGGGTGACACTGAATAACTTTTCCTCCCTCACAATTTTGTAGATCTTAGCCCAAATGCTTTTAAAATTGATATGTATTATTTTTCTTATTTAAACCTTTAAATATTTAATTTTAAAATATTTCAAAATCATCAAGAATTACAGAAACTAGCATAACGAATGGCATACTACTCCATAAAATTGATATGTATTTTTGAATAATTCTTTAATCTGGGATAACAAAGTGGTTCCCAAGTAGTGGACTCGTGTGCCAGCCCTCTCTGATATCTGTGTCACTGGCCAACTGAAGGCAGAATAAATGAAATTAACTCTGCAGGAGTAAATGGTGCCAAGATCCATGACATACATTGGAGAGAACCCAAGAACAGGCCTTAAACTGCATCCTAAAATCAAGGCCAAATCAGCAAAATTACCTGCACATAAATTTGATTTGAAAAAAGAAGAGTGAAAGAAGGCAGATAAGTAAAATATCAATGTAATATGCTTGGTAGTTGACACTAGAAGTACAAGAGGAAAAGGCACATCAACATACATACGTTTACTACATTTCATCAATCTGTGGTGCCCTCCTTCTCCATGTCTTTCATCTATGAAATGGAGGTTCATCTTACAAGTGATGATGTGTCAAATTTAAATGGAAATATGTTCTCTTTCCTAGTGATGCATGTAATGCATATAATGATGTGCCTTATAATCAATGGCTGATTGACTGATTAAAATACAGTCGATTGGAATAGATAATGAAATACAGTTACAATCGGCCTTCCCTATTCGCTTGCTCCGCATCCACAGACTCAACCAACCTCCCATTGATTTTCGATTTTCGATTTTTGATCTGCAGATGCAGAACCCACAATATAGGGGGCCAATTGTAGTACACCATTTTATATAAGGGACTTGAGAATCCGTGGACTTTGCTATCAAGGGTGAGGAGGTAGTTGTCCTGGAACCAACCCACTCGTGGATACGGGAAGGGGAGCACTGTATTTGCTTGTAAATATGTACTGGTAGTATATGTTCATTGCCACATTTTCAATTCATGTCACAATTGACCATTCATTTTTACGTTTGGCAGAATTTCTGCATACTTTATAGCCTAAGAAGGAGAATGAGAAATGTAAGTAATAGATATATTTGATGGAGAGATATAATGTGTCAAAACCTCCACAGCTAGCAACAACCCAGAAAAGGCCAATAAACTCTGTAGCAACCATTACCATTGAATGGATCAGTAAAGACCCTGTATTCTCGAGAAAGAAGTCTTTAGAGACATAGATACAGAAAGAAAGAGGGTGGAGGTGGAGAGAGACAGAGAAGCACACAATATGCAGATATGTAAAAGCACCAATATAATTTTCTTCTATTTAAAGATGTCAGGAATATCTCTAAAGTTAGGCAACAGGACTTCAAGGTTTTTTGTGTTTTTTTCTTACTTAGAACTTTCTTTTTTAATGTGTACATTGAGTGATAACATAATTAGTTGAGTTGGAAAATGCCAAATGAAAATGAAAAATCTAACACATGCTGCATATGAATGTCTTCTCAGGAAATTCTTGTAGATACTTTTTTCTGTCAAGCAGTGTATGTCAGAGAATTGTACCTAAAGAAAGAAGACTATCAAACAGTGGCACCAAAAATAATCAAAATATGCTCAGTGGTACTCAAGAATTGCAGAGGAAGAAAGAAGAGTTTTATGTTAAAAATTTTAAAAAAGAAAAAACTAATCCCTTAGAGCACACAAACACACAAACAAGAACTAATCACAAAGACACCTGTATATTGCATTCCCACAAATGTTCCTTACAAGGTAATACATTATTTTACAAGTCACCATCAATCAAAAGTCACTTTCAGTAAGGTATGGCTGTGACTGACAAAGGCTTATTTGTATATTTTTTTCCTGAAAAAATAGCAAGATTTTAAAAATATTTGTTCTTGCATGTTTCAGAAAGCTCCAGAGTAAGTCAGAAGAATTGAGAGAGGTAGAAAACAGCTTGTTCTTCTTCCCAACCACATCAGATTAAGCATTGAGCATAAGCTTTCAAAAGAGACTCTATGTTAGGGCTGCAGGACATCAAGAAGAAAGTGATGGTGTACACTGTCCATTATCTGTAATGTTCCATAATTGGTTCCAAAGCATGATACTCTCAAGGTGTTTTCCTCTGCCTCATGGTGGATTTGTCTGGTGATTGATTGCTTTGCTGATCATGATTCTTGGACCTTGGATCTGCTGCTTGCCTGCAGTTTATTTGCCTTTTTCTAACTCTTTTCCAGAAAAGTAGGATCACCCTGCAGGGATACCACTTCATGACTGGGATAGCAGTATTCAATTTTTGTATATAGTTTTAACCCTAACTTTTCTGGTTGGCAGAGTGAGTTGCTCCTCACAGATGCAACTCCCAGAATGTTTTAATGAGAAATGAGAGGGGAGAGAATTTATTCTCATTGACTTCTTTACTCCTAAGTAGCCTTTCCTGAACATGGAGCCTTAAATTTTATTTGTTGCCTCAACTGATGTATTTTAGCCAGTGAAGCAAAGTTTAGCAATTTTCTTTGTAATTAGTACTAGCCAACCCATACAAGGGTGTTAGCTTATCTTTTTGTTTTTTTAAATCAAAGTGCTCTTCATCCATAACAACTTAGTGTACATATATATTCTCTTTTTCTCATCTCCATCAATGAAATAATAACAAAAAAGAAGTTTTTAAATCCCTTGGACAAATGGAAATTTTAAATTTCAAATCTGTTAGCATCAACAAAGATGTTAAATATTGTCATTAAATTTTGTAGCTTGATATTTTTATTCTAGCAAAAACTTAGTAGGAATGTTAAACAAAAAATGATTTAATGTGTGGCTAATTTTTATTAGAAATAAGCAAGGTGATACATACTTTCAGCTTTTTTTAAAAAATAAGTTTTTTAAAAAATAAATTTATTTATTTATTTTTGGCTGTGTTGGGTCTTTGTTTCTGCGTGCGGACTTTCTCTAGTTGCAGTGAGCAGGGGCTACTCTTCGTTGCGGTGCGCAGGCTTCTCATTGTGGTGGCTTCTTTTGTTGCAGAGCACGGGCTCTAGGCGCGCGGGCTTCAGTAGTTGCAGCATGCGGGCTCAGTGGTTGTGGCTCACAGGCTCCAGAGCGCAGGCTCAGTAGTTGTGGCACACAGGCTTAGTTGCTCTGCCGCATGTGGGATCTTCCCGGACCAGGGATAGAACCCATGTCCCCTGCATTGGCAGGAGGATTCTTAACCACTGCGCCACCAGTGAAATCCCTGAAAAATTCATTTTAATGGCAATTATTAGTCAAGATTCTTACCTACTTCAGAAAAATTTCTTGTGACATCTCTTTCAATTTGCTAGGCTAACATAATAGGGCTAAGTTTACCTTCAGTCAGCTTTTGGATCTTTTACTTGGCCATCCTGGAACCCAAACTAGTTCTTAAGTATAGCACCACCTCCACATTAGTCTCCTGGATTTGCATGAATTAATGTGTCATTGCACCTATTTCTCAAGCTGTATGTTTTCCATTTTTGAAAAGTTATGTTCTTGGCCAGCACTGTATGATATAGACGAATGATAGGACTCTCCATCCTCTGACTGCTGTATATGTAACATAGCTCTTAATCGGCAAAGTCTGCTTTTGACAATTGAAAACATAAGCATAACAGAGAGGATAATGATACACACAAATCAATTAAACTGATTTGAGCCTGCAATGTTGGTGCATCATTTAGTTTTGCAGATGGGTATCCTTAATCAGACAGTATAGGAGATACCTTCGGTCCCAGAGAACTTTTACTTAAATCACTGAACCTCAAATACACTTTAACTTTACATTCATTTTAATAGTCAGAGGTGATGCATGGATTTAAAGAGTACTAACATTCAGTTGTAATTTTCTCAGTAATTTTAAAGTGCTTTGTGGTTTTTGCTTTTGAGCAGAGGAAAGAAATATATCAGAGCTGTCACAAATCTTTCATACCCTGATATCCTACTCCCCCTTCAATCCACAGATCTTTTATTAAATTCCACCATGCCTCTGCAGGAAATGTGAATAGTCATTGAAACTCGTTCTAAGCCAGGATTTGAAAGCTGATACACTGAAAAATGTACTCAGTGTATGTTAAATGAACACCAAACTCCCTGACAATGAGAGGACTAATATAAGACTACGACACAGTTAAATTTAGAAATAGGATTAAAAATAGTCCCTGGGTTTTCATTTCAAGGTCATTCACAGACACAGTTCTCATAGTCCTGTGGAATTCCATACAGGTTAGATTCCATTTCACATGTGGAGTAGTCTTTTGTCTTTTCAGCCTGTTATGACTTTTGAAGAAATACAAGAAAGTTAACTAATATATGTTAAGTATCCACTATATTACTGAGATTATGCACAATGCTTTCCTTTACATCTGATAATAATGATGATGGTGATGATGATGATATTACCTGATGTTTTTTGGACCTAAGTGTGCTAAGTATTGAAAATTTCCATTCTTACTCATACTTTTTCCCATCAAAAGATTGTGAATTTTGCAAATGAAGAAATTGGTGTTTACAGAGGTTCCATAATTTGTTGAAAGTGGCTGCCACTTTTACTAAATGTAAAGTAAGATTTGGAACTCAAGTTTCTTTGTCTTCAAAGCCCATATTCTAAAAAAAATGTGAATGCAAAAGTTTGGGATTCAGAATGTCTTAATGTTTTTCATTCATGAATTGCTGATAATAATAATAATACCTACACCAGAGGATTGTTGTGAGAATACAATTAGTGAATACATATAAAGTTTTCATAATAATTGTGCATGGCACATGGTAAATATTTAAGAAACATTAGCTGTTAATACTTCTGTTTAATAATAAAAATAATTATTAGGTTGTTATATTCCAAAAGACAGCAATCTTTTCTTCATATATCTTATTTTATTATTGCAATACAATACAAAACACTAAAAAAAATCTATCTATAAACATTCTCCTTTAATTCTATCTTCCCAATACATTAAAATGGCAAAGTTTGAAATATTTATGCAAAGTATTATTTAATTAAATATTTCTGGGATCTATGACCTATTTTGTAAAATCAGCATGTCAAAGATAAGGATATTTCAAAGCCAACATTTACTAAAAGCTTTAATATTTGATCCTCAACCACTGTTTCATTTTCAAAATGTTCATCCTAGAGAAAATGGGAAATTGAATATAAAGCATTGTGTGAAACTAACTTTGTTTTTGGTCGTTCCCACCACACAGATAATGTTCCAAGGTTCAGACACTGCTGTATTTTTGAAACAGCCCTAAAATCCTTTTCTTTCTTATCCTTAATGGACTGGGAAAATTTTTCCTGCATTTGAGACTTCAGTTTGTTTCTCAGTTTATTTAGTAATACATTATCTAGTGACAGCCAGTCAATAAGCATTCTGGCAGGACATCTGTCCTTAAAATGGCTAAGTTTTCAGCAGGGCCTTGATGAAACAACTTTTAAGGCTGAGATCATTCTCAGTTTAAGACAGTGATAACAGCATGTACAGTTATTCCCTTCTCCAGAAATTTGTTTCCCAGTGAGACAGATAGCTTGCCAAGAGCTCTCCACTCTTGCTGAAGTGTTTTTTGTAACTGACATCACTCAACAAAATAGCAGTTTTACCCAAGCTTACAATTAGTAGAAGGCTTTTGAAGTACACTGAAACGATAGCAAGGAATCCCAGCAGAAGCTGGCTCTTAAGAAGGCTTCTTTCACTCTTCTAGGCCAACAAAAATGGCCTTTTAATATTACTTTTTAGTCATGGTTGTGTTTCAAGTGAGTTATTCAATCAATAATAGTTGCCTTTAAAACAGGTTGGTGCTGTATGTACAGTGTGGAAATCATTAGTGCAGTTCACCAACTGTTTCTGATCTTTGGCTACCTGGTAGGATTTTCTTTTCTGATTTCCTCTTTACTTGGCTTCCTCAGGTGAGTCCATGTGACTAGTTCTGGCCAAAGGAGTCATGAACAGAAGCAACATGGGTCACTTCTGGGCCAAAACGTTTAACTGACAGAATGAGACCTTCATGAACTGTCTTTCCTGCTGTCACAGTGATTGGAAGCATTCCAGATAGTGGTTGCAACATCCATCAGTCTGGTCTCTGAAAGACAATGAAGAGCGATACCCTCAAATGATCTGCACCAGATGTACAGAGTGAGCAAAACAATAGACATTTGTTGTGTTAGCCACTGAGACATTTAGGGTTGTTTGTTACCACAGCATAACCAAGCCTATCCTGAGGGATTCATGCAATAAGAATTACAAACAAAAATTTGTGGCCATTCAAAGAGCAAACTGGAAGAGGCAAGCTGGCATTTTTAGCAAGTTACTTTTACAGTCTTTAATGACATACTTATACTTGTTGCAACAGGCAGGCAAATTTGTTTCATGGGAAGTTAGATCCTAAAACTGGAGCTGTGATTTCTGAAGTCAATACCGAATACCTAAGTAGTCATCATGAAGCAAATACTCACTATGAATTTTTGCAATATCTTAAATTTTATTTTAAATATACATGTGATTATAACATGTATATGTATATATATATATATATCTGCTTAAAGTGAAGAACTAGAGTAATTGTCTCATAAATCAGTTATTACTTATGTTCATTTAAAATATTATTACTTTAGATCATTTTTCATGATAGGCTACATTGTAAAAATGTATTATATTCTCAAAGTAGAAAAATGAAACATAATAATTAGAGACAAATTTCTCATCTCTGCAGTATTCTATTGCACAGGGGCACCAAACTTTGGTTGCTCTCCTTGCTTTGATCAGAAGTACTTTTCTCAAGCTTCTTTATGTCCTGTAATAAGCCAATTGTATATCATCATTCATCACATATCTAAATCTTGCATGAATTATTTTGTATTTTTACTGTACACTACCTCCTAAGGGTGACAAATTGCCTATGTTTAGAGCTCACTATGAAAATCAGTGCTTAAAAAAGTTTCTTAAATTTCCTTTTCTAAATGTCTTACAACATTAAAGTTAGTGGAAACATCACAGTTCAGCCTATTAAAATTCTCCTGTTTTAATGTGTTTCAATCTTATTTTCTCTTTTTTTCAGTTTTCCCAGGTGTAACCGCACCAGTAATTTTAGTCCATTCTATTATGGTATCACTTTTAATCCCCCATTATTTTCAGTATCCATCTTAGGTACTTCTCCAACATTGTGCTGTCACACATTCAAAACGTAAACAATGACCACGTTCCAGAAACTGCAACTTACAATGATGCATGATTATGTTACACTGAGAATAAAGACCTAGATTGTTAATTCTAAAAGAACTCATATTTGTTAATATAACAGTTTTATAAGGCCTGTTGATTTACGCAGTATTTTCATAATAACCTAAACTTAACTTTCCCTCAGAAAATATTTTAAAAGTTTTTAATTGTTCTTTTTCATCCGTACAATAACATGCTATTTTAGTCTGCAAAATGGTGTAAAATCAAATTTCCTGTATTAATGGATTTCAGAATTTACTAAAGCTCATAGCAAGGTACACACTATGAAACAAACCATCTTTTGTTAAGAAATGAAATCACTCCATCTTGGATGACTCAAAATAAGACGTGTGAAATTAATTTATTGAATAAGTAAAATTTGAAGTAAGGTACTGAAATTTAGTTCTTTCATGGAAGGGTAGACAGTGATTTCTTTCAGAATATGTGTCTGACTTTGATTAAAATTCTTCTATTATGCTGCACAGATGAAAGAACAAACTATATTTGTTTTAAATGATAGCACTGGATTCTGAAACTGAGCCCGGAAGATTAGATGCAGATTTTAAAGGATAGTACACATCTGTGCACTATTGCGGGTTCTTAAAACTCCACACCACAAGGTCAGATGAAAATACCAATGACCATTTGCTGTTCATTCTTGTGTGACAAAACAGATTGGCAATAGCTAATATTTCTACAGTTTGTCCCTAGGCAAATTTAAAAGCATATGTTAACTTCAATACAAAATCTATGTTGAAACATTGACTCATTTCTACTTTTGCCTGTTCATTAAAACACACACACACACACACACACACACACACACACATCTACCCACCTTTATTATTTTTGAGTATACTTAAATAATCGGTGTGTATAAGAAATGGTACCTAATGTATACTCAGTTAGGATTTTGGAAAGTTGAAGCAACATAGTCCTAAATTACATACAACAAAAACTTTGTCATATGTTTTGAGTGGGATGAATTATCTTTTGTTTATATAGTATATGCCAAAAATAACAAAAAGAAGCAACTCAGGAAAGTCCAAGGTAATCAGCCATATACGACAACATTATCATGGATAATCTACAAATTAGAAAATTTATGTACAAGTAGTCGTAAGTATAACTTTAATCCACCTATTTTGAAATAATTTGGAGGCATCTTATAATAAAAGCACAGGTACATGAAGTATAAAACCATTAGTCCAAAATTAAAATATAAAATTCAAATTATAAAGATGAGGATGGGGTAATTAAACAGAAGAAAACCTCTGTTAACTAACCTCCATTTAATTCCTTACCCAAATAAAAAGCCTTGGATATCAATGAAAAGATTAACAAACAAATTAATATTTATGTGTTTTTGTTTAAAGAATATGTTTATGTGTATGTAATTTTTAATAATTTCCATATTTTTCAGAAATTTTAGATAAACAACCAATTAGATCCCAACTGTGTGAGGATAACAAGGTAGCTAGTGCATTAAGAAACAATGATAGAGAAAAATAGTAGCAGCTGGGCATAAATCTTAGTTCCAAGCAGAAGTGGATTTGCCATGTAGCTAATAAAGGTTAAGCTTCAAGTCTCTGAACTTACATGAGCCCCTTCCATAGCCCTGCACTTAATTTTGTGTTCATGATTTTGAATTCTCTTTTCTTAGGGCTACCAAAATTATATAGACCTGTGGTCCCATAAAGCTTGGTTCCTGGCTCCAAGTTTCTTGTCAGTTAAGGAAAAATGTAATTGATCATACAATGCTCAGTGTTTAATAATAGGAAATTTGCCAGTTCATCAGGAATAATAGACATTTTTTTCCAGTTGATATGCTCATAGAGAAATTTACTGTTAAATGTATTGACAAAATAAGTCCCTTGGCAATGATGTTACAATATGGCAATATATCACAGAAAAATGAAGTGTTATTCTACCTACAGTGTTCCTTTATATAAGCAGCAAAGACATGCTATTAAAGCATATTTCACACACTGTTTTCTTTTTCCAGGATGGCACAAAGGGGCCCTGGAGTCAAGTTTGCTGGGAAAGTTTGTTATGGGATGGAGGGTGGAGAAGAATAATAGCAGCCTCAAGGGGAGGAGAGAGAGAATAGAATAGAAAGAAGATGAACTAAAAGAACAAGCACATCATGTACAGAAAGGATATTATCCAGCTACAGTAGAGTAGAACGATGAACCGTCTTGTGGAACCGCAAAATTCAGCGACTTGTGTAGAACTTTCCATTGCCACCATGCATAAAATGAAAGCAATAAAATCAAAGCATTATTAGTAATGAAGAAACTGGATTTTCAATGCCACTTACTGACAAGATGATATAAAGGTAATTGGTCATGAGAATGTTTAGCATTAGTAATGGATTATCTATTTTAAAAATTGCTTTGCCATAATTAAATTACAAAAGTCACTGTTTCATTGCAGTGCACTCCAATATACCATATTAAAGAAAACAATAACTATTTCAAACACAGTATGTATATTATTTCCCAACAATAAGCATTCAAATTAGGGCTTGTTCATTGCTATATTACTGGCATATTGAGGGTGCCTGACATATACCAGATTCTCAGTAAATATTTTTTAGTAAGTTAAAAATTCACACGAAACACTTATGAAACTCTAGAATTTTAAAGTATTATTTTAAGAAATATAATATAGGTATTAATATACTTACTGTACACAGTAATTATGAAAAAGGACTCATTGTACAATAAACTATATACACATTCTAAAATTCACAACTTTACATTATGAACTTAATATATTGCAAACTATTAGCTAATCATTGTAAACATAAATTACACTCTGCAACCAATAACTTGCTTAGGGAATGCTGGGAGTGAAAGGTGATTTCGATTATTTATATCACTTTAAAAAACTATCTAGGGAAATTTATCATCTGCCTTCATTTTCTCATGTAGCAAATAGAAATACTTAGAATTATTCACTAGACTCTAGAAAAGCATTAAAATTTTGGATAATTTTTATAGAATTAACAATTGAGCAATCTATTGATAATATTTAAGAGCTTCATCAAAGGCTTTAGTTGGGAGACTCTGAAGAAATCTTTCTTAATGATTTTAACTTTATTTTTCTTTGTACCTTTGTACTCCCAAAGAATAGCCTTGAAGGCTAAAAGAACTCTAAATAAGAACTAAAAGTACTTCCTCAGAAGGGTGTTTAGGAAGAAGAAATATAATGGCACAGTCATACTCTTCAGTCCTAGCAATAATTAGTGTTTATATGTGTATTATATGGTATTGTTTATTTAACTACTCCCCGACAGAGTCAGTGTCTTATCATCTATTCTCTACTTGAGTCTTTGTCTAGCGCCAGCAGCTTGGGACTCTGCCATACACGTTATGAAATAAATTAAAGATAGGGTTATTTAGATTGTTTTGAATGAAAAATGCAGAAACCCAGAGACTTTTAGTTAAGAAAATTATTTCCTATTTAAGTTTTTATACAATAAAAATATACTTTTCCATCTACCCTTTCTTCCCTTCAGGTTGGAGATAATCTCTCGATGATACACCAAGAAAGAGAAAAAGAAAAGGCGTATTTCTCACTGGTATGTCCCTTTTACTGATTAAAACAATTAATATATCAATATGTGTGTCTGAGTGGTAAAAACACATTAATAAATTACTACCTGAGCCAGCCATTTGAACCTTTGGATTTAGTTACGTCATTACTGAATTTACAGTTTGCTAAAATGACTCCTATGTGTACATCAGTTAATTTACTATAATTTTATAATTTTGAGTTATGGAGTATGATATGATCTTTAAGTTATGTAAGTAGAAGGTACCTATTCTTGCCTAACTAATAATTAAAACTTTGGAACATAATTTAAGATGAAAGTCTAATCCCCTTTATTTTAAGAAATATTACAGATGTTTAGATACAAGAATATTGCAATAACAAGAGGATTTGTGATATTTGATATAAAATATTTCCAGTTTAAAACAGAGACAGAAGTAGAAGTGTATCATCCTGTCCATTATTTGGGACAGAATTGTTAAAAATCTTACAGGGCAGGATTGGGCTCTTAAAGAGAATTATCAGCTAAAGTAAAGTGCTACTTAGGTACAAGGAAAAGGGCACAAAAACACAAGAGCAAGTATACATAGGGCAGGTAGCATACACATTAGAAATAATCTAGGGGCTAAAAGTAGGCACTTTCCTGAAGCAAATACAGAATTAATCAAAAGATTGACATCTAATTACAGGAAAGTCCTGGGCTAACAAATATAGAGGGCTAAGAAAAATAAGAAAATCAACATTTAATCTGAAAGGGTTAAACCTGGTTATGATTATCTTAGAAATTGAAATGGAAATGTTCCTTCCTGGCTGTAATGAATCAGCTTAAAATTCTGAAGTTGTTCAGGACCAAGGACAAATGAAATTCAATACAGCCTCATAGATTTTCTCATCCCACTTGTCTGAGAATCATATATAATCATATAGCTGGAAATGACTTCAGAAATTATCAATCCCAACTCATTTACTTTACAGATAAGAAAACTGAGGCACAAAGTTATTACTAACTTATCCAGTCACCCTGTTAGAAAGGGGTAAAGTTCAGCTTAGAATCTAAGTTTGTTTATACCTGGTACAGTATTCTCTGAGACATACAAATATATAAAATTACATGCACAGAAGATTTTGGCTGTCTTTATATTAAAAAGGTAATTTATATTTGACTTTTGTGTATGTATTTCTAAGAGTGTGTGTGTAGAGGTTAATAGTCTAAATGAACAGAAAGACCTTTTTCTAAATAGCCCAGATTGTCTCAGACTAAAATGTACCCTTCCTAGTTTTGGTATGTTTATTTGGAAATGGCCAGAAGGAAGCTGACCAAATTTAAAATATCTCCTCAGATCTTTTTTTCCTTTGTTTAGCAATGTTTAAAAAATTTTTTAAAAATATATTTTAAACAGTCACTTGCTATTTTAATCTCTTTATTCTTCAATTTTCCAGTCTAGTATCTGTGAACTCTTCTATATTTGTCATTTTTTTACGTTGGTCTGTATTTTTGTATTGTCATTAATTTAAAAATGTAAATAGTTTTGCTAAATTGGTTTGTTTTTTCTTTTTATTTGAAGGTTTGGTCAAGAAAAATTAGAATTTATAAAAAGTATACTATTGTTGAGATTTTATGAGAAAGCATCAATTAAGGGAAAAGTTGTATTATTCTTAGAGAATATTTTGTCTACTTTAGGCAGAGAGAATAAGAGGAACTAAAGCAAAGGCTAAGTTCAAGTGATAGTATAAGATCCAGAGGCTTATTTTATGACCTATATAGTCACTGAAATAATAAGCTAAATTAGAAAATGGAAAGATGAATCCTAATTTGGGAACCATATGTTTTTTTAAAAAAACAAAACCTTGTGAATAGGGAATATTACAACCTCTTGATATAATGGAAAGATAATGAATTTTGGAGTCTGAATGCAAATGTTAGCTTGACTCTCTCTACATAATGTTGGGAAATTTTCTTAGCCTCCTATCAGTCCCAGTTTCTCTCTTTGAAAAATAAGAATATGCTTTTGGATAGCATTAAATCACACAAGTAGACATATTCATCCTCCCTGATGAGGATTCTAAATAGCTGAAATGTAAATATCTGTCCTTGTCTCCATTCCTCCTCCTAGAGCCAGCTATCAACACTCAGGCCAATCCTTTAAGGTCTTTGGCTTTGATCCAATTTGCCATGAACTCTGGTGCAAGGTTCCAGAGATTTTATAAAGATATGGTATCCAGAGTTCCCTTTCACCAATCTGTCTAGCTTGAGTTGTGATAAACTCCAAGAGCCAGGTTACTAACTCTTATTTTAGACATAGTGTTCTCCAGAAAGGAATCTGGGAGAATCTTAGGGATTTTAGATCTAATCTTGGACTAAATGTTGTCCAAAAACTTCTGCCTATTTCTCTGTGGATCTCTAGGTTATTTTATCCTTCAGCACCTGCTACCTCATCCTACTTTGCTGTGGGGTTTTTGGAAGGGAGTTAGCTGTTGAAATTCAACTGGCTATTGAAAAAGAAGTTTTCCTTCATTTTGCACTGGGTATACCATTTCTAATTTGGACTAAGCTGTTTCTTCATGTCAAACTACCACACTGCAACCTAATCTAAAGTAAAGGGACCCCACGTGGAGATCACAGACATATTTTTCCATAGATTATAATAAAGTTAAACATAAAAAATTGTAAAATAAACATAAAAATTTTAAAACACCCTCCCTTTTCTTAATGTATATGGTCTGGGAAAAATCAAGCAAACAACTTTAATAAGAAGGAGATAGGAGAATTTGGTTTTGGATTTTGCTGTGTTTCTTTTAAAACTTTATTCAGATTTTAGCAGGAGCAGTTGACCATTTGTACTCAGGTAGGTTTGTCTGTTTGTGAGAGGGTATTCTTCACAAGTGGGTGTGGTTGCATAAAAAGATGAGACTTGAATTTACACTTCGACTTCAAAGTCTAAATATTAGTTTACATTATATTTTCTAACCTGCTCTGGGCGAATTTATGTGTGCAAGTGCAATGGAGCTTGGCTCCCTAACGTCAAAAAACGTTCAGTTTTACTTTCTTGTGAAATGTACACATGGAACATATTTCCATTTATTCATTCCACTAGTAGTCTGTGATGTAAAGTTACATACTTTAGCAAAGAAATAAATTACTTTCTGAAATCTTAATTAGAAGCTAATACTTGAATTTGATCATTGTCTTTACATCTATACAGTCCTACCACAACACTCAAACACGTATACATTAAATCCAAGGAAAATTGTGAAAACATCTACCATTTGAGTTAAAAAAAAAAAAACAAAAGGAAACTATTTTAAAAATCTGTACTTTAGGATTTCCCTGGTGGCGCAGTTGTTAAGAATCCGCCTGCCAGTGCAGGGGACACGGGTTTGAGCCCTGGTTTGGGAGGATCCCACATGCTGTGGAGCAACTAAGCCCATGTGCCACAACTACTGAGCCTGCGCCCTAGAGCCTGCAAGCCACAACTACTGAGCCCGCATGCCACATTGCTGAAGCCCACGTGCCTAGAGCCCGTGCTCTGCAACAAGAGAAGCCACCACAATGAGAAGCCCGTGCACCGCAACAAAGAGTAGCCCCCGCTCGCCGCAACTAGAGAAAGTCCGCACGCAGCAATGAAGACCCAGCGCAGCCAAAAGTAAATAAATTAAAAAATTAAATTAATTTTTAAAAAGTGTGTACTTTAGCACAAAGAAGAGGAAAAGCTATAATATTTAATTTTTGCTTCCGTGTACCTTGCTGTCATATCAGTTATTATCTTGAGACAATTTGGGACAAAAATCTGTGTGATTTCCTTTGCTTGCAGATTGCATACCTACATAATCTCATTAACATTTCCCTGTAGGTCTCAGTTTGCTTCTTGAACTTCAGAGCTGTAATTAATTGTTGAAAAGAGTTTTTTATTTTTTCTTATATTCAGCCAAAATCTGCTTCCTGAATCTCTACCGATTAGTACTCCTGAAAGTCCCTGGGTTCTGGGAGTCAGTAAGACTGGGGTCACATTACGTCATCTCTGGCAATATATGAGACCTACTGATAGTTTTGAACCTTAGTTTCCTTATCTGTAAAATGGGAGTAGCAGCATACATATAGTGCCTGAGTGTGGAATATAATAAGAGCTTTCTACTTATCAATTTATCCTGCCTACTCCTTTCTCCCCCTTCCTCAAGAAGGATCTGGTATCACTGAAGAGACAAGATGGAAATGGTTGAAACAATTAATGAACAATATGTCAGTATGTAATTAAGCATTAAATCACTACTGTGTCTAAATATACATGTGATTTGTGGTACACATTATAATATGCATAATGTGAATTTAAATTAGAACTCAATATTTTTCAAAACGATTATAATAATTTTCCCCTGCAATACTTTCATGTCCTTCTGTTTTCTCTTTCTCTGTTTATGGCCATCTCTGTTAACTGCTTCTCCCACTTTCTCGTGCCCATATCCAATCAGTTACCAAATCCTATTGATTCTATTCTTGTGTTGTTGCACATTTGACCCCATATATTTTTTTCCCACTTCCTGCTCTAGTCCTGGCCCTCCTTAACTCTTGCCTGTACTATCATATTTCATTCCCAACTGGTCTATTTGGTCCAGTTATTTCCTTCTTCAATTCATTCAATAGATTCCAGCTGGTTTAATCTTCCCGAGCAGAGCTCTGATTAAGAAATTTCCTTGTTCAAATATTCTCATTTTCATACTTCTTGGAAAATGAAGTTCAAGCACCTTTTTCTGGAAATTAAGACTGTATGTGACCAAGCTTCACCTTGACTTACTCCTGTCTTACTCCTCACTACCTTGCTTAACAAACCCTAAAGCCTTGCCAAATTTGATACTTGCTGTTTTCCTTTTGCACTTTCCAACTCTTGTCTTTGAATAGTGCTTAACTTTAGTCTCAAATTGTCCTTCCCTCTTTCTAGAATGTTTACCATCTTTAGTTGCTTACACCAGATACTACCTATATCTCTCTCTTATTCGTGCTCCAACAGTTCATTGTGGCCATTTTAAAACACTCGTAATATTTTGCCCTGTTAACATGAACTTGTTTAATCTCCTCATCTGTATTATAAACTGCCTGAAAGCTGTCTTTACATCCAGCTCCTTAGCTAGCAAAGTTATTAACTTGTAGATACAGAATATTTCTTTTGAAGACTCAATAGTTCACTGTGAGTTGGAACAGCAGAGTTTGTTTCATAAAGGAGGACAGTCTTTGAATTTGGGCAGAAGAGAATTTACGAAAAGACTTTTCATGACAGAAGTTTGTATAATAGAAGACAATCACCAAGTAAAGATTTGTGTTGAGGGTAGAGTTGGAAGTACTTCCAAGTAATTATAAAGATGTCTCATTGTAGAGATCTCAAAACAAGACAGAAGAGTTTTAAAAGGTATAGGATGGGAAAGTAGAAAGAACATTACATCAGGAGGCAGGAGACTAGCCACAGTTTTACTTCTGATAGTTATGAGAATTTTATAGACCTCGGGTACCATTGTGTGAAATTAACAGATAAGATTCAATGGTTTCTAGTCTCTTCTAGCTTTAAAATTCTATGCCTATAAAGAAATAATGGCTACTCTATGTTTTTGAGCAATTAGTGGCATATAAAAGCTGTACTTGACGATAGGAAAAAGATCAAAGAGGATTAAAAAACTTTATAAATACAAAATTTTACCCACTTTATTATTTTATATAAGTAAAAATAGTTAATAATTTTTGTAGAAATCTGTAGTTATATAAAGAGTTACAGGTTAGTGTATGTATATCCTCATATTGTCAGTTTATCATTTACTATTTGAATGTTGAAAATCCATAGGGTAGAACCACAGTAGTCTGGAGGGGTTACAACTGTCATGTAGGCCCACACTCAAACCATCCCAGACAAATGAGGTTCTATCTTTGATTTTAAATACCTCAAGGCAAATGGCACAGTCTTTTCCTAGCTCAAATAGATCCAATTACCTCTAATGAGCCTGTTACAGTTTATTGAGTGTCTGTGATCCAGGTGCTTTTGCTGAAGCCTAAAGTAAAATTTTACAACCTTTTGTGAAATCTCCTGGACAAAATGAATAAAAATTACTGAGTCTTTTTTTCTACAAAAAGTATTTTTTCATCTGAATATTTATTGAGCACCTACTGTGTGAAAGAGGATGTGGTAGGCCCAATACAGAAGATAAAGATGAGTAAGACAGCCTTTGATCTCAGGGAGATTATACTTTGCTAGGATACAACAAACACGTGAAATAGATTGAACTTCTGAAGGGCTGACACATGGCAGGTATTCAGTAAATGACTGTTGACAAACCAAATAAGGTAGAGGTTAAAATATGTTATGTACTACCAGAGAGATACAAAAAGCAATGGGAACTCAATATCTTAGGGTTACCAGAAAAAGTTTCTCAGGACAGTTGTATTTGGGCCTTGGAATTAAGTTCTTAATACGAGTAAATGTTGGAAGGTCAGCAGGGTTTTGAATAATAGGAGAGAAAAATCCCAGAAAAAATTTAAAAGTCAGGTTAACCTAGAGTAAAATTCGAAAACAAGGAATGGCCTAATTTGGCTGTATTATAAGGGAATAGTGGAGAATAAAGTTAGAATGGTAAATGGCTAAAAAGATCTTCATTCTGTGGGTAACCTGGGAGTTATCAAGTATTTGTAAGTAAGGAAGTACTACATAAGATCTTTGCTTTCTCTTTTAGCCACTATACTTTAATATGACTATAGTGATTTTTAAATAGCACCTTCAATGCTTAGAAATGAATGTACTGAAAATACAAAAAAAACACAAAAAATCACATATCAGCCTTTTTATTTCTCACCACTCTGGGCAGCAGTGTCAAGAATCAAATGGATTGTTGGTTGAAGTTCTCATTCAGCCCTTGAAGGGGGTGTCAGGGAAGTAGCCGTATGTGGTGACGATTATGGACTTCACATTCCAGTGCATAAGAGCTTTTATTAACATTAGATTTACTATCATTATAAAATAAAGCAGGCCTATATAACATAATTTTATAATAGAACATCATAAAATCATATTTTAAAAGTATATTTCCCTAACATAACAAAAATGCTAGATTTCTATTATTAGGTGCTTCTTGCCCTAAAATTATGCCAGAAAAAAATTATTTTGTTATATCCAATCATCAGAGGGAAAGGTATGTTTTTCAGACAACGTCATCATTAAATAACTTAATTTTTCAAGTGGTGCTGGATGTTACATTCATTTGGTTCTGGGAGGTATAATCTAAATGCATCCCTATGTTAACAATCCAATTACATGTTAAATGTGTGTTTAACCTCAATGCTTACTATAAACTGACAAATTCTGGATAAATTTTCAACTTTAAATTCTTATTATAAGTGGATCATTTCACCTTACTGATCAAGAGTTGTTTCCTCAAGATGTGCACATATATTTTCCAAATTTAAAGTAATGAACATCTATTGTAAAATATTATGGAAATATTATGGAATATCTTCATTCTCCCTGTCATTGAATTATACACTCAAACCCTTTGCCAGGTAACATTTTCTTATCTTCTACTAGGGTAGGTGGAGTATATTTTCCCACCACGTTGATGTTGGGCTTGGTCATGTGACCTGCTTTAGCCAATGGAATATGAGCAACCATATTACAGGAAGAGTGGTTTTGAATGTAGCAGTGTGGGTAAGCATGAGCTCTTGAGCTTCTGCTGTCCACCATGAGAGGAATATGCCCTGAGTAGTCTCTGGTTCTAGAGGGATGAAGACAGGTGGAACAGAGTTGAACCTGATCTTCTGGAGTCCAATCCAGACTAACCGAGTCCTGGTAAGCCCAGCTGAGATATGCAGATCTGCAGCCAACCCATAGTTTGATGAGTGAGAAAAAAATTGTTTGTTTTTATAAGCCACTGAGACTTTGGGGTTGTTTATTATTCTTATTCAGCATAATTGTAGCTGTCATTGACTAGTACATGTATTCCTTATAATATTTTGATAGTTATATTTCCCAAATAATGGTAAGAAATAAATGGAGTGTTAAGACCATGAGATTTATTGTAATAAATTAAATGTTAAATAAATGTCTCAATATAAATAGGTCTCAGTGATGGTAATAAAATTTTGGTAACTAAAAATATCGTCTTCCCTGGAAACCACTTTTAGTCTCATGAGGCCCACAAGAAAGTTCAAACTGAAAAGGGGATCAGGCTACACAGTTTTCATATAGGAGAGCTGAAAATCATTTGAAAGTACTACTTCTCAAACTACATTTTATAAAGTTTCCCTTTTTATCTTAAAGCACAGCATTAAAAAATTGCTTATCTCTTTAGATCATCTGTCAGCTGCACATTGTCTTCTCTTTATAATTTAGTTATTAGGGACTGTGATGCAGGGCATGAATTACCTTTGTTCTAATGGAGACTTGCTTAGAATCAGTGGCCAAAAGATGTAAATTATACACAAAAGTTTTGTAACCTTAAAACTATGTACAAATGTTTGACAGGAAAAAGTTCCAATGTCATATGAGGATATGCTTATGAATCATAGACCCAGTTGAATAAATTCCTCAATTTTAATGGATGGCCTACACCATTCAAATAAGCTCATCTAAAAATTTTTACCATGAATACATATATACGAAAAAATATGTATATATAAAGTTGTGTAATTATTGAGTGAATATTTCCATTTCAGAGACATCTTGTCAAAGCCAAGAACTATGAGTAAGTGGATGAAAATACTTTGCTTCATAAACAAGTTGGCCTATTTTATTTGGCCTACTTTTTTAGGAAGGCAATTTCCTTTTACAGCAATTGTTGAACAATTAAAATATTATTTCACAATAAGATGGGAAAAAATAGGGACATTAAGACCATTTCCTTTCAATGAGACTAAAACCATTTTTTTTACATATTTGTCTATCAATGCATAATAGACCTATCAAGTAGATGTTTTGTTATGCATCTCTAATTCACATTTCTCAGTTTTAGGAAGAAAATATTTTTGAAAATGATACATAGGAATGAAAGATTTTTGTTTGATAAGATTTCCACATTAAAGTTTGGTATAATGTAGAACTGATTTAATAAAAGCTATATTTAGTTAGTTGGTTAATTCTTGGATGGAAAAAGAAATAATTATAGCTAGACATTTCACTTTTTAAAGCATATAGAGTTTTTTTATTTTGAATCTCATAGTTACTTTGTTGGGGTTTTTTTTCAGGATCATAATAAGTTACCTCTATCCATCCTCCAATTAAGCACAGATATTTACTTAATTTCGGAATTGGTTACACATATTTTTTAAAAGTAAAGCTCTCAGCATCTAAAACAACATAATTAGGGACAAGAAAGATAAACTCAACTAATGAACATAGTGTTGAGAATAGAATTTTGAAAAATTAAATGATCTCTTGCTTTGCATGTCAGTGAAAACCTTTTGTTATTTTCTGGCAGGTATCTGGATAGACAGACGCTTTCCCATGTATTGACAGAACTGCGCAAAGCCCAATTAGTTCTTCAGCTTTACCAACATCTGTTCTTTCCTGAGAAGTAATTCCAAACAATTCCTAAGCAAGCAGAAAATTATTCATGTTATAAAAAGTTTAGGAATACTTTAGCTTAGTTTTATTTTTTATTTATTTTTAATTAATTAATTAAATTTTTTTGTCTGTGTTGGGTCTTCATTGCTGCGCGCGGGCTTTCTCTAGTTGCGGTGAGCGGGGGCTACTCTTCGTTGCGGTGCATGGGCTTCTCATTGCGGTGGCTTCTCTTGTTGCAGAGCATGGGCTCTAGGCGTGTGGGCTTCAGTAGTTGTGGCAAATGGGCTCAGTAGTTGTGGCTCGCAGGCTCTAGAGCGCAGGGTCAGTAGTTGTGGTGCATGGGCTTAGTTGCTCCGTGGCATGTGGTATGTTCCCGGACCGGGGCTCGAACCCTTGTCCCCTGCACTGGCAGGTGGATTCTTAACCACTGTGCCACCAGGGAAGTCCCTAGCTTAGTTTTATTTTTAAAGACAGACAGAGAATGTCACAAACACCAGCTTTAGATAAAATCTATGGTACATTAGGCCTAGTGCTTCACCCACATTAAAAAGATCAATAACCAAGGTAATGGAGAGGAAGTGTATGTACAAAAGAGGAAAGCAGAAGGGAAATAAAATATTAGAAATGTATGAACATGTGTACATTTTAGATTGCAAGTAAAGTTAGCATTTAATTTATATAGTACCTGTGTTTTGCTGTATTATTTCAAGTCTAATAGTCATCTCCTCAACTATGGTGTAAACTCCTTGAAACAGGCTTTGTGTTTTATAGTCCCTCTGTATTTCTTAACACAGGACCAAGCCTAGTGCTAAAGACCCAATAAATAATTGTTGATAAATTGATTAAGCTTATAATTCAAATTTGACAGGACACTGCAATGTTAGAATGTTCATTGCAAACAACACAGCCATTAGGGATTCAAACTGAGGTTATGTACAGCTTTTGGTTACCTCACCCTTTTTTTTTTTTTAATTAATTATTTAATTAATTTATTTATTTATAGCTGTGTTGGGTCTTCGTTTCTGTGCGAGGGCTTTCTCTAGTTGCGGCAAGCGGGGGCCACTCTTCATTGCGGTGCGCGGGCCTCTCACTATCGTGGCCTCTCTTGTTGCGGAGCACAGGCTCCAGACGGGCAGGCTCAGTAGTTGTGGCTCACGGGCCTAGTTGCTCCACGGCATGTGGGAGCTTCCCAGACCAGGGCTTGAACCCGTGTCCCCTGCATTAGCAGGCAGATTCTCAACCACTGTGCCACCAGGGAAGCCCTACCTCACCCTTTTTTTTTCTAATTTTAAGATTGCAGTAACTGCTACTGACTGAAATTTCTAAGACAATTTTCACTGCAGTTTAAAAAATATTTCTTGCCCATTTAAGTGTGTACTTAAGTGTGTATTTAAGTGTGTACTTTGTCTTCTCCTCTTCCTTTGGTTTTGTGCAAAAAGGAAAGGTACATTATATGCTCTTTAAGAATTGCTTTCTTCACTTTCAGGCACACACTAAAATCCGATGATGTGAGAAGACTACCTTTTCTGACAGTCCTTTTATCTTCACTCTCCGACTAAAGTTTGAGAGAAGGAATTATTGAAATTCAATAAAGAATTATGGCAATCCCAGCCTTCACTCCCCTTGATGCCCCACAGGAAGAGTGGTAAGTCAAAGATAGTCATAAGGGCACACAGTTTTCATTATTACATGTTTCAAAGTTAGGGGAGAGAAGAGGATATATCCTCTCTCAGACCCAGATCGGGTCACAAAGTTCCAAACAGTGATATGGTTATGGAAGGACTATCCTGTCTTCTATGGACCACGTAGTATTCTTAGGAAAATTCCTAGACCACTGACTTTTAGTTCTGTGTATTTAAGTGTCATACCTTTGTTTTAGACATAGGTAATCGAATCTGTCTGTAACTCAGTTGATGTCAGATTACTTTTCTGGAGTTGAGTGGGTATTGGAACCCAGCTCTTCTCTCATTGGGCCCTGTGGTGGGAGCTGTAATGCCCTTTTGAGACAAAGAGGGTGGCTTAGGCTATGCTTTCTAAGTTGGGAATTTTTTCTTTTAATTTTTTATAAAAATTATTTATTTTATTTATTTATTTTTGGCTGCGCTGGGTCTTTGTTGCTGCGCACGGGCTTTCTCTAGTTGCAGCGAGTGGGGGCTACTCTTCACTGCGGTGTGTGGGCTTCTCATTGTGGTGTCTTTTTGCAGTTGCAGAGCACGGGCTATAGGTGCAAGGGCTTCAGTAGTTTTGGCACATGGGCTCAGTAGTTGTGGCCCATGGGCTCTAGAGTGCAGGGTCAGTAGTTGTAGCACATGTGCTTAGTTGCTCCACGGCATGTGGGATCTTCCCGGATCAGGACTCGAACACGTGTCCCCTGCATTGGCAGGCAGATTCTTAACGACTGCACCACCAGGGAAGTCCAAAGCTGTGAATTATTTTTACACAGTCTTGTGATGAGGAGTATGATCTTTACAAAAAGAGTAATAATTTTTACTAAACAAAATATCTGGGAGTATTACTGGAGAAGGGTATCTGGTGATTGTGTTGCTGGTTATGTACGATTCTAACTGAGGGGTATTGTTTTGAGAAAACTACTGCTAATAGACCCTGGACAAAGATTTTCAGTGCCACTAATCATTGAAAAGCTGCTGAGATTTCAATGTGTAGTAAGTGCCATATTAACTAATATTCTTGTTTACATGTGAATTTCACATAGCTTATCTTTTGGCTCATTGGACATAGGTCAGTGAAAAGTGTGCATAGTTAGCACTAGGGAGCTTTCCACCCTTTATGTCTTTAAGCTCAGTGAATCACTCTAACATACAAACTGGCAAAGCACTATTTATACTGTTTAATCAGGAATATAATTTCAAAACATCGAGTTTGCAGCAGAACCATAACATTGCAATTTAGCACTCATTTTGTTAATGTGCTTTGTATCCCATTGAAGTCTCATCTTTGTAGCCCAGTGCCATATGTTACCGGTCTAGAGTAAAACTCTTAAGCAAGACAACATAAAAAAGAGTAAAATTACAGTGTGACATGTGCTATTGGTTACCTACAAACAACCAGTCCCCTCTTCTTCTTCCTAATCAATCCCTAATTTTGTTCAAGTTTGGGAAAAATGTGCTCAGGGTAGATGAGCCCCAGTCCCAGCCAAGGGTAGAAAAGATGAAGGATATAGGTCATAATCTCATTACCCTTTCACCAGGGATTCATTTGGAGTTTGTATGTAACTCAGTTCTTGCCAATAGGACCTGAAAGAAAATCTATTGTAAGGCTTCTGGGAAAGGTTTCTTCCTGATAAAAGAAATATACATGAGGAGAAAAACACCTCAATCCCCTTTCCTTTCCAGCCTTTGGATGTTGTTTTGAGGATTTAATGCGTAGAGTTGCTGCTGCCTAGGGGCTAGGGATGAGGGAGATTGATGACATGCAGAGCATAGCAAAGCCGAAGGTTAGAAAGAGCTTAGGTACTTTAAGGCATTGTTAGGCTGCTGAGCCAATTCTTAGATCTGCTTCTCTCTGGACTTCTTGCTGAATGTCATAATAAGTGTCCTTATTGTTTAAGCTGCATTTAGCAGGGTCTTCTGTTACTTACAGACAAAAACATTCCAACTGATAAAAGAAGTTAGTTAAAAGAATGCAGTTCATACCAGTGTGGTTGTTTCTCTAACAGGCAAAGGCAAGGCAAAGA
This sequence comes from Balaenoptera borealis, assembly GCF_965194805.1. Lineage (NCBI taxonomy): Eukaryota > Metazoa > Chordata > Mammalia > Artiodactyla > Balaenopteridae > Balaenoptera > Balaenoptera borealis. Next base: position 35,348,770 of record NC_138862.1, read on the forward strand.
AAAGAAAGGGCATTACTGGTTTACTAATGAGCTTTTTGTAGATCTGGTAGTTTAGAGCTTGAAATGCATTTCCCCCATAGAAATGTTATAAATGGTGTCTGGGTTCCCAAGGTAAGCCCATAAGGCCTATTTAATCCAATAATGCCACAAAATCTGTACAGTCGAGTAGAATTGAATCACCTTGGAAAACAATGTTTCCTTTGGGACAAAAATGAATTCAGGAAAAAAAAATGAAATTCAGAGATTCAGCTTGGCAAAACAGAAAATCATCACCCCAACAGCAATAAAACTGAGGACTCTCCTCCTCTTAAGGACTGGGCAGTGGGAATAATTATTAACCCATATCCCAAAAGGCAATGGTAATACTTGTTGCCTGGGAGTCAGCCTGAGAGAGGTCAAAGGCTACGCAGTGATACAGGAGCAGGATAGAAGCTTGGAAGGCATAGGGTTACATATTTTCTTTCCCCTTTACCCCCTAGTTTCAGGAGTTTACCTGCCTGTCTCTATTTCTATACCACTATACCTACTGTTTCTAATAAGACAGTTCTCTCCCTCTCTTTTCCCTGAAACATTCATAACTTGTGCCACATTGAGGCAGAACAAATAGTATTATGTAAATATCGCTGCTTACCTGGTTTGGTTTATTCTGAACACCAGTGAGAGATATTGGCCGCTACTTAAAATATCTAGATATAAAAATAGCTGTTGGGGGGTGGTATTTAACTTGGGATGAAGTGGCAAGACACTCTGTTGATTTTAAATTAATCTGTGCTTTGTTCTCACCAGTAAAGTTGGAAGACGTGAGAAGTCTTATAGCTCACTTCTCCCTAAAACTCGAGAATGTTGCCAGATTTTGTGTTCCAAGTTCTGAACTTCTTGTCTTGTGGAGTTCTTGACCACCATACGGGCAGGGCCAAGTGCTGAAGTGCTTAGGACCCCAAAGGCAACTCCTACTCCCACTCTGCTCTTTGTTGGTTTGTTTTCTCTTTAAGCCTAAACTTGTGCAAGGAAAAGGCAGACAAACTGGGGAGGAGAAAGACTTTTCAGGAGTTTTCTCAGAAAATTAGGAAGTAAATGATGATATGGGAGGCTTTTGTTGAATGATAGAAACCTGAGGCCTTTACCACCCTGAAGTCTTGAGATGTGTCAAGATCTCTGATGGGATATTTGGGGTGGGGGATAAATTAATTCTTGTGATAGACAATAAAAATTACTAAAATGATTACAATTGACCTTTGAACAACATGGGGGTTAGGGGTGCTAACCGTCTACATGGTAAAAAATCTGACCATAACTTTTAGTTGGCCCTCCCTATCCAGTGTTCATATCAGCAGTTCTCATCTGAGAATTCAAACAACCACTGATCACCTAGTATTATACTATTTACTATTGAAAAATATCCCCATATGAGAGGACTCACACAAATACAAACCTGTGTTGTTCAATGGTCAACTGTATAATGAAACTATGTACAGCTGACCACATGTAAATTACACATAAAGGGTATGTATCTGATACGTCTCTGAGGACTTCTCTGATTTTTGCCATTAATCACTGAGTCCTTGTGAATATAAGAATGATTTCTAGTATACCTCACTGAAAGTCTCCTTTATGCATAACCCAGTATCACGTGGGTTCCTTATGAACACCACTCCTTTGAGGATTACTAGAGATTTTTAACTGATGATAACTACAAGAAGTAAGAGGTAGGGATTAAGTAAATGGTTCCTCCCTTGCTATTTCAACATCCTTTTTCTTTACTTAGACCTTCACTTCTATCCCCTGTGTCTTAGTCCATTCAGTATATTATAACCAAAATACCATAGGCTGCATGGTTTACAAACAACAGAAATTTATCTCTCACAGTTCTGGAGGCTCGAAGTGTGAGATCAGGGTTCCAGCACAGTTGAGTTCCAGTGAGAGCCCTCTTCTGGGTTGCAGACTGCCAGCTTCTCCTTGTGTCCTGTCCTTGAGCAGAGGAAGCAAGTTCTCTCATGACTCTTACAAGGGCACTGATCCCATTCATGAGGGATCTACCCTCATGACCTTACTTAATCCTAATCACCTTCTAAAGGCCATCCTCCTAAAATCATCACATTAGAGGGTAGGGTTTTAACCTATGAATTTTGGGGGGACACAAACATTCAGTGTATAACACCCTATAATTCCAGGAGCCATGTGTCCTCTGCCACTAAAGAAAGAGACAGGAATTAGTTCCTTAGAGTTCTGAAAACTGATGAAAAAGAGTACTCTGTTACATCTTATAGAATTATACTTTACGCAAAAAGCTCAAGAAATACATTCTCACCAAAATACATGAGAAAATATTAGGTGGGGGGAAGCTCCCTAGTGAGGCTTCTCCAGGATCCCAGTTTCCTTATAGGAAACATAGTTGGATTCCTTGCTGGGTCCAAGGTGGAGCCTGCAAGGCTGGGGAAGTCCTCAGTAGGGATTTACCAAGTGTAACAGTGTAATAGTTTTCTATTGCTATGTAACAAATTGTTTCAGACTCAGTTGCTTAAAACAACATATATTTCTCATTTCACAGTTTCTGTGAGTCAGGAGTCTGGGCAAAGTTTAATAGGTCCTCTGCTTAGGGTTTCATAAGGCTGCAATCAAGGTGTCCAGTGGTCTGAATTCTCATTTGGGGAAGCATCCACTTTGAAGCTCATTTAGCTTGTTGGCAGAATTCATTTTCTTATAGCTGTATGACTGAGGCTGGCTTTGCCACCCACAGGTCCTAGAGGATACTTGCAGTCCCTAGAGGCTCTCCACCCCAAGTAGTCCCTACCCCCAGTTCCTTGCCACATAGACTTCTTCAACATGCTGCTTACTTCATCAAGCCAGCAAGGAGACTTTCTTCAGTCTGCTAAAATGGAATCTTGTGTAATGTGATATAATCATGACAGTGACATCTTAACACTTTTACCATATTCCGTTGATTAGACTATGATACACATGTTCTAACACATTCACAGGGGAGGTTCCATAAAGGCGTGGACACAAGGAGACATCAGGAAGTGGAAATTATTGAGGGTCATATTAGGGTCTGTCCACCACACCAGGGTCCTTAAAATCTAACTACACCCTAAAACTCTGAAATAATTCCTTTATATGACTGTAAAAATTCTCTTTAGCATTTCTCCTAGATCTGGATTCTGGGTTCAATTTCTTACTATGTCATTAGCATCATCTCGTACCATCATATTTCAACAATATAATCCTGAGCAGTTTGTACACAAATACAAATTAGACCAGGAAGATATTGGTCTTGCAAGGCTTTGCCACCACCCACAAGTCAGCCCTGCTTCTGAAAGCCAGGTGGAAAGAGGGAATACCCAAAGGGTCCAGTCAGTTCACTGCATTTTTTACTGACATAGAGTTACTATTGAATGTTCTTGGTTTTCTAGTGAAAGTGCATTAGATGGTTCAGATCTTTATGCAAACTATGCTGGTGCTCCATATTTGAGCCCCATGGTTACAGCTTTCTGACACTCTTTCTAGAGTCATAGACCAGGACAACCGTAGCCTTCCCTCCTTAAGAAATCCCATTGAGCCCAGGTCAATACTATAGTCTCTCTCCCCCCAGCCCAACACTCCCCCACCCCCACCCCAGCAAATTCCCCTTAGGGTCTCTGGAATGTCAGCAGAATTTAGTCAGGTGTACTTCTCTCCACTGAACAGTTTTCCTTAATTTCCAGTCTCAGGGAAAAGTGGTTGAGATTTTGCCTCCTCCATTCACCAAGGGTTCCTTATGCAAATTGGTGCACCCACTTCTGAGGCTCCGATTACCAAGAGTTAGATGCAGCCCTGCTAAATCTACCAGAAGATTTGTTCAGTGAGGAATGACTTTATGCCTTACATTTGCATAACTGCACAGAGTAGAGAAGAATGCCTTTAAGATGAATTTTTTTACCTCTTCCTAAACAGAGAAGCAGCTGGTACTCAGCTCCGTAAAACAAATTAAAGCCCTGCCTCACCAGGCATTCCAGGCACCCATTACACTGGTATTTTACTGTACACGTCTTCAAAGCAGTCTTTAAGTACTGAGTCTTTATCAGTTGAATACTATGGGACGTTTTACTCTTCTCCCTTACGCTCTGCCAAGTGCTGGCTGGAACTGTGTGATTCTGCAGTTCTCTTGTCCTTCCATTCCCAGAAATCTTTGTCTGCTTTCTTATGCATGTTGTGGCTATAGGAGTAGTGTTTCAAGGTCTCTTTGTTGGGAAAAGCCTAAACTGAAAACAGCTGCCCCACTGGGCAGAAACAAGGAGGCCATGACATTTCCTATGTAGCATGTTAAACAGTCATTTCACATGTTATTGTTTAACTGTTTCACACAGCCCCAATATCATGTGTGTTACTCAAGCACATGGGACTTTTGAGATTTTTCTAGAGCCTACTTCCTAGGAAGTAGGAAGTGGAGGTTAGGTAAAAATTTTTCCCTGCTTTGCTATTTATACTTTGCTTTCTACCTATGCCTCTCCATGAAAACCCATAGAGACCCAAATTTTAGAACTATTTTTCTCTATTTGAATCTATGGGAGATATGAACATTAATGATAATTTTTGAGTACTGAAGTTAGATGAGGTTAAATTTCAGAACAATCTTGACTGATATCTTAGACATTTTATTATAGCAGAGAAGATCTAGTACCTTGAGGTGAAGAAAGAAAAAGGATAGGAAAGTGGGACAAGTGTCTGAGTTTGGAAGGTTACTCCTTTCCTCGTAAGAATGGTGCGTGAGCACTGAGAGACTGGGATTGTCGAATGAAAACAGTTGTTAATTTTGTCTTCCTTGCAACTGTTAACTCTCCTATTGTTGGGTGAACCTGGGCATAAGAGACAGTAACAGGAAGTAATAGTTGAGTGGAGCAGAAATAGAAATCAAGAAAAAAATCCTAAAGCCACAACAGAGAAAAAAGGAGAGATTGAAAGTTCCTGTAGGCACTGCTCTTCACAGGTGAGATAGCTGTTATGATACAGCTATTTATATATAAGACATTCACACACACACACACACACACACACACACACACACCCATTGGAGACTGCCGAGGTATTATTTTGGCTGACACAGCTAATGCAACTCGTAATGATCAGGGTTTTTAGTTACAGATGACAGAACTCTAGCTAATGAAAGCAGAAAGTGATTTATTAAAAGATAATGGTAGCTCCTAAATCACTGGGAGAGCTGAAAAAAAAAGAGACTCAATGCTGAATGCTATGACAACTCCCAAAACCATACCATAGAAATGAAGCACCCAGACAGCTGTTGCCTCTTCTATAATCAGAAATTTCCTGAATCAGGAAGCTGATCTTATAACCACTTGCTCCAGAATAACCAGCTCTGCCAGAAACCGTATCAGTAATAACGGCAGACCAGTGATATGGATATTATACTGCCTGTTTTTCCATGTGACTAAGTTCTAAATGAGGAACTTTTGCCAGTATGACTGGATGGGTAAACCTAATTCATATCTTGAAGCTTAGTCACAAGGGAACCTGGGAAATATTGTTTTTTCTAATTCTCTCAGCATCTGCATGGTAGGAATTAGAACAAGTGTTGATCAAGACACTACTGTATTCTGCTACTCTATTGAACTTAGTAGATAGCAAAGACTCCTTATTCAAAATGGAGGAATGGCTGGTGAAATTTAAGTAAAAAGACGACAACAAAACAAAACAAAGTAAGCTCTAAAGTGACCTCCCAGTATTCACATCCTTGTATATACCTCTCACATATTTAATCATTGCTGGTCAATAAGATCAAGAGAATATGGTGTGTTACTTCTAAGACCATGTCATAAAGACACTGCAGTTTCTGCCTTGATTTCTTGGATTGCTTGCTCTGGGGAAAACCAACCTCCACATTGTAAGACACACAAACAGTTCCTTGGAGAAATCCATCTGGAGAGGAGCCAACTTACCCACATCAACTTGCTAGCCATGTGAGTGAGCCATCATGGAGGTGGGTTACCAGCCTCAGTCAGGCCTCTGGATAGCCCCAGCTGACATCTGACTGAAACTTCGAGATTCTGAGCTAAAACACCCAATCCAGCTTTCCTAAAGTCCTGACAGAAATGGTGAGTTAAATAGATGATGGCATAGCAACCATATATTATTAATGTTTTAAACCACAACATCTTGGGGTGATTTGTTACCTAGCTAAAGATAAGTAATACAAGCATTTTACATAGTGAGGTCAGGAACGCCTCCCTAAAGAGAAGATATTTGATATAAACTGAATGAAAAGTAACTAGCTATTTGATACTTAGGAAGTTAAGTGTTCCAGGCAGAAACAATAGCAGGTAATAGCCCTAAGGTTGGGAAGAACTTGGCTTTTCAAGGGACAGAGGAAGATGTGTATGTGTAGAGCATAATGTGTGTGATTGGGGGAGGATGAAATGGGAAGAGGTAAGTAGGAGCCAGGTTCCTCAAAATATTGTAGCTCATAGTAAGGAACTTGGATATTTTTATTCTAAGTGCAATAGGAGTTATTAAAAAGTTTTAATCATCTTAGTGACATGAGGCAAGAATGGAAGGTAAAGGAGTTGAGACTTCCTGATATACTCAACCAAGAAGTTTTCTTGTGATAGAGGAGCAGATATTTGGTCAAGCAAGGTTTTTTCTTTTTTAAAATGGGTACAATTATGGCCTGTTTGTATGCTGATGGAAATGGTTTTAGAGTGAGGGAGAAATTAATGGTGCAGGAGATCAAAGGGATAATTGCAGAACAATTGCCTTTGCATAGACAAGAGGGATGAATTGGGATGACATCAAGAGAGGCTGTTAACTCAGTAAGAGCAAAGATAGAAAAGAGGCCAAATACACAGGGACATTGGCAATTAGACTGGGGAATCTATAAAAATGAGGTGATTTTGTCAGATTGCATCTATTTTCTCAATAAAATGTTTGGTTTGATTATGAGTTTAAAGTGGGGATAGAGGAAGTTTGAATAAAGATGAAATAGATATTTGTGTTGCATGTCTGAATAAATGGAACACAGTTGGAATTTCTGTTTCTTTCCACTTCTAGGGAAAACAACAAAAACAAGAAAGAGTAAAACAAGTTGTTATATTTAGTCCAGAAAAGCATGGCTGGTGGGAAGTGAGGATAGAAGGGAAAGAAGAGAGTGAACTAAAAGAGAAGCTGATCTTGTTTTATTCCCCCTAGATTCTAGAATTTTAGACTTAAAGGGAAGCTTAGATGAGTATATTTAGACAAAGGCACAGTCTTTGCAATTTTCCCTTGTCCTTTCAGTTCTTTTTTGTTTGGTTGTTCCAGGTATTTATATTTATAAAATGAATTGATAATTTTTGTTTTTATCACTGGTGGAACCAACATGGTCATAACTAAAAAGTTGGGACTTTCACTCTGACAATAGGCACCAATGATTATCTGGTTGGATTTACTCATTCACCAAAATTGACTAAATGGCTACTTTGTCCACTGCAGTGTTCTAGGTCTAGGTGATAGGAAACAACAGTAAGTGAATAAGACAGACAAGCTCTCAGTCCTCCTGGGTCCTTTATCTACCATGGAGATAATCCATACACTACCATGCACTGTGACCTTCATCTACCCTGTAGATAATCAGGAATGTTTTCAATCTTTTAGCTACATAAAACACTTTTACTATAAAACATACCTCTAAGGTGCACCTATAGTTTAGTGTTAAGCGTGTGGTCTCTGAGCCTTACAGGGTTTGAATCCCTTAATCTCTCTGTGCTTTGTTTTCTCATCTCTACGGTTGGAACAATGATAGAACACATTTCATTCATTTCTTGACATAATTAAATGAACTTTTACACATGAAATGTTTAGTGCAGAGCCTGGCACATAATAAGTGTTATATAAGTAGTTCTTATTAATTAATATGAATGTATCTTCTTCATATTAATTGAAAAGGCTCAGGCTTCTCAGATACATTTAAATCTTGGTTTAAACCAGACATAATTTAGAAACTAAATGATCTGACATAACACCCTCCCCACTCACACAACTGCATAAGGACTTCAAAAGCAGATCTTTGTGTGTGTGTGTATATATGTATATATTTGCACATTTCACTGCTCCTGTGGAAATTATATATTCACTAGAGGAATCAGATACTGGTTATGACATTACTTTTATTCTGATGAAGTTTATTTTCACATTACAACTTTAGAACTCTATTTTACAACTTAATACTAAAATTTCAGTTAGTGCTGGAACTAAAAACGTCAAATCAAAATCAAACAACCCAAGATTGGTTCAAGATGGTGGAGTAGAAGAACGTGTGCCCACTCCCTCTTGCGAGAGCACCAGAATCACAACTAACTGCTGAACAATCGTCGACAGGAAGACACTGGAAATCACCAAAAAAGATACCCCACATCCAAAGACAAAGGAGAAGCCAAAATGAGATGGTAGGAGGGGCACAATCACAATAAAATCAATTCCCATAACTTCTGGGTGGGTGACTCACAAACTGGACAACACTTATACCACAGAAGTCCACACACTGGAGTGAAGGTTCTGAGCCCCATGTCAGGCTTCCCAACCTGGGGGTCTGGAAACAGGAGGAGGAATTCCTAGAGAATCAGACTTTGAAGCATAGTGGGATTTGATTGCAGGACTTCAACAGGACTGGGGGAAGCAGAGACTCCACTCTTGGAGGGCACACACAAAGTAGTGTGTGCATCAGGACCCAGGGGAAGGAGCAGTGACCCTATAGAAGACTGAACCAGACCTACCTGCTAGTGTTGGAGGGTCTCCTGCAGAGGCGGGGGATGGCTGTGGCTCACCGTTACGACCAGGACACTGGCAGCAGAAGTTCTGGGAAGTATTCTTTGGCGTGAGCCCTCCCAGAGTCCTCCATTAGCCCCACCAAAGAGCCCGGATTGGCTCCAGTGTTGGGTTGCCTCAGGCCAAACAACCAACAGGGAGGGAACCCAGCCCCACCCCATTACCAGACAAGGGGATTAAAGTTTTACTGAGTTCTGCCCACCAGAGCAACAGTCAGCTCTACCCACCACCAGTCCTTCCCATCAGCAAACTTGCACAAGCATCTTAGATAGCCTAATCCACCAGAGGGCAGAGAGCAAAAGCAAGAACTACAGTCCTGCAGCGTGTGGAACAAAAACCACATTCACAGAAACAGACAAGATGAAAAGGCAGAGGACTATGTACCAGATGAAGGAACAAGATAAAACCCCAGAAAAACAACTAAATGAAGTGGAGATAGTCACCCTTCAAGAAAAAGAATTCAGAATAATGATAGTGAAGATGATCCAGGACCTCGGAAAAAGAATGGAGGCAAAGATCGAGAAGACACAAGAAGTGTTTAACAAAGACCTAGAAGAATTAAAGAAAAAACACCTAGAAGAATTAAAGAACAAACAAACAGAGAGGAACACTACAATAACTGAAATGAAAAATACACTAGAAGGAATCAGTAGCAGAATAACTGAGGCAGAAGAATGGATAAGTGACCTGGAGCACAGAATGGTGGAATTCACTGCCATGGAACAGAATAAAGAAAAAAGAAATGAACACAGCCTAAGGGACCTCTGGGACAACATTAAATGCAACAACATGCACATTATAGGGGTCCCAGGAGAAGAGAGAGAGAAAGGACCTGAGAAAATATTTGAAGAGATTGTAGTCAAAAACTTCCTTAACATGGGAAAGGAAATAGCCACCCAAGTCCAGGAAGCACAGAGTCCCAAGCAGGATAAACCCAAGGAGAAACACTCCAAGACACATAGTAATCAAACTGGCAAAAATTAAAGACAAAGAAAAATTATTGAAAGCAGCAAGGGAAAAATGACTAATAACATACAAGGAAACTCCCATAAGGTTAACAGCTGATTTCTCAGCAGAAACTCTACAAGCCAGACTTGAGTGGCATGACATATTTAAAGTGATGAAAGGGAAGAACCTATAACCAAGATTACTCTACCCGGCCAGGATCTCATTCAGATTCAATGGAGGAATCAAAAGCTTTACAGACAAGCAAAAGCTAAGAGAATTCAGCACCACCAAACCAGCTCTACAACAAATGCTAAAGGAAATTCTCTAAGTGGGAAACACAAGAGAAGACAAGGACCTACAAAAACAAACCCATAACAATTAAGAAAATGGTCATAGGAACATACATATCGATAATTACCTTAAACGTGAATGGATTAAATGCTCCAACCAAAAGACACAGGCTGGCTGAATGCATACAAAAACAAGATCCATATATATGCTGTCTATAAGAGAACCACTTCAGACCTAGGGAAACATACAGGCTGAAAGTGAGAGGATGGAAAAAGATATTCCATGCAAATGGAAATCAAAAGAAAGCTGGAATAGCAATTCTCATATCAGATAAAATAGACTTTAAAATAAAGAATGTTACAAGAGACAAGGAAGGACACTACATAATGATCAAGGGATCAATCCAAGAAGAAGATATAACAATTATAAATATATATACACCCAACATAGGAGCACCTCAATATATAAGGCAACTGCTAACAGCTATAAAAGAGGAAATTGACAGTAACACAATAGTAGTGGGAGACGTTAACACCTCACTTACACCAATGGACAGATCATCCAGACAGAAAATTAATAAGGAAACAGAAGCTTTAAATGACACAATAGACCAGATAGATTTATTTGAAATTTATAGGACATTCCGTCCAAAAACAGCAGATTACACTTTGTTCTCAAGTGCACACGGAACCTTCTCAAGGATAGATCACAACTTGGGTCACAAATCAAGCCTCAGTAAATTTAAGAAATTTGAAATCATTTTAAGCATCTTTACTGACCACAACGCTCTGAGATTAGAAATCAATTACAGGGAAAAAAACGTAAAAACACAAACACATGGAGGCTAAACAATACGTTATTAAATAACCAAGAGACCACTGAAGAAATCAAAGAGGAAATCAAACAATACCTAGAGACAAATTATAACAAAAACAGGACGATCCTAAACCTATGGGATGCAGCAAAAGCAGTTCTAAGAGGGAAGTTTATAGCTATACAATCCTACATCAAGAAACAAGAAAAATCTCAAATAAACAATTTAACCTTACCCTTAAAGGAACTAGAGCAAGAAAAACAAACAAAACCCAAAGTTAGCAGAAGAAAAGAAATCATAAAGAGCAGAGCGGAAATAAATGAAAGAAACAAAGAAAACAATAGCAAAGATCAATAAAACTAAAAGCTGGTTCTTTGAGAAGGTAAACAAAATTGATAAACCATTAGCCAGACTCATCAAGAAAAAGAGGGAGAGGACTCAAATCAATAAAATCAGAAATGAAAAAGGAGAAGTTAAACAGACACCGCAGAAATACAAAGCATCCTAAGAGACTACTACAAGCAACTCTATGCCAATAAAATGGACAACCTGGAAGAAATGGACAAATTCTTAGAAAGGTATAACCTTCCAAGACTGAACCAGGAAGAAATAGAAAATATGAACAGACCAATCACAAGTAATGAAATTGAAACTGTGATTAAATATCTTGCAACAATCAAAAGTCCAGGACCAGATGGCTTCACAGATGAATTCTACCAAACATGTAGAGAAGAGCTAACACCCATCCTTCTCAAACTCTTCCAAAAAATTGCAGAGGAAGAACACTCCCAAACTCATTCTGTGAGGCCACCATCACCCTGATACCAAAACCAGACAAAGATACTACCAAAAAAAAGAAAACTACAGACCAATATTACTGATGAATATAGATGTAAAAATCCTCAACAAAATACTAGCAAACAGAATCCAACAGCACATTAAAAGGATCATACACCATGATCAAGTGGGATTTATCCCAGGGATGCAAGGATTCTTCAGTACACGCAAATCAATTAATGTGATACACCATATTAACAAATTGAAGAAGAAAAACCATATGATCATCTCAATCGATCCAGATAAAGCTTTTGACAAAATTCAACACCCATTTATGATAAAAACTCTCCAGAAAGTGGGCATAGAGGGAACCTACATCAACATAATAAAGGCCATATACAACAAACCCACAGCAAACATCATTCTCAATGTTGAAAAACAATGTTGAAAGCATTTCCTCTAAGATCAGGAACAAGACAAGGATGTCCCATCTCGCCACAATTATTCAACATAGTTTTGGAAGTCCTAGCCATGGCAATCAGAGAAGACAAAGAAATAAAAGGAATACAAATTGGAAAAGAAGAAGTAAAACTGTCACTGTTTGCAGATGACATGGTACTATACATAACGAATCCTAAAGATGCCACCAGAAAACTACTAGAGCTAATCGATGAATTTGGTAAAGTTGCAGGATACAAAATTAATGCACAGAAATTTCTTGCATTCCTATACACTAATGATGAAAAATCTGAAAGAGAAATTAGGGAAACACTCCCATTTACCACTGCAACAAAAAGAATAAAATACCTAGGAATAAACCTACCTAAGGAGGCAAAAGACCTGTATGCAGAAAACTATAAGACACTGATGAAAGAAATTAAAGATGATACAAAGAAATGGAGAGAGATACCATGTTCTTGGATTGGAAGAATCAATATTGTGAAAATGACTGTACTACCCAAAGCAATCTACAGATTCAGTGCAATCCCCATCAAATTACCAATGACCTTTTTTACGGAACTAGAACAAAAAATCTTAAAATTTGTATGGAAACACAAAAGACCCCGAATAGCCAAAGCAGTCTTGAGGGAAAAAACAGAGCTGGAGGAATCAGACTCTCTGACTTCAGACTATACTACAAAGCTATACTACAAAGTAATCAAGACAATATGGTACTGGCACAAAAACAGAAATATAGATCAGTGGAACAGGATAGAAAGCCCAGAGATAAACCCATGCACCTATGTGGTGCTGGGAAAACTGGACAGCTACACGTAAAAGAATGATATTAGAAGACACCCTAACACCATACACAAAAATAAACTCAAAATGGATTAGAAACCTAAATGTAAGACTGGACACTATAAAACTCTTAGAGGAAAACATAGGAAGAACACTCTTTGACATAAATCACAACAAGATCTTTTTTGATCCACCTCCTAGAGTAATGGAAATAAAAACAAAAATAAACAAATGGGACCTAATGAAACTTAAAAGATTTCACAAAGCAAAGGAAACTACAAAAAGATGAAAAGACAACGCTCAGAATGGGAAAAAATATTTGCAAATGAATCAACAGGCAAAGGATTAATCTCCAAAATGTATAAACAGCTCATGCAGCTCAACATTAAAAAAACAAACAACCCAATCCAAAAATGGGCAGAAGACCTAAATAGACATTTCTCCAAAGAAGACATACAGACGGCCACGAAGCACATGAAAAGATGCTCAACATCACTAATTATTAGAGAAATGCAGCTCAAAACTACAATGAGGTATCACCTCACACCAGTTAGAATGGGCATCATCAGAAAATCTACAAACAACAAATGCTGGAGAGGGTGTGGAGAAAAGGGAACCCTCTTGCACTGTTGGTGGGAATGTAAATTGATACAGCCACTATGGAGAACAGTATGGAGGTTCCTTAAACAACTAAAAATAGAATTACCATATGACCCAGCAATCCCACTACTGGGCATATACCCAGAGAAAACCATAATTCAAAAAGACATATGCCCCCCAATGTTCATTGCAGCACTATTTACAATAGCCAGGTCATGGAAGCAACCTAAATGCCCATCAACAGATGAATGGGTAAAGAAGTTGTGGTACATATATACAATGGAATATTACTCAGCCGTAAAAGGGAACGAAATTGGCTCATCTGGAGAGACATGGATGGATCTAGAGACTGTAATACAGAGTGGAGGTAAGTCAGAAGGAGAAAAACAAATATCGTATATTTATGCACGTATGTGGAACCTAGAAAAATGGTACAGATGAACCGGTTTACAGGGCAGAAATAGAGACACAGATATAGAGAACAAACATATGGACACCAATGGGGGAAAGTGGTGGTGGTGGGTGGTGGTGGGATGAATTGGGAGATTGGGATTGACATGTATACATTAATATGTATCAAAATGGATAACTAATAAGAACCTGCTGTATAAAAAAATAAATAAAATTCTCAAATTCAAAAAAAAAAAGAAAAGAAATTAAGCATAAAACTTGATCATTTATCTTGTAAAATATTAAACTGAATTTCCAAATGTTTGTTTATTGAGAAAAAACTCACTATTTTTTTACATTTCTAGCTAGGGTCTTTGGCTGTGAGAGTATATATCTATATCTATGTATAGATATCATTGTATACATATTTCATTACATTTGTAATTCATTATATACATATAAATTTTCTTGTAGACAGAATGGACTGATTAAATTTTAATTAATATTGAGGAGAAGAGTATCTGAGCTAATAAGTAAGATCACTCTGTGCTTCATACTGAGAAATCTAAAATCTAAAAACTGAAAGGTGAATATTTCAGGGCTCTAAAATAACTAAAAATCAGTAAAAACTGTACTCCAGATTTATTAATTCTGAATCTCTTTCATGAGTATCTGTGTCTCCTGATGTTCCTGTGATATTGCTCTTGATGTCCAGGCCTAGACTCTTTCATTGTAAAGTATAATATCTGTTATAAAAACTATGTTTATTTTTATACATGCTTTTGACACAATATTGTTTAGGTTCTTATGTTTTCAATTAAAGATACTACTTTGCTAAGTATAAAAAAAAAAAAAAGACTGTGTATCTGGCTGTCAATGGATAATATGTTCAATAAATATCAGTATATCTGCTGCTGCTGCTGCAAAAAAAAATAAACAACCCCCACAATCAATGGCTGCATAATTTAACGTATATGTTGTTCTACAAAAGCAAGTAGCATGAACATCAGGAAGTCTCCCCATTAACACCATCCTTCCAAGTATAACTGCTTCAATCATATTTATGCATTTACATCCCTACCCATGATAAAACAGGTATAAGTTGTTTCCATTTAAGCCTGTACGGATCAATTATTTAGCTTTTTGCAGGTTTCTTTTAAACACAATTACCTTGAGGAAGAAAGATGAGTTTATGAAAGCTTCTAAGGAATTTATGCAAAAAAGCAAAAAAAAAAAAAATGGTGCCCAAGTTGCCTTTCATTTTTAGAGTGCTTATTGTTTTCTCTATATTTAAAGGCTGCATTATGCCATCAATCATTCTGTAAATTAAACCTTTTGATTCCTAGTAGCATTATGCAAAGCTAGCTTATTGTACCTATTTGCAAATACACTATATTAGTGAATGCTTTCTTTTTCTTTTCCCAAATTGCCAAAATGTGTCACAACATACAAAGAACATCTTAAATGTTACCAAAATAGGAAGTTTTGTGTAAGCTGTGGTAAGCACAATATATGGTATAGTCAGTCAGTCCAGGTGCCCAAAGAGAAGCAGAACATGAAATGAAAAAAAAAAAAAAAAAAAGCGAAAGCACTCTGAAAAAGTTAAAAGCACAAAGCACAATATATAAATATTATGGAAAAGTCACCTAGGTGCACCTACTCGTTGAGGACAACTACTGAACATGAAGGAAGTTTGATGAAACCAGGCTTTGGGAAATTTTTCACAATCCCACCCTTTTCTAGCTCCAGAAGTAACTTCACACTTCAGATCCCTTAGGTCCTATAAGGTGCGCAAGAGATTTTATGGGACAGATTTTCAGAAACAGAACAGAGGAAATGAGGTAAAGCTGAGTTGCTTAGATATTTTGGACTATTATGTCACAAATTTTGAACTACGGTGGCATAACCCTTCCTCCTTTATTCTATTAATTGTATTTAAATAATTGTATTTATTTGGGACAACACAAAATCTCAGTGATGATAGGGCAGAACCTGAGGAGGAGAGATGGAATTTACATAGCTAAGATGTTTCTATATCTCCTTACCTAGGCATTAACCACTATCTTTAGTAAATAGAAAATTTTAATTTAAAAAAATGACTTGAAAAGGCATTAATACTACTTGTGCATAGGGAGTGGAGGTCTGCAAGGGGCCAGGGGATCAGGGAGTAAAAGAAAAAGGGAGCTGAGTGTGGACAAGAAAAGAATGCTCTTTCCTCTAAGAATTTAAGAAGGAAATTTAGGATTTAGGTTATGTTACCCATTCTAAAGCATTGTTCGTTTAAAGGTGCATTGGTGGAGTCAATATACTCTCAAATACAAACGCATTGTACAGACACAGAAACTATCTATGAGAAAATACTTAAGAAGCGTTATCAGGCAGCTATTATTAAAATAAAAATGCAATTCTAGCTAAATAATTATTTACTGTAATATTTTTAAGTATTATAAATTAGCTATCAAGAGAAAAAAAGAGAGATTTGGATTATTTATTCATGAAAGTCAGGAACAATCTAATATTCTATCTATCTATCTATCTATCTATCTATCTATCTATCTATCTATCTATCTATCATCTATCTTTCCTCCTGGGTGGTTTGTTCATTTGCTCTACAGTATTTACATTTCTATTGCCTTTTGGAATTTTCATAGCACATCTCCTCATTATCTCACCTCCTTTAACTCTCAGAGACACTGATGTGGTCCTTTTTTGAGAAGAGTGTGAGAGGAAAATATTTAAGCTCAGGATATGAGATTTACATTACACAACGGAAAAGTGTGATGATAAAAATATAAATTCATAAACAAATTACTGATGGTTTTAGGATCTTCAGAATTTTTTTTTTACAGACTGTGTGTATGTGTGATTTCAGTAAAGTTTTAACAATTGTGTTGTACATGTTCAAATCTAATTGTCTTTAAAAAGTTGCTTTTGTCTACAGAGAAAAAAAAGCATGTTGGGATGAAAATAGATACTGGGTATAGGTGTTACCTGGGTTCCACAAGTGAACCTGGGGTCCTTTATATTAATATACTTGTTCAATACTAACTTAAGGGAGATACACAAATAAATTCACACTGCAGAAAAAGCTGCTTTCAATGAGGTCTATACAGTTGATGGATAGAATGCAAAGGAAAGAGAAGATTTTAGTCTCTGGGGCACAGTTTGCAGGGATTTTGATCCCCACAGTCCTGGTTCTGGCCTTACAAGTTCTCCAGCGGGCCACAGCAGCACCGCCAACAGCCCCCGGCTGGTCCATTTTTGGTCTTGAACCGTATCTGTCTGTTTACCTTAAAGTATAGTGTACAGCACAAATATTACCATTTTAAGATAGGAAAACATTGCCCTAAGGAGCTATGACTTTCTAGGTCTGAGAATTGCTTTGCATTTCTCTCCATAAAGAAATAGTCTTTGATTGTACTCTTTGTCATTTCTATGCCTACATCTATTTCTATCTTTATTTTAATCTGTATCTATGTATCCTATGAATATTTCTTGAGCACACACAATATGCCATACAGAGTACAAAATAATCAAAATCTGATTTTGATGAATGCTATGCAGACAAGCAAAATATAAAGTGGAAACATAATTTGCAACAAATAATGACTGGAAAGTGTGTCTGAGTTATACAATATTTCTGTTTGTTATGAAGTGAATCTTTTGATTCTTATTTTTCAAAAATGCTTCTCTTCTTTCTTTCTGTGCTGTAATCTAGGTAAGTTTAATTTCCTTGCTCTTCCTCTTCTAAATGTGAAACTTTATTTCTTGTTTGTGTTTATGAAACTGGAGAACAGGAACTGGATTATCTGTTGCTCTTAATATTATTGGTTTAAGAGATCCTCATCTTGTTATTTCTAAGGAAAGAATTAAAATATCTTAGTATTTCTGTTTGTGAAGATTTAAAAGCTATTTCCCTTGAATGCTGTTATATACGACAAAGGAGCTAACTGTTTAATTCCAGGGATCTGTTATTATTTGTAAACTGGTTCTTAAATAAGGATACTTACAGATGCCTCTTGCTCCAGATGGTACCATTTAACTGCCTGTGTTACTCATGAGTGGTTTTCTGCTTTAGCGTTAAACAAATACTTAACACAGCAATCCTGTTATCAAGAATTCTCTCTTAAAATTGGAACAAAATCCTAAAGTGCTGCATGAAGTGGCAGCACAAGCAATTTCCTTCAGCATGGGACATATGGGTTAAAAATAAGTGGAGCATGAAGGTACCGGTGGGGATAAAAAAGAACTGTGGCCAAGTGGAAAGAGAAAATGTCTCTGGATTTAGCCTGAAGATCTGAGTGCAAATCCTTGCTCTGCTACTTATTAGCTTGGTGATCTTGACAGGTCTCAAAAAGGTAAGGATGAGGTCATCCCTTTCACAGGATTTGTTTGGGGACTAAATAAGACAGTAGTGTCCAACACTATCTCTGATGAATGTTAATAGATGTTACCAGGAAAAAAGAAAAAGTGGCTATGGTTGCACCCATCTGAGAAATGTCAAGTTAAACCAGGAAACAGGTTTCTTCAGTGAAAGACTTCTCAGTCTTTAAGATGCTAATATGTTTTGTGAATTTCCAAAAAGATATAATGTGTCATTATGTTTCCTAAATTTATTTTATTCCTAGCCATCACTCTTGTTGGAAAGATATTCCCTGGAACACATTTTGCGAAATGTTACTCTACTCTTTAAAGTGCTTTTCAAGTGTAAGCTGTTAAAAATTTAGATGTTGACAGTAGACAGTAATCTGGGACCTGTATATTACTAATTTGTGTTCTGAAGATCTTTCTTATTTGATTCTCAAAATTAATCCATTATAAATAACATTTTAAAATAAATGGGAAATTATGGTACACTGTACATCAGATATTTAAAAATAAACAAACAAAAAGCAAAAGAAATAAAAAAAAATTTGGGTCCACACATTCAGAGACCACTAGCTATACTTCTCAGTTTTATATTTAAAACATAACCAGATAGATATTTTGCCTCTTTTATGGGATTTTTACTGGAATTTTATTAGTACAGCTTAAACTGAAGCTCTGTGAAAATTTTAATGCTATTTTGGCATTAGTAATACCTGAAAAATATAAGAGTATTGGAGAAACAGCGTAAGTACTGAATAATTCTTAATTGAAATCCTAAAGGCCACTAACTTACTCTGTGATGGCTATAATCTATCAATACATACCATTCAAGTTTCAATTTTCTCATTATAAAGTCGGTATAGTAATACCAACCTTTCAGAATATTTGGGAAGCACAAAGAAGAAAATCATCAGATGAAATTTACTGACGTGCAACTGTTACTTCTGAATGATAACAGAAAGTCATGTATTTGTCTATTTAATTGAAGATGTATGTAGGACTGAGAAGTAGCATATGATCACAAATCCCAGTTTTTAAAAATTAGAAATCTTTATTAAAATGACTTTAATGTAAGTGATGATGCAGTTAAATTTCAATTTATATTGCAAAGAATAAAATGAAACATTTAATCTGTGCTACATATATGTATCTATGGGAATCTTTCCTTAAGTATTTCTCTCATATTACTTCTCTATGCTCTTCTGCATGCTCATGGTTACTTAGCTCTTATACTGGGATTTGAATTTTGGTAATTTTCCTTTTAAAATTCTAAACTATCTTATTGTCTCTTTTTATTTTATGTTTGTGATGGTTTCAGGAGTAATGCAAAGTATATTAATTATTCTCATCTTAAAATTATTGTCTGCATTTTGAATTAAGTGCTGCCTGATCATTGGCACGTATGAAAATCATTGTGAGCATTGGTTCAGATTACCGGGGCCTCACTGATATAAGGTGGAAGACTTAGAGCTGGATTGGTGTGTTTAAAGACCTATATGGCACATATATACAATGGAATATTACTCAGAAATGAAATTGACTTATTTGTAGTGAAGTGGATGGACCTAGAGTCTGTCATACAGAGTGAAGTAAGTCAGAAAGGGAAAAACAAATACCATATGCTAACGCATATATATGGAATCTAAAAAAAAAAAAAAAATGGTACTGATGAACCTAGTTGCAGGGCACGAATAAAGAGGTAAACATAGAGAACGGACTTGAGGACATGGGGTGGGAGGGCGAAGCTGGGGCAAAGTGAGAGTAGCATCAACATATATACACTACCGAATGTAAAATAGTTGGCTGGTGGGAAGCAGCAGCATAGCACAGGGAGATTGGCTCCGTGCTTTGCGAAGACCTAGAGGGGTGGGATAGGGAGGATGGGAGGGAGGCTCAAGAGGGAGGGGATATGGGGACATGTGTATGCATATGGCTGATTCGCTTTGTTGTGCAACGGAAACTAACACAGTATTGTGAAGCAATTATACTCCAATAAAGAGTATGCTAAAAAAAAAAAATAGATAAACAATAAGGTCCGACTGTATAGCACAGGGAATTATATTCAATATCTTCTAATAAACTATAATGGAAAATAATCTGAAAATGAATATATATATATATATATATATATATATATATATATATATATCTGAATCACTTTGTTGTACACCAGAAACTAACACAATATTGTAAAGCAGCTATACGTCAATAAAAAAAGTACAAAAAAAAGAAAAAAGACCTATATGGAGGTTGCCTTCGGAGCTCAAGTATTTGTCTATTAGCAACTGAAACTCACCTAGATTAAAACACAGCACCCGCTCTGGTGTCTCCAGTAGTGATGCCAGATTCCCCTCTTCTTTTTAGAAACCTGCCCTAATGCTTATCCTGGGGACAAATATTGCGGCAAATCTGAGAACAGGAGGCTGGAGTGGCTATTCTTAGCCCCGTGACTAATTTACACCACCAATTGCCCCAGTGTTCCTGTTTCTTAGACTAGATATTCTGGAGTTTTGATGGAAACACTCCCTTCAGAGCAAGTCTCTGTTTTTCCTGTATTGTACTAAAGGTTACTCAGGTCTGTTAAAGTTCCCCATCTATCTCCAATTGTTTAGTGTATTCAGAAGTTCTTCAACTTTCTGGTCAATACTATAAATTTATTTTAATTTTCCAATTGCTTCTTCTTTCTCTCCAATAGGATTTTTGGGAGATGAGAAGGAGAGGTAAAGTCCATTCTGTGCCAGTCATCCATATTCAAATGGAAAACCTTAAAATGATTTATAATTCTTTCTATTATCACTTCCTTTGAGTCTGTACATGGTCACAATGAGAATTTTCCTTCTCATTCTCCTTTTTGAACATATTTGACTATAGTCACCAAGAATCATATTTCTCAGCTTTTGACTTGGTTTAATACCTCAAAAAGGAAATTTCTCTTCAGAGCTGAATATGCATCATTCATTCATTCGTCAAATATTTGTTGAGCACCTCAGATACCAGGTGATGAAGAAATACAGACACTGCCTTGCCAGCACAGAGCTATACTCACTCCTTTTCTGCAAACACAGAGCAGATTTTCTTTAGTTTTTTCCTTGAGAAGAGTAAACCTGTCTTTACCTTTCTGGCTATTTAACCTATTGGCACAGCACATGTTTAGTTTTTGATTAAATAATTGCTTACTTTTTGTGAAATAAAAATCTTCATTGTAACTAAGCAACTGAAAAGAATATTTAAGGTTAAATATTAAGCTTCAAATACAACCAAAAATTAAACTGACGTCTTAATTTTACTGTCCATACCGTGTATATTCTAGAGACATTCTAATAAAATTGTTGCCATTATGTAGGATATAACTGATGGCCTTTAATGGAAGTGGCTGTCTTTAAATTATCTGAATGTATTTTTTATGGTCTTCCAAGACATGTAGAATTAAAATGCATTTTGTTTATATTGAAGAAGGAACTTCCTGATACTAAAATGGGATGAGTTTCTGAGCTTGACTATGGAATCCCCTCTTTGCAGAGTTTATGGAACAATCTGTGTTCTCATGTCTTTGGAAATTTAAATGTGGTTGTCTTTGAAGGCCAGAGACTAGACAAAGTACCCTGCTTTAGGTCCCTTTCAATCTTATGACCTGTTGCTATCTCAGCCTAGTCATCTCCAGTAAGTGTTTGTAAAACTGCCAAAATGCACATGAAACTACACTGTGCCTATGCAAATGAGTATATAGAAGAGATGGCGTGTCATCCTGGAGGTCTCTGCCTCTCAAACTGGGACATGTGTGACCCCAGGGGTACAGAGTGTTATGCTGGAAGCATAAGTGTTATGTGAAGCTATAGAATGCCCATGGTCCATCTTTATGCCATGTCCATAATCTTAAAAATATTAGAGAAAAATATTTTGAAATTTTATTTTATTTTTATTATAATAAATATGGATGTATAATAGAGTACGAATCACAAATTTTTGCACTGATTAAAAAAAAAATAAGACATAAGTCCTCAAAATGATCTTGGACTACTTTGGATTATTCCTCCAGTGCCTCCCCAGGGGCACTCATTCACTCTCCTCTGCTATATTTTGGTGACAGTGGTTGCAGGGCTCTTCTGTACATGAAAATGTATGGCCTAAAATACTGGTTTCATTACCCATATCATTATCACAGCTTGAGTAACAATTTTTTTTTTTAAGCTAGTGGTTAATTTATCTAGATTCAATGAACATTTGCTTTGAGACTAGCAGATTGGAACTTGGTATTTTTAAAAAATTGTTAAAAGAGAGTGATAGGCTAGCCTCATGATGATATCTGTATCTACATCTCTTTTTATATATATTGGTTATTTAATTTGACATATTAAAACATTATTAATGTCTTATTGAAAGGTAAATGTCAAAATGCATCAAGCATGCAAAACCTTTACATGTTATGCTATTTGTGGTTGGTTACCAGCCTAGCATCCTTAGCTCCTCTTCACTCTAATTGTACTTTTTTTTAGGGGGGGCGGGAATCTCTAAATTATCATCTCAAGGCTTTCAAAGCTGAATCTCTAAATGGTTCTAAAATACTCTGGAAATCACGACAAGTTTGAGATAAAGTACATGCATATTCAAATTACTCAAATGACACCTTTATTTTTAGTTAATTTTCATTTATGGATGCCTCTTAATTTTCTATCAAAACCTAGATAGAGCCATGAATTCTGTCAATTTTTTCCATTTCTGGCATCTATTTTAGAGATCTCTGCAAATTGATAAATCTGTATATATTGCTTCCCCTAGTTAATTTCACACGTTTTTCTCCCCCTGAACATCCTTAACGTTTAAGTCCAGAGCTGGGGCCAGGGCCAGACTCTGAGGGGAGAGTAGGCACATTATTTTTCTTGCTTCTCCTGTTTCTCCTTTCCCTCCACATTAGAAGACTACATGGGGAAAAATGTTTATTCTCCTTCTAGCTTTCCTTTTATACCTCTGGGGAACATCAGACTGATGGGATCTAATCCAGTCCTGATATTGCTAAACTTCTGCCAACAGTAAAAACTCTGAGATTTACACTGTCCTGTCCAGTTCATTTTTAAGCAACTCTGCACCCATGCGGCTCAGTAAGAACAATTTCATGAGTGAATTTTGTCATTTTTTATTTGAAATCATGAATCAAGAACCTATACAAACAAACATCTGATAAATACCCGTTTAAACTTTAGAGTTGGAATGCATCGTTTTCTAACCAGAGCAGTTCTGGATGGCTTCTACAAAACAGCTGTTTAAGGTCATTCATCTTCTTCTTAGACATTTTCAGTAAAAAGTGTCTTTTTGGATACTTTCAGTGAAAATTCATTGCTGGAATTTCACATTGGCAAATTTCACTGTTAAAAAGTCTGGTCTTAAAATTGATCCTAAATCTGCCATTTTATATTTTGCATACACTAGTCCTGGTGATGCCTGCTGGAATAAAATACTAAATTCTTACTCTTCTCCATGGTGTTTCTTCAAATATTTGAAGGAATCATATCTTCCATTAATCTAGTAATTTGAAGGAGCTGGCTTATACCAGGTCACAAGAGCTAATTAAGATTTTCAGGAAGTTTGCAAACTGGTTGTTAAACTAGCCATTATTAAAAATTAAATTATATAAACTTGAAGTTAAAGAAACTATATTAAAAGAACATAAATACAGCTTATCACTTGATTATTTTACTGTTATCTGTGATTGAGGTTATTTACACCTATAACTGCATGACAGAAATACTATATATTGTTGTACTAGTGCATATATCTTCCCAACCCTGCATTCAGTGATACCAAAGTGTTAGATTGAAATTGTACATGGTGGGAGTATTTACACTATAGAAATGAACAAATGCTAAACATTAGGGCTTTTTTTCTCTTTTTTTCTGGAGAGCTTTTTATCAAACATTTACACCACACTACTGCTGCCTCATCTCTGATGCAGCCTTAAAATTTTATGCAGTTCCTATCGTCTTATAACCTCTCAAAAATTAGTTCTATATAATTTTATGAGCAACTCTGCTCTCTCACTCACCTTCTTCCAGGTGCCCATTAGTTTCTATTAGTATCCAGAACCTAACACAAATGCCCAATAGAGGAATTTCTATCAATTATTAGCATATTATTATTTTTTACATGGCCTAAGAAACATAGTTTTTATTGTTTGTAAACAGTGTCCAGGCATTATCCTTAGAAAAAAGGCCAAAATTATAAGTCACCCCACCTACAAGACAGGATTTTTGCGGGGTTCTAATAATGTAAATAAAAAAGCACCATAAAAAACACCATAGGGCTTCCCTGGTGGCGCAGTGGTTGAGAATCTGCCTGCCAATGCAGGGGACATGGGTTTGAGCCCTGGTCTGGGAAGATCCCATATGCCACGGAGCGACTAGGCCCGTGAGCCACAACTACTGAGCCTGCGCGTCTGGAGCCTGTGCTCCGCAGCAAGAGAGGCCGCGATAGTGAGAGGCCTGCACACCGCGATGAAGAGTGGCCCCCACTTGCCGCAATTAGAGAAAGCCCTCGCACAGAAACGAAGACCCAACACAGCCATAAATAAATAAATAAAATTAAAAACAAACAAACAAACAAACAAAAACACCATAGTGTGTAACAGAAATATAAACAATTATTAGACTTTATTAATAGCAAGAGTGTGAAGGTCACAGAAAGTAATATTTCCACTATATACTTCATACTTCAATGATCAGAACAAATATCAATTATTTGTTTTAGTGCCTCATTTTAATAACAACATGTATAGATTAGGGTAAGTTCTCAGAAAGTTGTCTAGAATGATACGGAGTCTGGTTTTGATTTTGTTCTTCTATTACAGGCTTAGCTTTCTAACTATGTTTTGGTTAAACTAATACTAATATTTGTTTGCATTCCCAGGTGATTCACTAAAATTTTTACAGATTATCTCATAACTAAATAACATGCATTGATAACTGAGAGTGAGTTCAATAATAAGACAACTTTCTACCAATTTAAAAAACTTCAGGGATTATAAATAAAACATTCTTAACATTAGGTTAGTTTTCATCTTCATATTTTTAAGATAATCTTCCATGTTTCCAGGGAAAAAAGAAAACTCCAATTTTTTATAAATGTGGAAGCCCAAAATTTTTGTAGCAAAATGAAACACATCAAAACTTATTCTTTAAAGTGCCATCATATTCAATAAATATAACCAAATATAAATTTGGCTGTAAACAGAAGGGATTGTGTGATGTGCAACAACCTAGAGTAATACATCACAGGAAAATAAAGACATGGAACCAGGGGCAGAAAAGAAATGAAGAAGGTAGGGCAAAAGGTAATGGGAGTTGGGGGATGAGGCCACAAAGATAGATTAGGCTGAGAGTGGTGAAGATGTCAAAAATGTTATTAAAGATGAGAGAACATACTTTTTATTCAGCAGGAGTCACTGGAGATGTTTTTAAAAACTGAGTAATCTGAAGCAATTATATTTTACAAGATAACATGGGCAGTGTTGTGGTCTGTATTAGAGAAGGGAAAAACCAAAGGCAACACGGCCAGTAATGAGTACATTACAATTCAATAGCCAGATCAAATTGTATAGAAGTTTTAAGAAGTGACAGTGAGAACAATGCAGATTTGTCAATCCACATAAAGATGGTACCATAAAATATAAATAAACAAGCATACAAACAAACAAATAAAATCACCCAGAGAGTAAGTATAGTGAAAATATACCTTGGTTAGAATCTTAGTATGAACAGAAAAAAAATTCCAGAAGAAGAGGGTCTACAATGTCAAATGTCAAGAGTGAGAAGCCAAGTAGCATATATTTTTTGAATAGTATTCTGCATAAGCATCTTCATTAATATGCCGTATTATTTTAATTAATGTTTTGAGTTGATTCCTTTATTTAAACTTACTTTAAAAAACTAAGTACAGTTGACCCTTGAACAATACCAGAGTTAGGGGCACCAATCCTCCCTGCAGTCAAAAATCCAAGTGTAATTTATAGTTAGCCCTCCATGTCCACAGTTCTATCAATACAGTTTGTTCTGTATCTGCATTTTCTCATCCAGGGCTTCAACCAACTGTGGTTTGTATAGTACTGTAGTATTTACTATTGAAAAAGTCTACATATAAGTGGACCTGCACAGTTCAAACTCATGTCATTCAAGAGTCAACTGTATTACTATTATAAACAGAAAAACCATAAATAGAAGGTAACTGTAAAATAGAAAACTAATAATACCAAATAAGAGATTATATATCACTGAAATTGACTTTTATATAATCATGCACTACATTTTGAAAAATACAGGACTAGGAAAAGCTTATATACATATATAATGAAGACTTAAAGGAGTTGAGTTTGGAGGAAGAGAATTAGATTGAGGAGACAACTGATAGTTTGTGAGCAGACTGGCTATACTGGCTTGTCCTTGAAGTGAACTGTAGGATTGAGGATGGAGGATGTAACTTTGACTGAGAAGAATTGAGTGCTTCCTGATGCTTCAGCTGGAACTTGGATATTTTCATCAGCACATCTGAGAGATGGTAACTTTCTCCTTTCAAACATGTTGCAGAATTTTGCATTGCATATAATTATATCTCTAATAACATAATTTTTCATCAGCAGTGGGAGATTTGTCTTCCTGCAAAGTAGGTTTCTCTGAACAAGAAATGAAAGTGTGTTCCAAAAGAAGCTAAACAAGTAAATCTATAGTGTAAAGCAATAGTTCTAGATTTGACATAACCATATTGAAAGAAATTGGCTTTCTTTATTTAGTGTTGGCAGATGCAATCAGAGTAAAAGAATTTTTTTTCAAATCACCTTTTCTCTCTTTTTAAATCCAAGTTGCTTTCTGTGGGGAAATAGCCTCTTTTTATGGCTCTTTGTACAGTTAAAGGAAGAAGGGATCTTTCATGGCAAAAG
This sequence comes from Balaenoptera borealis, assembly GCF_965194805.1. Taxonomy (NCBI): domain Eukaryota; kingdom Metazoa; phylum Chordata; class Mammalia; order Artiodactyla; family Balaenopteridae; genus Balaenoptera; species Balaenoptera borealis. Next base: position 35,375,910 of record NC_138862.1, read on the forward strand.
GATATGCTGGAATGTACATGTCCTTCCAAATGTTAAAAACTTGTTTAGATTTGCAAAGAAATTGTCTTCATACAATGAAAATCTCTCAGGAAGTCCAACTGCTTATTTATTTGTTCTTTCAAGCGAAACAAATCATCATTAAAAAGGTTCAGCTTCCAATTAAGACCTTTTCGAAGCTTAGAGGGACTTGCTCACAAAAGTTCAAATCCCTTAGAAAATGGCTCATTGCTGCCTCAGAGAAAGAGAAAAATAGCTACTGATGAGATTCAAATCATTCTCTATCTTTTCTTTCATTAATTTTAAACATAATTCATAGGCCATTATGCTCTGGAAATCAAAAGAATTATTCCTTATTGTAGCCCACCATTTTTCATCATTATACACACACAATGTCCAATTTCACCCCACTCATTCAAAATGGCGCTTAATGCAGGCAGAAAAGATTAACTCCAATACTTATATTTGGCTTTAATTCATAGCTTTCTAAAGAGTTTTACAAGTCTAAATATGTATTTACACAATGAATATGATGAGTCATTTCTAAAATGTAAACATACTAGTTTAAAAAATTGCTTAAATATGTATTTCTGCCTGAGCTTCTCTCAGAATATTCCTGAGATTCACAGCAATAACTCCCTAATATTTGAATCACACCACTTCTCAGTACATTACGAATAATAAAAAAAAGAATGAGCAAGGAGTATAGATACCTCTCAAAGTAATCAAAATATTTTAATCCTTCATCTTTTCTGGTGTTTGAGAGCCATAGAGGCACTGCCCTTCATTTCAGATGGAATCACATTCAAGCTATTCTGACTAAGCTTTTAATGGTATTAGCAGGTTGCTGTTTAAAATCCTCTAATGATCAAACAGCTGGGCAGATGTTTCAGAGAATAATAGTATTCACTTTCTATAAAGGAAAATACAGCTTAACACGTTGGCTTTTGTTCTTGGCTAGAAGACATTTCACTATATCATCAGTCTCTCTTTGCTTTTAAACAGTCTTCACATTAGAAAGCATTCCAAATGTTATTTTCTGCTGCCAGTGAAGGTACTGATGAGTACCATTTGAAGGCCAGTGTCTGAGGTTGGTTATCTCCGCCCTGAAGTGCCACTGCCAGTTTCAATTTTGGTCCAAGATGATGCAGAAGTGAATTCGGACAGCAAGGTTTGTAGATATGGACATAGAAAGGAAGTAGAGTATTAAAACTTATTTGCACTTCAATTTCTATGTTATTAATTACACCTATTTCTACTATAGGGCAGTCTAGTCTAAACATTATTCCAAGCAAACTATTTTGTAAATGCTGCCTGCTTTATCTCTCTCTTGAGTATTTTCTTAGAAGTTTTATAAATACCTATTTAACCGATCTGACCTTGGAAGACTCCCCAACTCCTACTCTCTCCTCCACCACCACTCCCCATTTATAACATCAGACACAGCTGGTTTATCTAGGAAACAGACTTTGAAATGTGGAACTTGTGGAGGAAGTTTACTGGGGAATGTTTTCTAGATAAATAGGTATCGGAGAGCAAATGAAGCACTGGGAAGAAGAAGCTGAACTGAGAGGCAATCACAACGAAGGCCTCAGCGAGCCTCATGGAAGCTCTGGAGATGGGATGTCCCTTTAGACCTGTCTGCATGGAGGCAGAGGAGGATCAGCTAATGCCTTGGTTCAAAGCCTGAGGATTCAGTGTTTAGGATTCTACAATCATCAAAGCATACTTGGTAGCAAATGTCAAATTTGGGTATGAATTATATCAGAAATTATTTTTGCAGAAATATTTATGTTGATGCTTATAGGATCTCAGGCTTTTACCTAAGTATCAGGAGGGTGAGAGATTTCATAATTAAGTATTTATTGAGGGCCTATGAACCAGATATATGATATAAATATGATCTCAATTAATCATGAAAGCCAAACATTTTATTTTTTCCTGTTTCATAGATGAGGAAATTGATCTTAGGTGTGATCAAGTGAATTGTTAAGGTTCATACAGTTAGCAGGATTGCATGCAAACCTATGTGTACATGCTCAGTGGTTGCACTGTACTGTTTTATAGGCTTTGGGGAGAGGATTTGGTTGGGAGGCAGGTGCAAACTAGAACCGATCTGATTGTGCAGCAAGAGTCAACAATCAACGTAAGGGTTCAAATGGCATATTAGGGCTCTCCAGAGAAACAGAACCAGAGAGAGAGAGAGAGAGAGAGAGAGCAATTATGGAAGCTGAAGAATCCCACAAATTGCAAGCTGAAGACCCAGGAAACCAGTGGTGTAATTTAGTGTGAGTCAGAAGACCTGAAAACCAGGAGAGCCAACGGTGTAAATCCCAGTCTAAGGGCAGGAGAAGATGAGTTAACATGTTCCATTTCAAGCAGCAAGGCAGGAAAAAGGGATGAATTCCTCCGTCCTCTGCCTTTTGTTCTATTCAGGCCCTCAATGGATTGGTGATGCCCACACACACTGGGGAGGGCAATCTACTGAGTTCCTGGGTTCAAATGCTAATGTCATCTGGAAACACCCTCACGGACACACCCAGAAATACTGTTTAATCTGGGCACCCCTTGGTTAGTCAAGGTGACAAACTAAATTAACCATCACAAATGGCAAAGCCATTCATATTTGGAAATATCCATTCTTTTAAGCCTGTAGTTTCCATGGTAATTGATGATAAACACTTAAAATCTTAATGTGCTTTAAGAAAATTAAGACATTTTATGATATCAAGGATAATAATGCCAACTAAAAAGAATCAATTACCTGATATGTTCCAGTATTGTGTTAATTACTTTAGACACGTCATTTTACAACATGAATACAGTTATTATTCCTATGTTTTAGGTGAGAAATGTAGAGAAGTTAAGTAACTTTCCCAAGGCCATATTACTAGTGAGTGACAAGTCTGGGATTAAAATTCAGACTATCTTACTCTAAAATCTGAGCTCTGAGCCACTGCTCTACAGGGCTTCTCAGTGATCTTTCTGAAATGTAGAAATGTCAAGATATAAAATTGTTCACATGTTGGTTTATCATGGAAATGTCAGTCAGCTCCTTCTGGAATCACTATAATTTTTGGAAGCAATGCTTATTCTTCCTTCCTGTATGGGATGATTCTGTTGTCACCTTACTTAGTTTGGGAATGCCATTCCTTAGAAACCTTTCCTGTACCAGGTTAGAGCTGGCCGAAAAAGAAACTTGTATGAAATTTGGGAGGTGGAAGTGAAGTAGCAGGCATTGTTCTCCGCAGTTTGTCATGGTGAGTTGTGGGGACAGATAGTCACAGAGGTATTGGCCCATCCCAGTTTGTCCTCTCTCTCCTACACTTTCCAGCTCTTCTTCCTGACTGTTGACCCTGCTGACCAATAGCAACTTCAGTATCATCATCAGTTTCTTGGATGTGTACTCAGAAAAACAAGAGCTTCTCATAGACTTCTCTACTAACTACCTTTTCTTGGTCTTGTTTCATGAGAGACCATGTGCCTGGACTCTCAAATCAATCAGTTGGTGATTCTTTTGATTCCCCAACTTTCTCTTTTGGGTCTTCACTACCCCAGTATTCCCCACATTTGTGTGAGGTCTAATTCCTATAATAAATTCCTTATCCCATGTCTATAATTGTTCTGCTTCTCTTACTGAATGCTGAGTGATACAGAAATTAGTATATGGGAGTAGGTGCTACCAAAACAAAAACCCAAATCATAAAACTTTGGGGGCAAGGAGTGAGACTTAAAAATATTTATAGAAAATTGACAAAGTTTTTAAGTGAATTTTACTAGAAAACATACATACAATGAAGTCAGACCCAAAAGGAAAGACAGTTCAAAATGAAAAAGAGCCGATGGGCTCCAAATTTCTATAGGAAAGAAGCAGGCTGAGAGAACTTCTCAGATGAAAATATGGGCATTTTTTTTATATGTGAGAGGGAGTTGCCAAGCTCCCGGGGAATGAACCCAGCTGAGAACAATGGATTGTTCCATTGAGAGGGCAGAATTGATTCATTGTCTCCTCTTCCCTGAACGGAAGTGTCTATTGTGGTTGTTTTTTCCCTGTCTCATCATTGAATGTTGATTATGCAAGGTCAGATAACTTGTATCTTTAAGTTCAAAGTTTTTTAGGTTAAAAGAAGTTACATCCCACGAGTCTCAATGCATATCTGGGCCTAAGTTAAATGATGAGATCTTGCACTTTGGTCCAGAGCCTGATGCCATGATTGGATAAAACTTTGGGGGTCTTATTTGGAGATGAGTGCATTTTGCACATGGGAGAAATGGAAATTTTGGCGAGGAAACAATTTCTCCCAAGCCTAGACATGCTGTTTCTGTCATTAAGAAATAGAGATCAGGGCTTCCCTGGTGGCGCATTGGTTAAGAATCTGCCTGCCAACGCAGGGTCATGGGTTCGAGCCCTGGTCTGGGAAGATCCCACATGCCATGGAGCAACTAAGCCCGTGTGCCACAACTACTGAGCCCGTGTGTCACAACTACTGAAGCCCGTGTGCCTAGAGCCCGTGCTCTACAACAAGAGAAGCCACCACAATAAGAAGCCTGTGCACCACAACAAAGAGTACCCCCCGCTTGCCACAACTAGAGAAAGCCCATGCACAGCAACGAAGACCCCATGCAGCCAAAACTAAAATAAAAATAAATAAATAAATAATGATTTAAAAAAAAAATAGTGATCAGTCTTGGATCGGGGCTGGCCTTGTGACCTCCTTCAGTCAACAGAATGCAGAGGAAGTGATGCTGTGCCAGTTTTGGACCCAGCCCTTCATGGGCCTGGCATCTTCTATGTTGAGGTCTTAGAGCCCTGAACCATTATGTAAGATACTATGGTTTTACTCTGATGAAGAGAGAAGCAAGGTACTTCCTAGCTGTTCTGGTCAGCCCACCAACTATGGAAATGGAGTTATCTTGGAGATTCCAGCCCCAGCAAAGCCCCTGGCAGAATGCAGCTTCATGAGTGACCCCAGGCAGGTGGAGCTGAAAAACAGCCTGGTTGACCCTTCAATCCACCGAATTGTGAGAAATAAGAAACTGTTACTGTTTTAAGCCAGCAACATTTGAAGTAGTTTGTTATGCAATAATTAAAAACTGAAAGAGTTACAAATATATGAATTAAAGAACAAAGGAGCAAATGAATGATTAGAACAAAAGCCTTAAATGGAAGTAGATTGTATTACCTAGGATGTCACTGGGTGTGTTATCACAAGGTGTGTTACTCTTTCCTTCCACCTAGTACCTTTTGTGAAGCTTTACATCTATGACTGCCTGTGGGCACCAAGTTGCTAAAATGGTTCTACATCTTTGTGTTTATTGAGATAAAAGCGAAGAAGAAAAAAAAATTGTTGTTGGCTAGCCCCCAAAAGTTCTGACCAGGATAGCTTTCCCCTTTTCTCTCTCTTTTCAGGGCAATATCATGCCCATTACTTTAAAAACAAACAAACAAAAACCTTTATTTCTACCAAATATTGAAGCTATTTTAAAAAAAATGAGATAGGGAAACCTAAAGCAATAATGAAAAGACATGGAAAGTAAAACTTATGTAATGGAAGAAAAGTGGTTCTAAGACAATAGCTAAAACAAATTCAAAGGATTTAATACACTAAACTATCAAAATATCATTGAAGGACTTCACATCAACATGTTGTGAATAAACTAAATAAAAAGCATGGAATAGAGGCAAAATGATGGAGAAAGCTTACTTCAAAAAAGAAGATCAACTATAGCTTGTCTGAGGATTTTGCATTTGAAACTGGTTGAATGGTATCTTAGTATCTCAGTGACTAGAGTATGTAAATGATAGAGATAAGGAAATAGGAGGGAAATAGATAGACTTTATAGATACTACTAAGTAAGCAATAATGAGGAATGATTTAACAAAATTCAAAGGTTTCAGATCATTTGAGAGCCTGAAACAGCAGATGGTAAATATAGTTCAGTTCTGGCAAACATAAAAAAAAAAGATGCATAACAATAGAGAGCTACAAAAGAAGGCTATGGAAACACATTTCGATGGACTAATCATCTAGTATGCCAACCAGAAAATATTTGAAAACTTTTAACTATCAGCTTAGTGCAAAGAAACAGTCTTCTAAGATGCAGGCCAGAATTAAAAAAGTGCTTCAGGCTTTTAGTCTTAACTGTTGAGGGAGGGGTCGGGAAGTGGGAATGAGAAAAAAATACTTAGAAGTGGGAAAAGATAAAGATACTTTATAAAAAAAAAAAAAAGATGCTTTAGGAAATACGAGATTCTTAGTCACAGACTTCAGGGTATTTAATTTTCTCCATAGAAATAAAAAAGCATTTTGGTAGGTGTGTTAACTTATTTAATAGGGTACATTTTAGTACCTTATATAAGAAAGTGTCTGAAAATAGCCAAGGGAGCTTTTTTCCAAGTGGAAATGGATTATATAGTCTGTAAACTACTAGTTGTTTACACTGATGGTCTTTGTGACAGAGGAGGATTCATATACATTTATATGACCAAATTGGCTGGAAGATTTCAAGACATCTGTTTTTATGTGGTTTCCGTATTTAGACAAGCACTTCTCATAGAGGAAGCTTAAGTGGAACTTTAAAGCCTTCACTCCCGTCCTGTTAATAACAAAAATTTCTCTTTAGATTGTGCCCCCAGGTTTCACAATTTCCTCAGGGACAGCAGAATTAGTTCCTCTAACTGTAGCAATTTCAATATGTTATTAGTTTGAAAATCACTTTTTTTTTTCTTATTACCCTCAACAATTATTTTGGAACAAAATGGAGCAAGTTCATCCTATCTTATCTTTCTTTAGAGAAAATTTTGACACTAGCAGGCATGCTAGTTATGTGTTTCTGATTTAACCTGTGATGTCGTAGTGCATTTATGTATGGTGGTTTTGGGCTGAACTCAAAATTATTCTATCATGAATATCTAGAACCAAGACATTGAGGGGGAAGATAGGTAAAGACATGTCTCCGGAATATGAAAGATTTTAAGCCAGAAAAACTTTAAATGGATGTCTATAGGAGTATCTCTCCAGATATTTAACAATACAATAGTCACCAAAATATGTTACAGATATTTAAAATGGACTCCTGTTTAAAGTCCAGAAATGAAATCTGATGGTCTCCAAAAAACTTCTCTAAACTGATTCGTCTTTTTTAAAAATTTCTTTTGATAACAGTTTAAATGCCACTAGAATTATTTTCAAGTTAAGAAGATAAGGGGATTGACTTTTTAAACTTTAAGAGGAACTTCTCTACTATGACTGACTGTATTTTCCAATATGAAGAATTGTAAGTTTTCACAATGAAATCATAAACTTTTAGTGTACATTGACGCTCTGCTTTATTTCTTATCCATCTGCCACAGAGGCATATTCTAGTTGCCATGCTGATAATAGCTAACAAGCATACCATGTGCAGTTTTAAGCTTACTATTCATAAGAGGAACTGAAACAATATAGCTATGTTTTAAAATTTATTCTAGTCTAATAAAAAATAGCAATGGTCAATAGAAAGAAATCTAATTTTAGATGTTTAAACATGACATATTTGGATTACAAAATAGAGATTATTTACTTAATTAAAAAAATAAAGTTAGGGACTTCCCCTGATGGTCTGTGGTTAAGAATCCGTCTTGCAATGCAGGGGACGCCGGTTTGATCCCTGGTCGGGGAACTGAGATCCCACATGCCACGGGGCAACTAAGCCCACATGCCACAACTAGACGGCCCGCATGCTGCAACTACAGAGCCCATGTGCTCTAGAGCCCGGGCACCACAACTAGAGAGAAGCCCATGCACCGCAACGAACAGCCTGCGTGCTGCAACGGAAGATCCCGCGTGCCGCAACTAAGACCTGACGCAGCCAAAATAAATAAATAAATAAATATTTAAAAAAAATAAAGTTACCTTAAAATTTTTTGGTGAATTTCTCCTTCCTTCAGTTGGCATGTTGGCACAGGTAAACCTTGCTTTCCCCATTAAAAAGACTGTGACCATGACTTCACTAAAGGCAGGATTCCTGTCATTTATTTTTTTATCCTCTGTGCCCAGAACAGCCTTTGCAGGTGGTAGGCTAGCAAATATTTGTAGAAGAAATACATAAATCATCTAGTACTTACCGATGGGTTCAAATAACATTTAAAAATTACAGATAAATAGCCAAAAAAAATTCACTAAAAATTTTATTTCACTTAGAATTTTATGTACATTTTACTTTGTGAGAGCAGAGAAAGGATCGCAAAGTCAGAAGATGCTGCTAGGCAGCTACATTTTTTAAAAGATCAAGAGTCACTGAATTGGTAGAGTAGCAGAAAGATATATTTAGAAGCAGACTTAAAATATGACAGTTCATGACCTGGTATTTATTAAGGAACACACTTCACATATGGGAATTGACTTTTCCATGACTTGCCTTGCACCTCCTTTGTATAGAACAAACCAAAATGCTTTTGTACATGACATTGTGTCAGGGTTTCTCAATTCGATTCTATGATGTAGTTATAAAAAGGCTTTTAGTAGTTTTCTACTGCATAAGTAACCATTTCAATTTTGATATAAGCTAAATGTAAACTTGGCATCAACAGTGCATTATATTTCTGAAACCTTATTCTTGATTTTTGTTGTTGTTGTTGTTGTTCCTTATTTCATCGTATTCTTAGCAACCATCCCATATACTTCATGGATCACAATCCTCATGCTCTCTTTGCCTGATGGTAGAAATATCTGGCTGCCTAGCAAAATACATTTTCCTGTTCTTCCATAGTAAATTTGTTGCTGGGCATGTGTCTGCCCAGTTAGAAACCATATTTCTCACACTCCTTTATAGCTAGATATTGTCCTTAGGCTACGTTTTCACTAATGCAATGTGACCAGAAGTGAAAGTGACACTTCCACCAGCTATGGGTCTTAAAATATTGGGCATGTGAATTCTTTATACTTTCCCTTTCCCATGAGCTGCAGCATGGTCTTCTGGGATTAAGCTATGGCTATAAAAATGAGAACAACAAGTTAAGTGAAGTAAGTAGAATCACAATGTAAGGAACTTAAGTCTCTGAATGACTTTGTAGGGCACAACTGCCTGATTATCTGGATCTGTTACATAAGAGAAAATTAAATTTGTATTTTTAAGTCTCTATATTTTGGAGGATTTTTACTACACAGATTAGTTACAACAGTTGTAACTCACCGTAGTCCAGTATGAAACTGAACTGTATAGCTCATTATTTTAGATGCTGGCACTTCACTTTTGAAAATAAAAATCAGTACATCTAGTTTTATCTTTTTTTTTTTTTTTTTTTAAATAATTTCTAGTTTGCCTTTATTCCTGGAGGATATTATTATCAGGGGTCCCAAGTGAACACTTGAAGTCTTTTTTTTTTTAATTTTTATTTATTTATTTATTTATTTATGGCTGTGTTGGGTCTTCGTTTCTGTGCGAGGGCTTCCTCTAGTTGCGGCAAGTGGGGGCCACTCTTCATCGCAGTGCACAGGCCTCTCATTAACGCGGCCTCTCTTGTTGCGGAGCACAGGCTCCAGACGCGCAGGCTCAGTACTTGTGGCTCACGGGCCTAGCCGCTCCACGGCATGTGGGATCTTCCCAGACCAGGGCTCGAACCCGTGTCCCCTGCATTGGCAGGCAGATTCTCAACCACTGCGCCACCAGGGGAAGCCCTTTTATCTTTCTTATAGGTGCATAATATTATAGGTGATATGTTCAGCTTTATCTTCACTTGGTTTGTTATTAGATGCTATATGAATTAGGTATGCAGATTTCATAATTGCTGGCAAAGGGAGTTATCATCCAAAATGGATTCAAACAAGGACTCTTGTTCAGCATAAGAGATTATTCCATGTTTTATATTATTATTTTTTTTAACTGAAGTATAGTTGATTTACAATACTGTGTTAATTTCAGGTGTGCAGCATAGTGATTCGGTTTTTGGTTTGCAAATTATATTCCATTATAGTATATTACAAGATACTGGGTATAATTCCCTGTACTATACAATAAATCTTTGTTCCTTACCTATTTTATGTATAATAGTTTGTATTTGTTAATCCCATACTCCTAGTTTGTCCTTCTCCCCCTCCCTGTCCCGTTTGGTAACCTAAGTTTGTTTTGTATGTCTGTGAGTCTGTTTCCATTTTGTATATAGAGGCATTTGTATTATTTTTCAGATTCCACATTTTTAATATTATTTTTAATGCAAAATTCAGTTGCCATTAAGTATAATTTTGTGTGGTTTGACTGGTACCATTAGCATGTAATTGTCTTTAACTAATAATTTTTAAACTTATTAACTGTTGTGACTTTGCTTTTAATTGAGTGTACATAAAAGGGCTGGAATGGCTGAATAATAAAAAGTTGAAGATGTCTAGTGTTTGGTTGAATAATCTAATAGACATAAATATAATTAACATAGAAAATAACTTAGCAAAAGGAAGAAAATCTGAGGTCCCTCTTGATCGATGCATGTTAGGAATTGTTGAAAAAATACTAGATATACATAAACTGTTTTTCTGTAAAAATTTCCAAAAATCTGAAACTTAGTGCTTCCAAGCATAAACATATTAAAATATCACAAGAAATGTAATCAGTATCTTGTAAAAACTAGTAAGGACAATTTCTCTGCTGAGTATAATATCTATGACCTGGAAAATAATTTAAGGATTTTAAAAACATGACTCTGCTTTTAATAAGTTCAGGTAAATTGGAAATCAAGTATACAATATGGCTCTTACTTTACCTCTATATCCTGTCTGCAATGCATGAAAAAATCAAAATTATATTTGCAATAATACAACATGAGCCAATCTATGAAATCTAATGTCCCAAAGAAGATTCAGCATGCCTGAACAAGAATACAATGAAGAAAAAGTTACTATAATTATGAAACTTATGACCATTAAGTTATTTATGTTGTGTATATTTCTTGCATCTTTTTGTAAGCCTTTAAATAAGCAATCTAAGAAAATAATTTTCTGGGAAATGACTGAGATAACCAGAGATAAGAAATTAAAATGAATTATTTGTCAGCTACTGTATAGTAACATTAGATTCAATTTTACTGTTGAAATTGCCTCTGTATTGTATGCAGTTAGAAAACACGTTCTCAAATGATCAACACCTATTTCCAAAAGTGTAGTTATGGATAATATGCATAGTTACAAATCATCATTCTTCCTTTAAGAATCAATCCAAGGAGCAGTATTCAGAAAAATAGATACCTTTTAATAAGTCAGGTTCCAGCTGTGAACTTCAAGGCAATCATAAGAGATAAACATAAAGCCTCCTGGCATAATACAAAATAAATAAGTCCTATAAAACTGGAAATTTGCAGAGTTCTAAATCCTCAGGAATCCACAGGATGTCCACAAATGTATTTAGAGGGCAAGACTTTCAAAGCTAACATAAAATTTGACTCATTATCTTTTTGGAATTTAGTATTTCCTCTTATAAGAATTCTAAATAGAGGGTAGCTAGAATAGCTGGCTTAATCTAAACTTCTTTTCCATCAAAAGTTCATTACAAGTGCCCTTGGCTCCGTTCTCCTCTCCTTCATCCTTGTACATCTCTCCTGCCTGACTTCAAAGAGAACTCTCCACACAGGAGATAGGAAAGGGAGGCAAGAGGATGAGAACAGGGCCACCTCTGTTAAAAGAGAGGCTTAATTAAGTACATATTTGAAGAGTGCCTTTGACATGAAAAAGAAGTAAGAAAATTCAGTACTATTAACGCTGAACTAGAAGTGCTTGGTCCTGGGAGCAAAGCCTTATAGAGATTAGGAAAAAAGCTTATATTCTCCTTCTTCAGGCAAGCAGTTTTCAATGGGGTTCTCTATTGATGTGTCATCCTAAGAGAGTCTGTAAATCTAGTATCTGCATGTTGATTGCTAGTTTGTATGGAGAAAGAAGAAGCAGAGAGCAAAAGATACATCTTTCTGAAATCCGAATAAAACTGCAGCATACATGCTTTAAATGTGCACTCATTTCTTTGCAAAAGGACTTAATACACGTGAAATTTGAAGTAAAACAGTTTGTCTTTATAATAAGAGGAGGATCTATATTTTCATTTGTTACTTAATAGAAATTTAACTGGCATGTTTTATTATCAAAATGACCAATATTGGGCTTCCCTGGTGGCACAGTGGTTGAGAATCTGCCTGCCAATGCAGGGGACACGGTTCGAGCCCTGGTCTGGGAAGATCCCACATGCCGCGGAGCAACTGGGCCCGTGAGCCACAAGTACTGAGCCTGCGCGTCTGGAGCCTGTGCCCCGCAACAAGAGAGGCCGCGATAGTGAGAGGCCCGCGCACCGCGATGAAGAGTAACCCCCGCTCGCCGCAACTAGAGAAAGCCCTCGCACAGAAACGAAGACCCAACACAGCCAAAAATAAATAAATAAGTAAATAAATATTTTAAAAAATGACCAATATTAATGTAACAACATATGAAAATTGGAAGTTTCATCTGAGACGCCATGATTCCACAGATATACAATTCTAAAGTGAGATGGCAGATCAAAATGCACACAACCCAAGAAAAATAACTGGTTAGAAGACATTAGTACTCCAAATGAAAGGATTGAGAAAGAAAGTGGAGTAAGAGGAGAATATTTGTGCCAAGATTTCCTTAAAGAGATGGCACTGGACTCTTAAGTCTCATCGTCCATCCCAAGGGTATGGAGTGGGAGTCATCCCTCCTCTACCTGAAACCTAGAAAGGGGGGCTTCATTGGGAGCATTTGGAAAGCTTGACAAATGGGTCATTAGATCTTCGAATGTCTCATCTAATATCAGGTGAAAACTACTCCTAATAGAAAAGAAAAATTAAAGTGGGATGCAAAATTAAAGTTTTGTTTTCAGTTTGCCATGTGTGTTGTGCTTACTAGATAACAACCATAAGCCTGAAGTCAATTTTTTTTAAAAGAAGCTACAGCTAAGAAGCAACTGATTAAAAATGTGACATATCTGCTATTTTGCTATGTAATCAAGTTAATCACCATTTGACACGACTTTATTCTTTAAAGTTAAAATACATATTTAAACTCAAAAGGAGAATAGTTGAATAAAAAATTCACTAAGGCCTTCTGCCTTATCCTAAAAGATATTAAGCCAAAAATTCACTTATTTATAATTGTACCTAGAAGACCAATTATTCAATGTCATACCAATAATTTAAAGACAAATCATGGCATAAACACAGCAACTTTTTAAAGTTTTCTTCAATTTGTAGAAACGTAAAAATATATATTAGACAAATGTAAATTGTGGGGACCTGGCAGTCATACCCTAATGGCTCAAGTAGAAAATATACAACCATTCTGTAGAAGTTTGACTAGATGGCCCACTTAAAAAAGGCTTTCAGTGTGTCTATTTATCTGAGCCTTCAATAAGGAGACATCTATTCATGGAAATCTAAATACTTACTAGTTCAGCCACATTGGTTTGGTTGTGAACTCTTAAACTGAAATTTCTCTGCTATGATCTGTCAAAGATTGACTTTTTAAAAATGACTTAAATGGATTTAATTTTCTGGAATCAATTTAGGCAATAGCACTTTGATTCTATTAATTAGCTGCCTTGCCAGTAGAAAACTGAGTTTCTATCCTCTGCTTTACAGAGCAAAGCCTAGGACAAAAGAGGATACTATTACAGTAGTAGTGAAGAGACAGATAAGGCTTGAGCTGCAAAGAACAGTTTCAAAAAAGTGGTTCTGAGCAATCTTCAGTTACTAAATAAAGTCTGTGAAAATAGTTATTTATGAAACTTGCATTATTTTCTTCTTTTTGAAGTTATTTTAAGGATTGATCTAGAGCTTAGAGAAATGACTGGCAGATGAATCAGTTTTGAGTCTGTTTCTATTCACACTGTCTAGATCAGACCTTCATCTTTCAACTAGATTTTGACAATACCACCTTACGTCCCCTCACATCCCTTACTTCAGTGTTGCTCTCCTCTCATGGACCTTCCACTATATTGACAGGTTATTTTTTTTTTAATCTGTTAACATTTCTCCTTTGTTTAAAATAAATTGTTTGTCTCCCGTTTCCTAAAGGAGTGTTTCTCAACAATTTTTTTCAGCATTAACACACAAGATATATGGCGTTCATATGAGGGGCAAATCAACCCAGGCACACTGACCTTCAGTCTCATTAGCTATTTGCTCTACTTTTTTCTTTCTTTTTTTGCTGCTCACTCAAAAAATCATATTGAAATGCAAGGGACTGAAAAGGATGGTAGAGGGATAAGCTTCTTTTATTAAAAAGAATGGTTTGAAACTTCAATTCATTGCTATTATTAACAAATTACTAATACAATAACATATCAAAACCCTACAGTTAAAAATCCACTGGACTATAGGATAAATCCAGACTATGCAATTTGGTGTCCATAGCTCCAATATTTTCTGCTTCTACCTCAGTCATATCTGTCTCATACAGGGAAATAATACAAAGTACACTGGAGGGGAGAATTTTCCGGGACGGAGGAACGTATAAAGACAGGAGAGGCTAGAGAACAACAGACTTTTTGAACTTCACAGTTTACCTGAGACTACTCCTGGATCCATGAATTTTCTCATGCATTTTTAGGACTATCTTAACTAGGCTCTGTTACATTATTGGCAGCCAGCCCTTCAGTTTACAATTCTGATGAAATAATAGAATTTAAATTATGGATCTAGGACATATGAAGTTGCTAAAGTTGTTAGTAAATTTGGAGATTAGAGTTTCATAATTTTAAATTTCATAGTCCTACATTTTTTACTAGCATTATGTGAACTTTTAGAATGGCAGAAAGTCACAATCAAATAACAATATTCCAGTTATTAATATTACGTTTGATTACCTTATATGTTTTTAATAAAATCTTGAGAATCCTATACCTATGAGATTTACAAAAGTAAGATTAGTAATTGCATCTGTAGGTAGCATAATTCATCAGATCAGATAGTTGGTGAATTACTGTCTCTAAGATCATTTATCTTTTAACATTCTGTTCTAAACTGAATAAGTGGAATCTTCCATTATGATAGCAAATTACTTTACCCAGCTAAGGATACAGTGAAACTAGAAAATCCTGTATACAAATTTCTAAGTTATAATTTCAAAAAGCTCACATTCTTAAATTTCACCTGCATCTTTTTGATACAGATTTTCCTTTCTAGATTTAATTTTCTTTCTAAGACCTCATTTGACAATTATATGTCTCCTTAAGTCTATATTTTTATGAAGTTTTCTACCTTCATAACTAAATTATGGTTTCTTTAGAGAAAGGAATATGTATTCTATCTTTCTGTGTTCCATATACATAGCAGAGTGCTTTGGAGATACGAAGGCAAATTTAGTTTAGTGGAAACTAAGTATGAGAGGAAAATTTATGAGATTATTTTTTAAGTGACTCAACATCATTATTACATAATGAGCATTCTTGTCTTAATTTTCTTGTTGCATCTTTGCATTTCTACATTCATAAATATTATTTACTTACTTATTCATTCATTCATTCACTCATTTATTCATACGTTCTGCTAGGTGTTACTGATGATTAAGAAAATCTCTGTGTTCTAGGGACTTATTAGCCAATTGTGAAAAATAAGTATTTTTACAAGTATATTCCACAGGTAAATAAGATGAAGGAAGTTTCTAGGTTCAGTGAAGAAATAATGGAGGAGAATACAATAATTATATTGTGAGTTATAGTAAACTGGAGCCTAGGGTTTCTAACATCTATTTTGTGTGTTTGCCATAGAGACAAGACGTCTTATTACAAGGTACTTCTTTTTTTTTAAGGTGTGAATGAAATATTTATTTAAAGTACAAAAGATTTTACCACAGTTAAATAAATAGGTGCAAGACAAACCAATAAATGTTTAATGTGACAGAATATGAAAGGTTTACTAATATGGTTTCAGATTCTACACAGTAACTAACCTTTAAAAATTTACCATTTCTCTGGTTTGGATGTGATATCAAAGAATATCCACAATTATGTTAAAAGGCTATTAAAATACTCCCTCCCTTTTCTAAATACATGTCTACATGAGGTTAGCTTTTCTTCATAAACTTCCATGAAAACAACATACTGGGGCTTCCCCTGGTGGCACAGTGGTTAAGAATCCGCCTGCCAATGCAGGGGACACAAGTTCAAATCCTGGCCCGGGAAGATCCCACATGCCGCGGAGCAACTAAGCCCATGAGCCACAACTACTAAGCCTGCTCTCTAGAGCCTGAGACCACAACTACTGAGCTGCGAGCCACAACTACTGAGCCCACGCACCTAAAGCCCATGCTCCTCAACAATAGAAGCCACCGCAATGAGAAGCCCGCACAGCACACCGAAGAGTGGACCCCGCTCACCGCAACTAGAGAAAGCTGCACACAGCAACGAAGAACCAAAGCAGCCAAAAATAAATAAATAAAACAAATATATATATATTTTAAAAAAACATATTGCAAGATTGAATGCAGAAGCAGAAATGAGAAACAAGCTACCATCTTCCCCGCCCCCCACAGGGAAGCCCAGGGCCGCTAAGTTTATTTATTTATTTATTTTATTTATTTGTTTTTATCAGTCATCAATTTTATACACATCACTGTATACATGTCAATCCCAATCGCCCAATTCAGCACACCACCATCCCCACCCCACCGCAGTTTTCCCCCTTGGTGTCCATACGTTTGTTCTCTACATCTGTGTCTCAACTTCTGGCCTGCAACCCAGTTCATCTGTACCATTTTTCTAGGTTCCACATACATGTGTTAATATACGATATTTGTTTTTCTCTTTCTGACTTACTTCACTCTGTATGACAGTCTCTAGATCCATCCATGTCTCAACAAATGACTCAATTTCGTTCCTTTTTGTGGCTGAGTAATATTCCATTATATATATGTACCACAACTTCTTTATCCATTCGTCTGTCAATGGGCATTTAGGTCGCTTCCATGACCTGACTATTGTAAATAGTGCTGCAATGAACATTGGGGTGCATGTGTCTTTTTGAATTATGGTTTTCTCTGGGTATATGCCCAGTAGTGGGATTGCTGGGTCATATGGTAATTCTATTTTTAGTTTTCTAAGGAACCTCCATATTGTTCTCCATAGTGGCTCTATCAATTTACATTCCCACCAACAGTGCAAGAGGGTTCCCTTTTCTCCACAACCTCTCTAGCATTTGTTGTTTGTAGATTTTCTGATGATGCCCATTCTAACTGGTGTGAGGTGATACCTCATTGTAGTTTTGAGCTACATTTCTCTAATAATTAGTGATGTTGAGCATCTTTTCATGTGCTTTGTGGCCGTCTGTATGTCTTCTTTGGAGAAATGACTATTTAGGGCTTCTGCCCATTTTTGGATTGGGTTGTTTGTTTCTTTAATATTGAGCTGCATGAGCTGTTTATATATTTCGGAGATTAATGCTTTGTCCGTTGATTCATTTGCAAATATTTTCTCCCATTCTGAGAGTTGTCTTTTCGTCTTGTTTATGGTTTCCTTTGCTGTGCAAAAGCTTTGAAGTTTCATTAGGTCCCATTTATTTCTTTTTGTTTTTATTTCCATTACTCTAGGAGGTGGATCAAAAAAGATCTTGCTGTGATTTATGTCAAAGAATGTTCTTCCTATGTTTTCCTCTAAGAGTTTTATAGTGTCCAGTCTTACATTTAGGTTTCTAATCCATTTTGAGTTTATTTTTGTGTATGGTGTTAGGGAGTGTTCTAATTTCATTCTTTTACATGTAACTGTCCAGTTTTCCCAGCACCACTTATTGAAGAGACTGTCTTTTCTCCCTTTTATATCTTTGCCTCCTTTGTCATAGATTAGTTGACCATAGGTGCGTGGGTTTATCTCTGGGCTTTCTATCTTGTTCCATTGATCTATGTTTCTGTTTTTGTGCCAGTACCATATTGTCTTGATTACTGTAGCTTTGTAGTATAGTCTGAAGTCAGGGAGTCTGATTCCTCCAGCTCCGTTTTTTTCCCTCAAGACTGCTTTGGCTATTCGGGGTCTTTTGTGTCTCCATACAAATTTTAAGATGATTTGTTCTAGCTCTGTAAAAAATGCCATTGGTAATTTGATAAGGATTGCATTGAATCTGTAGATTGCTTTGGGTAGTATACTCATTTTCACAATATTGATTCTTCCAATCCAAGAACATGGTATATCTCTCCATCTGTTGGTATCATCTTTAATTTCTTTCATCAGTGTCTTATAGTGTTCTGCATACAGGCCTTTTGTCTCCCTGGGTAGGTTTATTCCTAGGTATTTTATTCTTTTTGTTGCAATGGTAAATGGGAGTGTTTCCTTAATTTCTGTTTCAGATTTTTCATTATTAGTGTATAGGAATGCAAGAGATTTCTGTGCATTAATTTTGTATCCTGCAACTTTACCAAATTCATTAATTAGCTCTAGTAGTTTTCTGGTGGCAGTTTTAGGATTCTCTATGTATAGTATCATGTCATCTGCAAACAGTGACACTACTTTTACTTCTTCTTTTCCAATTTGTATTCCTTTTATTTCTTTTTCTTCTCTGATTGCCGTGGTTAGGACTTCCAAAACTATGTTGAATAATAGTGGTGAGGGTGGACATCCTTGTCTCATTCCTGATCTTAGAGGAAATGCTTTCAGTTTTTCACCATTGAGAATGATGTTTGCTGTGGGTTTGTCATATATGGCCTTTATTATGTTGAGGTAGATTCCCTCTATGCCCATTTTCTGGAGAGTTTTTATCATAAATGGGTGTTGAATTTTGTCAAAAGCTTTTTCTGCATCTATTGAGATGATCATATGGTTTTTATTCTTCAGTTTGTTAATATGATGTATCACATTGATTGACTTGCATATATTGAAGAATCCTTGCATCCCTGGGATAAATCCCACTTGATCATGGTGTATGATCCTTTTAATGTGTTGTTGGATTCTGTTTGCTAGTATTTTGTTGAGGATTTTTACATCTATATTCATCAGTAATATTGGTCTGTAGTTTTCTTTTTTTTGGTAGTATCTTTGTCTGGTTTTGGTATCCGGGTGATGGTGGCCTCATAGAATGAGTTTGGGAGTGTTCCTCCCTCTGCAATTTTTTGGAAGAGTTTGAGAAGGATGTGTGTTAGCTCTTCTCTAAATGTTTGATAGAATTCACCTGTGAAGCCATCTGGTCCTGGACTTTTGTTTGTTGGAAGATTTTTAATCACAGTTTCAATTTCATTACTTGGGATTGGTCTGTTCATATTTTCTACTTCTTCCTGGTTCAGTCTTGGAAGGTTATACCTTTCTAAGAATTTGTCCATTTCTTCCAGGTTGTCCATTTTATTGGCATAGAGTTGCTTGTAGTAGTCTCTTAGGATGCTTTGTATTTCTGCGGTGTCTGTTGTAACTTCTCCTTTTTCATTTCTGATTTTATTGATTTGAGTCCTCTCCCTCTTTTTCTTGATGAGTCTGGCTAATGGTTTATCAATTTTGTTTATCTTCTCAAAGAACCAGCTTTTAGTTTTATTGATCTTTGCTATTGTTTTCTTTGTTTCTATTTCATTTATATCTGCTCTGATCTTTATGATTTCTTTCCTTCTGCTAATTTTGGGTTTTGTTTGTTCTTCTTTCTCTAGTTTCTTTAGGTGTAAGGTTAGATTGTTTACTTGAGATTTTTCTTGTTTCTTGAGGTAGGCTTGTATAGCTATAAACTTCCCTCTTAGAACTGCTTTTGTTGCATCCCATAGGTTTTGGGTCATCGTGTTTTCATTGTCATTTGTCTCTAGGTATTTTTTGATTTCCTCTTTGAGTTTTTCAGTGATCTCTTGGTTATTTAGTAACGTATTGTTTAGCCTCCATGTGTTTGTGTTTTTTACGTTTTTTTCCCGGTAATTGATTTCTAATCTCATAGCGTTGTGGTCAGAAAAGATGCTTGATATGATTTCAAATTTCTTAAATTTACTGAGGCTTAATTTGTGACCCAAGATGTGATCTATCCTGGAGAATGTTCCGTGCGCACTTGAGAAGAAAGTGTAATCTGCTGTTTTTGGATGGAATGTCCTATAAATATCAATTAAATCTATCTGGTCTATTGTGTCATTTAAAGCTTCTGTTTCCTTATTTATTTTCATTTTGGATGATCTGTCCATAGGTGTAAATGAGGTGTTAAAGTCCCCCACTATTATTGTGTTACTGTCGATTTCCTCTTTTACAGCTGTTAGCATTTGCCTTATGTATTGAGGTGCTCCTATGTTGGGTGCATATATATTTACAATTGTTATATATTCTTGGATTGGTCCCTTGATCATTATGTAGTGTCCTTCCTTGTCTCTTGTAACATTCTTTATTTTAAAGTCTATTTTATCTGATATGAGTATAGCTACTCCAGCTTTCTTTTGATTTCCATTTGCATGGAATATCTTTTTCCATCCCCTCACTTTCAATCTATATGTGTCCCTAGGTCTGAAGTGGGTCTCTTGTAGACAGCATATATATGGGTCTTGTTTTTGTATCCATTCAGCAAGCCTGTGTCTTTTGGTTGGAGCATTTAATCCATTCACGTTTAAGGTAATTATCAATATGTATGTTCCTATGACCATTTTCTTAATTGTTTTGCGTTTGTTTTTGTAGGTCCTTTTCTTCTCTTTTGTTTCCCACTTAGAGAAGTTCCTTTACCATTTGTTGTAGAGCTCGTTTGGTGGTGCTGAATTCTCTTAGCTTCTGCTTGTCTGTAAAGCTTTTGATTTCTCCATCAAATCTAAATGAGATCCTTGCCGGGTAGAGTAATCTTGGTTGTAGGTTCTTCCCTTTCATCACTTTAAGTATATCATGCCACTCCCTTCTGGCTTGTAGAGTTTCTGCTGGGAAATCAGCTGTTAACCTTATGGGAGTTCCCTTGTATGTTATTTGTCATTTTTCCCTTGCTGCTTTCAATAATTTTTCTTTGTCTTTAAGTTTTGCCACTTTGATTACTATGTGTCTCGGCGTGTTTCTCCTTGGGTTTATCCTGTATGGGACTCTCTGCCCTTCTGGACTTGGGTGGCTATTTCCTTTCCCATGTTAAGGATGTTTTCGACTATAGTCTCTTCAAATATTTTCTCTGGTCCTTTCTCTCTCTCTTCTCCTTCTGGGACCCCTATAATGCGAATGTTGTTGTGTTTAATGTTGTCCGAGAGGTCTATTAGTCTGTCTTCATTTCTTTTCATTCTTTTTTCTTTAGTCTGTTCCGCAGTAGTGAATTCCACCATTCTGTCTTCCAGGTCACTTATCCGTCCTTCTGCCTCAGTTATTCTGCTATTGATTCCTTCTAGTGTAGTTTTCTTTTCAGTTATTGTATTGGTCATCTCTGTTTGTTTGTTCTTTAGTTCTTCTAGGTCTTTGTTCATCATTTCTTGCATCTTCTCAATCTTTGCCTCCATTCTTATTCCGAGGTCCTGGATCATCTTCACTATCATTATTCTGAATTCTTTTTCTGGAAGGTTGCCTATCTCCACTTCATTCAGTTGTTTTTCTGGGTTTTTTTCTTGTTCCTTCATCTGGTATATAGCCCTCTGCCTTTTCATCCTGTCTATCTTTCTCTGAATGCAGTTTCTGTTCCACAGGCTGCAGGATTGTAGTTTTTCTTGCTTCTGCTGTCTGCCCTCTGGTGGTTGAGGCTATCTAAGAGGCTTGATGGGAGGCTCTGGTCCAAGCTACCTTCTTTTCAGATACGGAAGCGGTCAGGAGCGGACGAAGTGCGGCGGCCGATGCGGCCCTGGGCCTGAGGGGCAGGTCTTGGCCCCGTGCACGGCCCTGCCCAGGCCCTGGTCAGCGCGGTGAGCCGGGCGCTCACTCCAGTTGCCGCCACCGCCGCCGCCGCTGCTGCTTTGCCACCTCAGCTGCCATCTTGATTCAACCCCTCTCCTCCGCCCCAACAAGGTACTTCTTATAACCACAGTTTACAAACGTCTTGGATTGTGTCCAGCATGGACCTATCAAAGGATGAATTTTGTTCTTTCCCTTCTGCCTTCCTTTAGGCCATATATAATTCTGTCACAGGCCTTGAAACATTTTGATCTTTATTATTTGTTTGTTTAAACATTCTAACTTAACTAAACTAGTACCTTGTAAAGCCAGTGTCTTTATTCACTGTGTAGCTAAAGCCTCATACAGAATCGGGCTTATATAAGGCATCCAATGAATATTTGTGGAGTAAATGAAACAAATATGCAGCATATGACAGTTTATAAGTCTTCATAAAACACACTTACATATTTGCATACAAGTATGTATGTATACACATAAATGTATATGTATACATGTACATACATACACGAAAATATATATGTGTGTGTATGTATATATGTATATACATATGAAACATAGGGACTTCCCTGGTGGTCCAGTGGTTAAGACTTTGCTTTCCAATGCAGGGGGTGTGGGTTTGATCCCTGGTCAGGGAACTAAGATCCCACATGCCTCACAGCCAAAAAACCAAAACATAAAACAGAAGCAATATTGTAACAAATTCAATAAAGACTTTTAAAATGGTCCACATCAAAAAAAAATCTTTAAAAAAAATAAAACACAAAATTATTTTTACTATCTTAATGTGAGGGAGAAAATTGTATGATAAAGCAAAATTTAATCTATGCTACTGATTTTTTTTTTAATCCTAATAGTGATACTTGTAAAATAGCCAGATCAGGGACTAATACATTTATTTTGTATATTAAGGAACTGATGCTCAGAGAGATTGTTATTAGGGCAAATTCAGGTGTAAAGCCAGAAGTAGCACAGAGGGTTACTGATTCCTAATCAAAGTCCTTCCATTTTACTACACTAGTAAATGCACTAACACAGGAAATAGGAATAATAACACCTATTCGTTCCTTTCACCCAAGGTTCTCCACATGCCTTGCTAACTGTATCCACTACCAGAGAAAAGAAAACTCTTATACCTTCAGGATTTTGTTTAATTCATTCTGCAGCCAGTGGCTGAGCCCAAAATACAATGCTTCCTTCATTTTGATCAAAAGATAATATTGGTTATGTGACCAAATAGTGTCTAGAAAGGCTGTGAGTTAAATTTCTGTGCTTCAAAGGATTAAAAGCATTATTTCTGTTTTGAGATGGTATTCGAAAAAAAAAAAAAGATTCTGTATGTAGGAGGTTCATTCAGAACACACTTCTAACATACTTTTAAATCTATCTTAAAATAGAAGTCTGTCTAGTTCCTCTGGATCTCTTATAAATTGCTAATGTCAATGCTAAGGATATGTTATTTAGTTGGAACTTTTAAAAAGCAGTACAGTTTCAAAGTTAATGCTTATTATTACACAAGACCTCATTTGGATTAATGCAATGCTGATGTTTAAGTGCTTCTATTTTTCATCCTCATATTAGCCTTGGCAGGTCATATTTATAAAAGATGCTTGACGTACTATAGCCATTCTTTAATTTAGTTCTTTAGAGTAGGTGATGATTGCAATCAAGTGTTTACAGATAGTATTTCTGGCAATAAGTGTATATGATAAGGTTAAGTTGTAATGGATCTGATTAGAAATAACTATTATAACTCTAAGATTATGGAAAAAGTTTTACATACTTGAAAGTTTGGATTAAACATTCTATGGAGCATGTATATTTAATTAAAAATCTTGCCTTTTGAGTCTTTTACACAAATTCTCTGTCATATCTATCTTCATTCAACTATTGCTTTCTTGTTATATAGGGACTTTGGGATAGGCAGACTTAAGATAGATTTTTCTTTTTCAGAAATTATCATTAATGATCAAACACTTGGTTAGATCCCTGAGTAGTTTAAGTTGGTTATAATGGCAAAAATAATGAGGTTGTTATTTTCTGGTTCAAGTATTGACACTATTACATTGTCTCAACTATTAAACTCTAATACTCTTTGGGAGTCTCCTGTTGGTAATTTGGGATTTACTGCTTGACCTTAAACACCTGGTAACTTTCAGAGCTGATTGCTCCTATGATGCAATTTTTTTTTTTTTAATCAAAAACATCCATCCCAACACCAGTCCCTGCCTTGCAGTATTTTTCCACTGTGAGCACATTTGGCGAATCAATTAAAAAAAAAAAAAAATTATTGAGTACTTTAAATATAATAAGGGCATTGTGTTAATTGTGAGAATACAAAAAAATCCATCATATGCCATGTTCTAAAGGAACTTATTATCAGTTAGAATACAGCATATTTTAAATTCAACTATTGTATAAAAATGATTATGGAAAAAAATTAAGGGTCATGTAAATAGAAGAACAGGAATACATTAAAACAAATACTGGATGTTAGATTGAGACTCAGTATACTGTACTGGTTTTGAATATTGCCCCTCTATCCAGTCGGTATCAGTTTAAATTTCAACTCAACCAGATAGGAGTTGAGTGACTTTGGGCAAGTTACTTGAACTTTCTGTCAGATATTTATTATACATTATGGCCTCATAGTGATATGACTAGTGATAATAATAGTGTACATGGACTTCAAATTGTTGTCAGAATTAAATAAGTTAATATATGTAACAGTGCCTGGCACATAGAAATACTATATGACTATCAACTATTGTTAGTTGTAGCATTATATTGAAGAATAAATAAGATAATAATGTATATGAAGTGCTTAGCAGAGTGCCTGTCTCATCGTAACCAGCTGAAAATGTTTTATTATTATCGTCATTATTTTATATGCTTGATTGCTATGCTATGTTTTGAAGAAAGTAAAACCAAACCATACCAAACCAAACAAAAAAAATATATGCACTAGGTAAGGACTAATGTATCTGTACAACTACATGTCTAATTGAAAGAGAAATCATGCTACGTTGTGATTTGTTTAAGGGATAGGTTTTGAAAGTTATCTGGAAAAGGGAATAGTCTAGGATATTAATACTTGAATAAATCACAGAGTGAGACACATGCAACAAGAATGAATAAAAAACACCATACCTGGTATCATTTCCATGTTCTGACTGTGAAAAAGGCCGAATCTCAATATTAAACCCCAGTTGCCAAATGCTGTCAAAATAACTGTATTTCTTGCCAGTAAAATGGCATGAAGGCTATTATCGTAGACTAAGTGCAAATATATATATATATATATATATATATATATATATATATATATTCACTAGAACTTTCCCTACCAAAGTAGCAAGCAAAAATAAACACATTCCAAATAAGATTGCATGTGTTTGTGCCTCCACAAAGGACTTCAAAGATACAGATACATTCCTATTAACTTTCCAATCTGGCTTGCACAGAAATAAATGGGTTTTAGAGAATGACAGTGGATTATCGTAAAGACATCCACTAGCAATTCTAATTTCAGTTACTCCTCTGTGTTTTCTTTACTGGAGCAAATCAGTAGAGTATCTGGCAACTGGTATGCAACTATGGACTTAGTGGATGCCTTATTCTCTGTACCTGATGGTTTAATTTTATCTAGAAGAGATAGCAATATCCTTATACTTTCTAATTTCAGGACTATGTCAACTTTCCAGGTTTTCTGTCATAAACTAATCTGCAGGAATTTTGTTTGTCCTGCTATTTCTTACAACATCATGCTGATCTGTTACTTTTATAATATTATATTTATTGGATTTGCTGAGCAGGATCTAATAAATAATCAATATACATGGTAAGTCACATGCATGCCAGAGGGTAGAAAATAAACCTACTGGAAAATTAGGGGATGAGAACTCAGTTGTCAGGGAAGTACTTCACAGTACAGTGGCAAGGGGAGGAGTAGGTCAGTGCAGACATTTTGCAACATATGCATTTGATCTAGACCTCAAAGAATGGATGGGACTTTTATAGTTCGAGCTAGAGAAAGGAGACCATTTTAAGTGGAGAGAAAAAGGTGGGGAGAAAAGCATGGAAGTTAGAAAGAAGAGCAGCACAAAAGCTGTTTTGGAAATGGAGAATAGTAACTGAAAAAAATGTAACTGGAACTGAAGCTGGAAAGACAAGTTGGGGCTTGAATTTCCAAGATAAAGATTTTGAAGTTTATTTTTGATGATAAGGTTTGTATTTGAACTAGACGAAATGTTTCAATAGGCCTATTAATCTACAAGAGAATTCAGGGACCAATGGGAGGGCGTGGTTATGACACAGACACTCTTATCTTTTTCCGTCTTCCCAATCCCCTGACCTCAGGAGTCTGATAGGTTGAGTGCCATTGGCGCCAAGGTAAGAGCTGTACCTTTAATTGAACACTTGCAAAAACATGATAGATTTCTTTACCTAGACTTTAAAAATCTTAAATAGTAGGAAAAAAAGACAAAACTCAAAATGACATTTACATGAATGGTAATATCCACCGCCATGGCAGTTGATTTGTCTGTTATTTTTAACTCTCTAAATAGCCAATCCCTTAGTAAGAGAAGAGATTGCAAATTATCTATTGGATATCTATTTTAGAAATGGTCTGAAAGAAGGTCTGAAAGAAATTATTGATATTTGCACTTTATAAAGAAATGTTCTAATTAGTGGGCTAAATAGGAAATGTCATGGGTCTACTCTCAGGACTACTCACAGTTTAGTAGTTGCAACAGTGGGAAGAGTAGTGGTAGCAACATTGCTGCTAGTAGTAGTAATACTAGATGTCATTTATTACAAATGTACATGTCAGGAACAGTTATATTAATCCAACTACAGCTCTATGAAGTCAACACTATTATCATCCCTGTTTTAGAGATTAAGAATCTGTGATGCAGAAAGATGACTGACTCTGATCAAGGACACACAGCCAGAAAGTGTTAGATCAGGCAACCCAGCCAGGTACACCTCAGAATCTGTACCCTTAATTACCATATAGTTTGAGAATATTTTTGGTGTGGTTCAACACTCATAAAAACCTAACAAGTCTTGGGCATAATTTCTGGAAACAATTTATAATTGTTTGTGTTTGTTTGTTTTTAATAGATGAAAACAATTAGCCTATATTTAAATATGTGATCTTTACTTTATTAGAATATTTCTGTAACTCCAGTGATAATGAACAGTAAAGGTAAATATGAAGTATTATCATTCTTCCTTTTTCATCAGTCACAACAGTTGCTAGTCTTTTTTTTTTTTAATTCTTAAAAAAGTATACTTTATTGAGGCATAATTTCCACACAGTAATATTTACCAATTTTAAGTGTCCCAGTTGATGAGTTTTGAAAAATACATACACATATTGAAAAATACATGTGGCCATGTATCATATATGGAATATCTTTCCTATCTCAGAAATGTAACTCATGTTCCTTAGCACTCAGTCATCTCTCTAATCTCTCGCCTGTGACAACCACTGATCTGCTTTTCTCTATAGTTTTTCCTTTTCTAGAATTTCATATAAGTGGCATTATGCAGTATGTAGCTTTTGTGTCTTTCTTTCACTTAGCATAATGCCTTAATTATTTATCTGTGTGGTTGTGTACATCAGTAGTTTGTTTCTTTTTATTGCTGAGTAGTACTCCATCATAAATACATACAATAATTTATCCTTTCACAAGTAGCTGGACCTTTGGGTTTTTCCAATATTTGACTATTTTGAATAAAGCTACTTTGAACCTTTGAGTACAAGTTTAGTCTTTTTTAAGCTCATGACATTTTGAAAAGCATAGTTAATTTAAAATTTCACTGTTATTCTGAAGTTGTGAATTTTGGTTGATTTACTTCCAATGTTGCCTTCTTTGGATTACACTAAAGACCTCAGATTCATGTGTTTAGCTTCATGGCCAATTATGTTAACACTTCTTTGTTCTCTATACTTCATGTTGATACTACTGTATTTATTATAGACATGGGATCATTGTGTTTTGTTTTTAATCTTTACATGTTCGAGTATTAAATCCTGTTTTTAGTTCTATCATATAAGACAGCTAGGGCTGGGGCTAGACAATCTCTCTAGATCCTAATGACAATAATTCAGATCTTGTTTAATAGATGTGTAAGGTATGCCTAAAGGCCAGTGGTCCTGTGCCAGAAAGAGGGAGGACCAATTAGTAAGTGAATGACTTATCCTTCTGTTTATAATTGAATTCCACGATCTAATTTTGTTTAAACAAAGCCTTACGCCTTAATCATGAGCATAGTGTATTAAAGTGATGGCTGATCTTTGGCTCCTCCTGTGAGACTCTAATATATTTAGAAACCCAGGTACAGTTTCATTTATTGCTCACCATAATGGCCAATAATCAAGGCATAACCTTTAAAATAAGCAATTCACTTTCAGAATTAAAGCACATGCAGAAGAACAATTTTTAAATTTTTGAATTGTTGTTCTCTCCTGCAATGATAGTTAAACTTTTTTGTCAGCTATGATTTGTAGGCACAGTATTCATCATGTTCTGATTCTTGTATGCCTTACTACATTCTTTCTACCTTTCTCAAATAGGACATTTCCAAAAGATAACATTAATAATCATTCTCATTAAAAAAACCAATACAATGTAGGCAAAATACTCCGGATTTTATTACTTAGAAAATTTACCAGACTGGTGATTTTTTTAAAACATTTAACACTCTTGTGATAAATATTTTCTGTTTCAGCACAATTACATTTCTTAGCATTTCTCTCTAGGTAGATATATTTGATATTTTTAAGCTAAAAATACACACATTCTGTATATCATATCTAGTTATTATTAAATGGTTCAAATTTTTAATTGCACTTTTACATTAGAAACCGAACATATATTGCAGAAATCTGAGGTCATCTTTAAAGTTCAAGAGGCTTTTCAGAATGGTAAAATGAATATAAACTTTAAAGGAAATGTCAGTTTTATTCTAAGCAATCACAGTAAAAAAATGAAATAGTTAAAGATTGCATATTTTGAAAATTGAAAAACAGAAAATACTGCTTTTTTAGTGTGATGTTGACATTGATATCGCCCTACAAAGTTTGTTACATGTTAATTGTTTCCTTCTTTCTTTGCAATTATACTCCAACAGAGATCTACTAAAAAAAACAAAAACAAAAACAAAAACAGAATTTTATCATGGCTGGTCAAGAGATACATCATTTTCCTCCCTGAGATAAAATGTATTATATGTTAGTATTATTAATATTAGTATTATAAAGTAAAAACAAGGCAGTCTGAAAAAAAAAACAAACAAGGCAGTCTGAGAGTGTGCAAGGTATTTTAGGTACACAAGTCTTAACTGAAAACATTTAAATTGATAAGAAGAGCCAAATTTAAGTCCCAAGTTCATGGAAAAATACTCATTCAGATTTCTATGGGCATTTTGTGGTTTCTGGAAAACTATTTAAAGCATATAACATATATAGTTTGGCATCTTCTTAAAGAGTAAAGAATTGAATGATTTTTGGCAGAGGGTTGCATAGAGTAAAATTCCTAGACACAAGAAACTACCTAGCAGAGGAACTCTTTGAGGACCTTTGCTTTATATTACTTAGCAGTTACACTGGAGGGGGAGCTGATTTAAAGAACTATAATCCTTAGAAGAGAGAAGAGTGTGGAGAAGGCAGTGGAGGGTAACAGGAAAATGGGAGAAGATGAGAGGTTGTGTGGGAGGAATGCTGGCTTTAGAGTCAGAGTTCCCAGGTATCAATTTATGTTGCATCCTTATGAGCAACTGTGGACAATACATTTCACCTGTTTCAAGATCCACTTTCTTCAACAGCCTGCAGGAGGCTATAGGGCCTGACAAAAATGCTTGAGATTCTTGCCTCATGGGCTCATATGAGAATTATATCAGATAATGTGTGATGGTGCCTTGTAATTGGGATGCACTGTTTAGGTATTAGCAGGTGTCTGAAAACTAATGCTGCAAAGTTTGAAATTCCTAGTAAGTAATCCAAAATGTTTAATGGCTTTTCTGCAGCATAAACAGTCATGGAGAAAAAAATTCTTATGAAATCCCAGGTACCGTTTGGAAACCTCAATTTTAACAAAACACCAACTATTTTGCTGAATGTAAGAGTTGACTGGAGGATAAAGAAAGCTGCTCTTACCCCTAGAGTCCTATAAGAAATTTTCAATGTTATTAATTCTTTCATTGACTGCACATATCTACATTTTCTTTTCATAAACCGTATGTGAGAAGAAAGAAACTTGGATTAAAATTTGTGCTTTCATGTATAATTTTTATTTAGCAGGCAACGTGAACTATGGGCAAGGCTGGATCCAGGTTTTGTGGGGCCCGCAGCTTAATCAATTTGAAGGGCCCTCTTTGAGGGAGAGAGTGCAAAATTACAAATACAAAATTATGTATGAAAATGAAATTTTATTTACGATGAGAGAACAAATTAAAACAAATCAGGTCCTTTCTTCTCAGATCTTTTTAGGCTATTTACTAGATGCACTTACATAGAAATGCTTCATGATTGCAGCTTGACTTCTCCTTCTCACCTGGCTCTTTGCAATCCCAACAACTCCCAGCAGCCACAGGGGCCTGTGAAAGGAAGGGACCTTCCAGATGTTTCTGACCCTGACTATGGAGAAAGTCTATTTAACTGCCTTTGTTCTGATTCTCTTCATTGGGGCTATCAGGCAACCCATGCCACTGTTGAAGAAGCACTAGAAGACTCTCTTCTAATGATTATAGTTTTTCGATCAACTCCCCGACTCCCCCTCCACTGTAACTGCTAAATGATATAGGGCAAAGGTCCTCAAAGAATTCCTCTTATAGGTAGTTTCTTGTGTCTAGGAATTTAAATAAAACTTAGGAGCTAGGCCTGGAGGCTACTTTGAATGATCACCTGCTTTCTATCTCAGGGTGATTTTTATTTTGTTTTATTTTCCTCCTGCCCTCTCCCTCAAGGCTGACCATCCTTCATTTTTTGAGTATCTTTGATTTCGCTGCATAGAATAGTGCTTCTGATGCTTGGCCGCATACCACCAGGGGAGCTTTCTAAACTACTTAAATGGGGTTACACTCCCAAACATTAGTATTTAATTAGTCTGGGGTGATTTTATTACACAGCCAAAGTTGAGAACCATTATCTAAGATCCCAATGGTCTGTATTTTTTCAGAGCCACTGCATTTTTTATTTTAAGAGAACAGAAATGGCTGAAGATCCAGAGATGACTATGCATATGAGGCTCCACTAATCTGCATACTTTTTGCTGAAAAATTAAAAGGTAGCTGGGTTATTTCCACATAGTTGAAGATGATGTCTTATTGAATGATTCTTAAAATCAGTTTAGATATGGTATATATCCTCTTAACCACTGAAAATAGGCAGAATTTAAAGATTAATTTCAATACGGTCTCTAAATTTACTACCTTTTCCAATTTTATTCAAACTAGATAGGAGAATTTATCAAGCTAGAAGTTTTTGTGTTTTAAGTCTTCTTTAAAACGTTATCTTTTATGATTCTCTTATTTAGGGAGAATCAGTGGCAGATCATAGATGAACATGGAATAGGGTAAATCTGGAGGTGAGGGCTGGAAGCTGTGCTGTAAAATAGAATGGCTAGAGGATGGGAAAGTTGGTGTGTGGTGCTGAGCCTAAAATGCAAGTTATACCTTGAGCCCAAATGAAGCCCAAATGAAGCCCAAATGGAGCCCAAATGAAGGATGGAAGCTGGGTTTTGAGGTCTACAGAGGTCTATATCAGAAATGAGCATACAGAATTACCTTCTGGCAGAAATCTGGCATTACAGTAATGGGGCTAAGATAAAGAGAGATCTTGGTAGGTGTTCCCAACCACCCTAGAAGAACTGAAGTATGATGCTGATCCCAGTGTTTTTGTCAGATTTCCTTATGTGAGTGGATGTGTAGTCCCAAGGGCATGCTCCTCTCTAGAGTGAAGCAGGGTTCTGTAGGGCCTGAAACTGAAGCAAAAGGCCATAGCATTTTGTGAGTCATGTGATCAATTTAGGATGTTGTGACCAGCATTTAAATTAAATAAAATTGAATAGAACTGGAAGAAAATGCTGTGGGGTAATTGCTGTTTAAATAGATGAACCTAGACTCAGTCTATGTGTGATGAACTGCCAGTTAAGTATAATTAAGATAGGAGGGACATATAACACAGGGAATTCTGATAATGTTTGGTACTTTTAGTTTTAGAATATCTCAACAAAACCTAAGAGTTGTGGGTAGGGTAGTGGAAGGCTAGGAAATTACTTCAAGTATCTCATCTGTGGGTGAAGGAGAAAATGGGAGAAGCGTAGTATTTTAAAACTTTCATATGGGGAGTACTGTGGAAGTAGGGGATGGAAATGGGGAGTCTTGGAAGAGAACACAGTGCATCTTGGTGAGAAAAATAGTTTTTCTATTTTTAAATATCAGTGAAGAATGAAGTCTGGTTGTGAGAGCAGGAAGAGTGAAGACAGCCATTATTGGAAGGAAAAGTATACTAGGACTTCCACACTCCCAAGAGGAAAAGGAATAATACATAGCAACTTGATCAAAACAGCAAAAATAAGTAACAACAATGTAAAATAAATAATAAACATGAACTAAAAGTAAAAAGTAAAAAAAGATAGATTGTTTAAATCATTATATAACAAAGGTAACATTTGTAGCAAATTTTAACAAATTATAACAAATCCAATTCTTATATTGAGAGAAAAACTGAGAATGGGCTAAAAAAAGTTCCTCCCAAATCCCAGTTAAATACAGCTTATAAAAATAATTAAAACAAAATAACAAATTATGACAATGTAAAATGTATATCTTACTGTATGTCATGTCAGAAAAATTGAAAGCCACTGTTTTAGGAAGTTGTATAATTCTAACCTGAGACTTGTCCACTTGGTTGGTTGATTGGTTGATTCATTTATTCTTTCATTTGCTCAACAAATATTTATTAAATTCTTAACATCCTCCAAGTATGTTGGGGAAAGTGTTTGAGCTACAAGAATAAGAAAGATACCGTTCCTGATTTCATGGAGCTTACATTCTAAAGGGGGAGATAAATAGTAAACAAGTTTAGTAAGCCCACAGTAATTCTATGTTATGATATAGGTTATGTGGGAAAGAATCAGTGTGCTTACTATGGAATAACAGGAGGTGACATAATGTTGAAGGTGTGATCAGGGAAGATGACTGTGAGAAAGTGACATTTAGTTCACTTCAACTTCTGTTAAATACAGGGTTCAGAATTTTTACATCTGACATTTTATAATCTGTTTCCTATTTCTCAGTCACAAACCTATTAATAAAATTTATGGAGAGTTATTTCATTTCCCTCTATAAAATGAGGGTCTAATTTTTACACACGTATAATGGGCTCATCCACTTAATTATAATATTTGGAATCAAATCAGATTTATTTTATTTGCCTTTAAGTTTAAAAATACATCTGAAAGTAGATGGAAAGAAAAGAACCTCTAAGAAAATTTTTCTCAAAACCAGTCTTCTAAAAATAACATCAAAAAGCCAAGTAATTAGTTAAATAGGCTTGATATTCAAAGAGAAATTACCAATTAACCTCCCCTTGGCCCCCTATCAAGAAAGACAGCTAGAGAATTGAAGACTGAGGAATTCCTACAGAGGGAGGGTCTGATCCATTTTGAGGGATGCCCTTGCTGGTGGCGATACTTAGTTGCAAGAAAATCCCTGCCACTGGTTCCACTTAAGTTTTGAAACCTCTTAAAGGGCTGAAAGGGGAAGTTCCGCTTGCTGACAGGAAAACAAACAATCAAGACAAAGAGGGGGTTGGTTGACAAAGCCTGCCCAGAGTCAGATCTGTTTTCTGTCGGTGGGTTTAGGTTTGGCACTAGATGTAACCAAGAAGATTATGTTTTATTTTGAGTTCAATGCTGGTGAGATGTAATATGCAAACATTTTCTAAACTGTGTAACCTTAATTTGTTGATAAGAAGAGGATGTACTATTTGTGTTAGAATAGGAAGCCGTTCTGAATTTGAATACTCTGTGCCATCCTATGTCACCTACAGAAAAAGCACATTTTTAAGAAAATCCTTTCATTAAAATAAGAAATAGAAAGCAAAGAACTGGGTGTTCTCTTGTCATCGCTCCTATAGCACTGTGTCTATCCCTCTATTTTCATTTAATGAAGAGGTTTAAAACTGTTTACTTATAAATGCTTTTCTCTAGATTATGAACTCTTTGAGGGATCTTGTTCATCTTTGTAATATCAGTGCCTAACGATGTCTGACCTACTTAGAAAATGTTCAATTTAAAAAAAAATTGGGAGTGTTTATTCACCTTATTTAAAATGTATTGGGACTTCCCTGGTGATCCAGTGGTTAAGACTTCGCCTTCCAATGCAGAGGGTGCAGGTTCAATCCCTGGTCGGGGAGCTAAGATCCCACATGCCTCATGGCCAAAAAACCAAAACATAAAGCAGAAGCAATATTGTAACAAATTCAACAAAGACTTTAAAAAAACAATGGTCCACATAAAAAAAAATGTTAAATAAAAATAAAATGTGTAAACCCACTCCAACTTGGTCTTTTGCCTCCACCTCTGACAAAACTACTTATCAGGTTCTCCAGTGACCTCTGTGATACCAAGTCCAGTGACCAATACTTTACCTATCGGTAGCATTTATTACCATCCGCTATTTCCTCCTCCTGAACATTTCTTTACTTGGCTTCTGGGACAACACATACCTTTGTTTTTCTTCCTTCCTCAACTACCAGAGTGACTCAGGGCTCAGTTCTAGGATCCTCTTTCCATCACCACTCCCTAGATGATCTCATCTAGCATCCTACAATGAGACATCCACATTTATATCTATACCTTGGGACCTCCACCTTGAACACCATCTCATTTAGCCAGTAACTTTTACTTTGTAACTTAATTGGCATCTCAGTTTAATCTATCCAACTTCAAATCCTGATTCTTCTCCCTTAAAGCTGTTTCTCCGCAAGTGTTTCCCATTTTAATAAATGGCAGCTCCATCCTTCCAGGTGGTGCTCAGGCCCCAAATCTTGGAGTCATCCTTTACTCCTTGACCTCTAGACCACATGTTTAATTTAATAGAAAATTCTGTTGTCTCTATCTTCAACATATATTCAGAAGTTGACCACTTTTTATCACTTTCATTACTACTGTCTAAACCAGTGTGACTTCTCATTTGGATTATTGAAAAGACTTGCTAAATGATTTCCCAGCTTCCCCACTTGGCTTCCTGTAATCTATTCTTTGTACAGTGGCAAGCATGATTCTGTTAATGATGTCCAGATCATGTCATTTTTCTGACTGAGCTCTCCCATGTTTCCTGTGTCATACTAGAAGTCAACATGCTTAAAATTGCTCCTAAAAGGCTCTGTGATCTGAAACTGAACCCTCTCTCTGACTTTATTGCACTCTTTTTTTTACTACACCTTCTCTTGTTCAATAAAGACTGGTCTCACTGCCAAACATGATCTTTGCTTCTGCCTGGGATGCTCTCCAGCCCCAAAGAGCCTCATGGCTTCTTCCTTAGTTCCCTCTGATCTTTACTCAAATGTCACTTTATCAGTGAGGACTTCCTTGAAAGTCCTGCAGAAAAAGATAGCAATCACTCCTTCTTCTTTCTTGCTCTCCCTATCTCTACTTTATTATTCTCAGTATAGTACTTATCACATGCTATAAATTTTACATGTTTCATTCTTATTATCTGTATTCCTCTGCTAAAGTATAAGCTCCATGGGAGGAAGAATTTTCTTTTTGGCTGTTTTCTTCATTGTTGTCTCTTCAGCACATAGACTAGAAGAATGTTTGACACATAGCAGGCATTTGATGAATGATGATTAAATGACTGAGTTTATTTAGGGTTTGGAGCATTTTATTTATTTAAATTACTGAAAAACTTTGTTTTGTCTGTCAATATACTATGTAGTTCTAGCCTATAGAATTGTCAAGTCCACCATTTAATGAGAAAAAGGACAATTAATATCATTAATTGAGATGCCAGAAACCCAGGAGTGATGGAGAAAATGCGAGTCAGGATTTAGACAACTCTTTCTCCTTAAAATGAGGCAAAGCCTAGCATAACAAGCTTAAGGAGATCCAGGAGGCTGACACTGACTCTCTGGACACAGCTTCCAGGGAGTACAATATTCCAAGTTTTAATTCCCAGAGTTGTTGATACTGGCAGTTGATGTGGGGAGGCAGAGAGAACACTGCAGAGGTGAATCAAGAGAGGGACTCTATGTTGGGAGGGAGGATAGAATTTAGCGTACTGTAATGTTTTAACATTACCAGTGACCCATAGGACCACAAGGGGTATGGATGTTTCTTGCGAATGGAGATTGGCAAGAGCAAAGCACAGTACTATGTGTTGAGCTTTAGAGTGCTGTTCTAAAGAACCAAGAAGGGAAACAGGTAAGAACAAAGGAGAGAAGGCTTAGTCCTATCCTTTTCTGGAGTCTGGGACCCTTCAGAGGATGTAATGACCAGAGTGGGGTGGATGTGCAAAAACTCTGTGGATATGAGGGTCATCATTTGTACTCTAGAATTTAGGACATACTGGTAAAGAAGAGATTCGGGAGACAAAATATAGAAGTCCTGATATCCAGTCAAGGCCACTAGCCCTGGGTCAGGAAACAATGCTTTATTCCAAGTCTAACCAGATGAAAGTGGGGGGTTGGGGTAGGGCATAAACCAGGCAAATATGACCTGTTGCTCTTGCAGTTAACTTAGTAGTGTCAAAATACTTAACAAGCATTTCTTTTATACCAGACACCATATATGCATTTTGATTTAATATTTCATTTAATATTTACAATGCTATTAACAGTTAACAGAAGAGAAAACTAAGTGTTAATGGTCACAAGGTTTGGAAGTGCACAGGATTGAAATTTGAACCCAGAGTGGTTAAATTACAAAGTTCATACTCCTTTCACTATTTCAAGGTGGTTCTCAACCCTAGATGTCCATTAGAATCTCCTTAATAAAAATAACATATCTAGACAGCACCCCCAGATATCCTGATGTAATATGTCTGATATGGGGTCCAGGTAAGGGCATATTTTCTTCTTTTGGTAATCTTCCCCAGGTGATTCAAAGGTTTAGCTGGGATTGAGAACAACTGCTATACAATAATGGCCCTGCAGTCTATTGTGTGTAGAGGGGAGTAGTTCAGGGTAATTTAGTGTACTGAAATGTTTTTAAGGTATGGTCCAGGATCAACAGCATCAGTTTCATCTGAGAACTTGTTAGAAATGCAAAAACCTTGAATTAGAAACTCTAGGGGTGGGGCTCATCAATTTACATTTTAACAAGCCTTCTAAAGCACACTAAAATTTGAGAACCCTTGGCATAGGTACTGCAGGCCTTGGATTTGAGCTCAAGAAGACCGAAGTTGTAACTGACTTTCAACATTTAACAGCTATGCACCCTAAATCAAGTACCTTAATGTCTCTAGGTCTCAATTTCCCCAGATATAAAAAATGATAATGCTATTTACTGCTCTGACAAGTAATGGGAAACTTTATATAAACCACCTGGCCCAGACCAAATGTTCAATAAATAGTAACTTATACTAAGAGATAAGTATTTCAGAAAGAGTAATGAGTCAGAAACTGAGCCTGTAAGTGAAAACCTAAATAAGCCCATCTTATTTAGGAAGACAGTTATGAGAGTATAAAGTAGATACTGAAGAGTTGCATGATTGTATTATGTCTTAGAAGATTCTCAGCAGCTAATATTGAAAAATGGACAAAAATATCTGGCCTCCTGAACCCTTAAATAGTTGTCTTTCTGAACAGAATTGGAAATACCTCTTATGCATGCTATTGGATATGTAGTGGTTATATAATGATTACTAACATTTTCTACTTTTTCATTTGGTTGCATAAATGTATTGCTGACTTGCTTTTAGTTTCATCTGTTTAAATATTCTTTGAATGTTTAGATAATAGATTTGTTCATGCAAAGTACTGATGATAAATGGGTTAGATTTGGACCTTGGACTTAAGTACACATCCTTTTTGAGCCAAACTTCATTTCCTTCCTATTTATTCTGCCTTAGAGATCCAGAGTCTAAAAGCAAGTGCTTGTGACCAGCAGAAAGAAGGCATGTGCTGAGAGAATGAAAGGATTCCTGAGATCTTAAATTAGATCCACCTGTTTATTCCTGGAATTTTTTATTTTCTAGTTGAGTGACAAAAAACCTGGTGTGTGTGTGTATGTGTGTGTGTGTGTAAGATATCCTTAAAAGGTTACTGCAGATTATCTACCCTAACTTACTTAGAATAATTATGTGTTTTATATATAGTAATTGTAAAACAATGATACCAGTAAATGGCCCTATTGGATTTAGCATTACCACTGAAATTGTCATAAGTTTGAGGAAGGTGAGCTATTGTAGAAGGGAATTAAACATGGGCTTTTTCCCTTGTTCCAGAAGATACTGCAAGTAGATTAAATAAAGTCCTGGAGATGTTTGAAAACTTTTGAGAAAGAATGAGAACTAAAACTTACTTGAAGGTGGATAGGTAGAAAGAAAAACAATTAGACAAGAGGGAACTTTTGATTTGAGAAGATTTTCTTGGATATATGAGTGCAGGAGACATTTCAAATTCACACTTACACATACACATGAAGAAGGTCCTAAAAAACATGTCACAGTACTTGAGAGAAAAAACCAAAAACAATTTAACTGTTGATGTAAAAGTTCAGTCTTTGGTTTAACAGTTCCCATGTATGTAGGATCAAATGACTGCTCTCTCTGAGTGGTTTATGTTTAAATATGACTTTAGCAAGTGTTCTGGTGGGATGTGTAATTTTAACTATAGAGTCTAGAATATGGTCATGATATTTATGTTGAAAAAGTAACAATCATTGGATCAAAAGATATACTGTTGTATAGAAATTTTTGAATTGGGATTCTGTATCAATCCCATTAAAATTCTTTTGTTTACTTATTTTTGAAATGGAAAGATAACATGGACAGGTATGCATCTGGATGACCAAAAAGGGGAAGAATCTCAATTTATGCATGTAAGCAGTTTTCAATAATACATTACTGTGAAATTTATAATATCATGGATTCAAAATCAGTACTCTGAGGCAGGTAACCTTCATGTAAGTGCTTGTACCTTTCTTCTGAAAAATACTGATCACTAATTTTCTCTTTTATATTTGTTAAAACGAAATACTTATAACTTACTTCTACTATGGTTAACCTTAACTTGTCAATAGATTACTCAAGATTTGTGAAACTATTTACTCTACTAATTAAAAAGTGAGGTTACCGTAGTAACTAGTATATCCTGAATAATCTGCTTATATAACCTCTAAGATTCAGAGTGTTTTTCATCTGAATTCTTCTATGAGCTACACTGATTTCAGACACTCTCTTGCACTTTGGACTATAAAGAAAAATGCTTTCTTTACTGATTATACATGTTTGAGTATTTTTAGACAATTTGTTTATAATATAGACCAAGTGCCTCTGATGTTTGGGACATTTTAAAGGTGGAAATAATTTAAAAGCACTTTTCAAAAAAACTTTGGAAATAACAAAGAAGGAGTGAAGGAGTATTTGTTTAAGTAACAGTGGACTTAGAGTTTTAATTTCAGAAAATGCCTTAAAGTTAAAAGGGTCAGTCATTTGATGAATATGTTATTCTGAGGAATTCTACAAGAGAGATCACATCTCGTTACTGGCGACTATCTTATAAACTCAGAACATGTAATGAAAAGGAACTTTTGCTTAGTCCCTCATAAAGTTTGCTACAAATAATACATATG
The DNA here is from genome assembly GCF_965194805.1 of Balaenoptera borealis. Lineage (NCBI taxonomy): Eukaryota > Metazoa > Chordata > Mammalia > Artiodactyla > Balaenopteridae > Balaenoptera > Balaenoptera borealis. The sequence continues at coordinate 35,415,473 of NC_138862.1, forward strand.
ATTTTTTGCATTGACTGAGTGGACTTGGAGTTATGGAAATTTAACTCACTCTTCATATGGCTTGTTTTCTTGCTGTTGAGTCTTTCTATATGCCACTGCCTCTGCCTGGAATGACTTCATCATTTCTGCACACCTCCATCTCTACCTTGCCCCTAATATTTCTTGGCTCACTTTATTTGTTCTTTAGATCTTAGCTGAGATGTCATATTCTCTGGGAATATTACTCTGACTCCCCAAGACTACGATAAAGCTCCTCCGACATGTTCACATAACACTTGTTGAAGATAGTTTTATGCCTAATTGTAATGGTTGGTTCACTCGTCTGTCATCCACTTGCTGAAGTGTCCTGGAGGGAAGGACCAAGGTCTTGTTATGTGCTGTGGGCTCAAAGACCCACTTAGTACCTGGCTTATGATAGGTTTTTCCAAAAACCTAAAAAATAGTTACATGAAGTAACTATTAGTTTTCTAGGGCTGCTATGACAAAATACCGTAAGAAAAAATGACTTAAAACAACAGAAATGTATTTTCTCTAGTTCTGGAGGCCTGAGTCAGAAAACAAGATGTTGGCAAAGTTGATTCCTACTAAAGGTTCTGAGGGTGAATCTTTTCCATTCTTTACTCCTAGCATTTGGCAGTTACCAGCAGGCATCGGCATCCCTTAGTTTATAGACACCTCACTCCAATCTCTGCCTCTGTCTTCACATGGCATTCTCCTCTGTGTATGTGTCAATGTCTCTTCTCCTCTTCTCATAAGGACACCAGTAATTTGGCTTAGGGCCCACTGTAATTCAGTATGACAGTATCTTAACTTGATTCATTTCGAATATATTTCCAAATCTATTTCTGTGACCTATGGTTACAACCATAGGTACCAGGACTTAGAACCTCAACTTATCTTTTAGGGGACACAATTCAGCTGCAACAGTAACCATCTAGTACATTTTTACTTTCGGGTTGATATAAAATGCAGTCTTAATCATGGTCAGGCCAGTCACTAAGCTGCTAGTTAATTATTTAGTCACTTTACTTAACATGCACAGAACAGAACATACTTGGTCTGATTAGTTTATTGGTCTCAATATACAGACTTGATAATTTCTTAGAGAATTTTATTTATTGATAATACTCCCTTTGATTCAGTTGCCAAATAAATGAATTAGTTTACTGAAACAATTCTAGAAAGGATAAATTCATATGCAGTGACTTCAGAAAGAATTAGGCCCAAATAACTGTGGTGTATTCAGGGCTGTTTATTCTTAAGTGTAATGCAAAATCTTTTATTTCTAATCTGGGTCATTTTTATTTTATATCCACTGCAAGGAAAAGGGAGAAGAGGCAATAGGAAAAGTTATTTCTTGGCACATAGCAATTAGTTGATTAACATGCAAATTTTATTCAGAGTAATATAAAATATGCATCTATTATTTTTGGTTCATCAAATTGGGTTATTTTTAATTTTAATAAGATGCAACAATAATTATACAATTTAAAATATATAATTTAATACTGAACTAGTTTCTCAGTGGTGATGATTGCCAGGTTGCATATGAGGTTCCAGGGAGATGCTCAGCTACCAGGTCCAACAGACAGCAGGCAAAGGATGGCACCTGGAAACCAGCCCATACTGGCAAGGACTAGAGAGGACTGCAGAATTCTAGAGAGAGGAAAGCAAAGACCCAAACTAGCACTAGGGAAAAGAGGGATTTTGGCTTGTGGTTATGCATGTGTGTGTTATGTGCTTGTGTGCATGTTGTATATGGTCTTGGATTAAGGGGTTAATGTGTTTTGGGATCTAACTGGAAGTGGATGTGGGTGGCTGGGAATGTGTATACATGCTGCTGGGTCTGTGCATTGGTATATAAATGAATGTTGCTGTGACTGGTAGATGTTTTATAACTTCCAAAAGACAATTCTCCTAGATTCTCTAAATTAATAGGACTTGACTGTTTCAGAATTTAAGAAATTCTCATAGGGGTTTTCTTATTTTTATTATTCTGGTAAGCCAGCAGGGGGAAGTCACACATTACTTTTTGGTGGGCTTTAGGAACATTTCTTCAGACTTTTTCTTAAAAAGGTCTATCTTCTTGCTAAAAAAATTAAATAATTTAAGATGTGCTTATAGTTATGATTCTTGTAAGCACACTAGTATCAATTCTTAAAGAGCAGCCTTAAGTTTCTTAATAAGAAACTTTAAGTTTCTTTTTTTTTTTTGCTTTGTTGTTGATGATATTTATAGTGCTTCCAAATTACTAGTTCTATTTGTGACATAAGAAATGTAATTAATGAATTTAAATGACAGTGCAAAAGTAAAGGAAAATCTATTGGCTAGTTTTTAGTGCTAAAAGTAAATTATTTTGATATTTGCTATTGTATTCTTCATCTACTTTTTTTTCAGTTTAAAAATGTCTGTGGAAGAAGGGAAACATTTTAAATTTCAAGATACAGACAAGAATAGCTCTTTGTCAACACAGAACATAATATAGGGACTCTATAGCTATTGTTTCTGAGAATATAAGAGCTGATTGCATCATATTGTGTGTATTTTGTAGGAGAAACACTGTAATACTTACATGGCTAGTAATGGCATGATCAAGTCAATATATTGTGTACTTTTGAGTGACACAGAAGGATAACATCATTATTCTTTGTAGTTTAGTCTCTGTACTAAGTTAATCATGTTCACTGTTCCATCATCAATTGCATTCACTCATTTTGTAAAATGTGAGCATCTGCATTTAATGTTATTGTATTGTTTCTGTTTACTACAGCTGGTTGCAATAGACTCAGATGACAATTTTGCAGCTACAAAAAGGTCACAAAAAATAAACATTCAAAATAGAAACATCTTACTTCGCAACAAGTATACAATCCGAGTGAGATATCTAAAGTTATGAAAATTGAAGTGAGTTTATCACATTATATGTAAATTCATCTATTTATAAGTTACTGTACATTTTAAAAAGTAAATGGCCAGGTAACATTTATCTTTGAAATCATAAATTCTCAATCATTATTATTCTTCCATATTGCTAATTATAAATGTTTAAAGAAATTATATAGAGAAATAATAGAAAATAATGATCACATATTTAACAAATATGAAAAAATACAAGATAACTATGAAATAAGATTCAGACCAATAAATAGAACAGAAAGTATTAAAAAAAACTATATAATTTGTATATTTTGAAAACTTTTAATTATTCTACACACACACACACACACACACACACACATACCTGCTTAGGCGCAGAGGAAAAAAATTGCAGTGGGAGAGCAAGCAGAATGAAATGGTGACAATATAGCTATACTTCCAAATCTCTATCTGTCATCACCAGGACTTCTTTAAAAGTGTTAAAGCAAGGGTGTATCTAGTAACTAGCTCTCAGAAGAATATTCTTTTTTTTTTTTAAGTTTTTTTTTTTTGATGTGGACCATTTTTTTAAAGTCTTTATTGAATTTGTTACAATATTGCTTCTGTTTTATGTTTTGGTTTTTTGGTCGCAAGGTATGAGGGATCTTGGCTCCCTGACCAGGGATCTAATCTGCACCTGCTGCGTTGGAAGGCAAAGTCTTAACCACTGGACTTCCAGGGAAGTCACTCAGAAGAATATTCTTAAGTGCTATTGAATTGAAATCACACATGGCTTATGGAATAGGAATAAAATGATTATTTTCTTTCATTGATACAGATAATCTGAGTTATGAGTCTTTCCTCTCACTACTGGGGTTACAATTTTAGCCATTCTATTCTGGAAGGAGTGGGTTTCTTCCTAAAGGTCTATGAATTTTAAAGCTGTGAGAACACAGCAGTTAGATGTTAAGTCTAGTGCAAACCAGATCTAGATTAGTTTTGTTCATGGACCAAAAATAATAAAAAAGTATCAAGAATCTTTAGATAGTGGCAAAAAGATATACAGAATAAATGGTAATCTTAAGATAGTGGTAAAAAATATAGAGAATAATGTTAATCTTAAGAAGCAAACAAGCCATGTAAGTATACTGACAAATTTGAGGCAGAACAATTAGAGGCAAATTAGTCTACTAGTTAGACTCTATGTTCTTTAACAGTAAGGTTTATGACTATCACATCCATTTCCTCACCTGTGTTCCAAGAATAACTGCCATATAATAGGTACTAAATAAATGTTTTTACAATAAACAGGCTTTCTTCAATTTATGTAACTTTTTAATTTAAATGTAATCATAGAAAATCATCCCATTTTTATCTCTGCTGATTGGAGATCAGAATTGATATTACAATTAACATGATATGATACATGGTATACTCAAATACATGGATAATATATTACCCAAGACTCATTTCTATTTCCTATCATTTGATGTTGTTATTTGTAATATCTTTGTGTTAACATGCTTCATGGTAATTTAGGAGCAGTTACGTAGTCTTACAAAAAAAAGAATGCTAGGGCTCTTGGCATAAAATATTCACTTGCATTTAATATTACAGAAATTTACATGTTGGGACTAAGTGGCCTGAAGTTCAAGTATGTAAGATAAAGTGGAAATAATGCAACCTACTGCAATCATATTGTGCCAATATTCAGGCAGGACACAGAGGAAAGATACAACAGGTTTTGAAACCAATCAAATTAATCATAGCCTAAGCTGGGAAATAGAGAGGCAAAGATTGCTGCTCATCAGGTCATGCTGCGATGATGAAGGAAAGAGATCTGATCAGTTGATTATGGAGCTATAGATACAGAATTGTGGAAACACTTCCCAAGTTACTAACTTCTGGTAACGTGTGGATATATCTGCAGTTTTGAAGTGTAAGTTGACTCTCTCTTGTAACTCATGGAATGTTTTAAGGTGAGGGCCCCAAATACAACCAAAACTGTGCAAGTCTCAGATCAAGCAACAATCTATGATACACAGAAAATAATACAGGAGAAGGAGCTAATAGTGTGAAATAGAAAAACAGAATATCAGAGTAGAAGATCTTAAAGTATATGAGTCAGGAACCTATAAATACAATTGTAGGCTTCTGACTTTCATTTTAGCTTCATGCTGACCACTTAAAAACTTTTTTGGGTCCAATATTTATCCAGCTCTACTTCAGAAAAATAATTTGAGTGTCTGGAATGCTTGCTGAGGAGAGACGAAGAAGATGAATAAAACCAACACTGTTTTCCTGTCAACTCCTGTTTTCTCCTTGAGTTCAGTGGTGCCATCTAAAGAAATCTCTGAATGACATGATGTGTTTGTTGATAATAAGTATTTACCTGTATGATGAAGTGATGGTAGGTAATACAGGCCTCCAAGAAATTCTGAACCCAGACTTTGTGAAACATATTAATGTTGAATTGTTGGGACACATCAAAACAGAATATCTCTTTGAAATGAAGGCAAATTTGATTAAAATATCTGATCTAACATTCTCTTGTGTGACTTTGGATGCACCGCTTATCTTTTTTCCTCAGTTTCCTCACCTGTGAAAAGGAAATGTTAACATCTTCTTCATATGGTCGCTGTAAAGGTAATGAAGTGATATATGTGAACTGCTTACTGGAACACCTGACAGGTAGAAGATGCTTAATTGGCTAACAGCTATTTCTATGGTCTACAAGATTCTCTTCACTAACTACTTAAAATCTTCATCATTTGGAAGTGGATGATGTCTTCAAACTTAGGTGATATCAAATACATTTTCACACTTTCTGTCCTAAGAATATGATAGAAAATAAGTTACTGCTAAGGAAATATTGGTAGTTCACAAAGTTTTCAAGTCTTCAAAGTCTGAGTATTTTGGGGCACCAAATTATATAAGCCAATACAAGTACTTGTTCTGTATTTTAATGAGTGAAACTGATATCATAACTTTTTAATGTAATGTATTTTCATGCTCCTGTCACAGTGAAAACCAAGTGTTCAAAGAAATATGTTTTAAAAGAAATGGATATGTGAAAGCTTTTGTCCCCACTCTCTTCTAGCCATGACAGACAAAGTGAGGGATGAAAGAAGAGCTCATTATTTTAAAGAAATGACACCTTCAATTAAAATGGCAGTGTTCTCTTCCTTCTTAGAAGTTCCTTTTACAGTAAAAGCTAAACACCTGTTATGGGTTGAATTTTGTCCTCCCAAAATTTATGTGTTGAAATCCTAACTCCCAGTACCACAGAATGTGACCTTATTTAGAAACATGGTAATTGCAGATATAATTAGTTAGTATGAAGTCATGCTGAGTTGAATGGGTCCTAATCCAATATGACTGATGTCCTTATAAAAAGGGGAAATTTGGACACAGACATGCACACACGGAATACACTATACGAATATGCAGGCAGAGATTGGGGTGATGCTTCTAAAAACCAAGGAATGCCAAAGATTGCTAAAAACCACCAGAAGCTAAGAGAGACATATAGAACAGATTCTTCCTCATAGCCCTCAGAAGGAACCAACCCTGCTGACACCTTGACCTCAGATTTTTAGCCTCTAGAACTATGAGACAATAAATTCCATTGTTTTAGCCGCCTGGTTTGTGGTACTTTGTTAAGGTAGCTCCAACTAACTTATACAACACCATACTATTTATGGAAATGTGAGTTCTGGGGAATTGTGTATAAATCTGTATTAGGCTTCTATTGCTTAGGAATAAATTGCCACAATTTAGCACCTTAAAACTGCACAAATTTGTTATCTGATAGTGTATGTGAGTCAAGGGTGTAGGCACAGGTGGACTGGAGCCTCTGCATATGTTCTCACAAGGATGCAATCAAGGTATTAGCCAGACTATATTCTCATCTAAAGGCTTGAGTAGGGAGGAATCTAATGCCAAGCTCATTGAAGTCGTTTGCAGAAATTAATTTTTTCCATGTGCTTGTATGACTGAAGTCCCCCCCCCCTTTTTTTTTTTTTTTTTGGCTAGTTGTTGGGCGTGAGCTGTTCTCAGTTCCTAGAGTCTATCTTCTTCTCCCTGTTAGGTGCTCTCCTCCACAATCAGTTCACCACAGGATTGTTTGTTATTTTTCAAGTCTTGCAGGAGAATCTCGTTCAGGTCAGTCTACTAAGAAAGAGTCTTATATAGTGTAAGGTAATCATGGGAGTAACATTCCATCACCTTTGCCAAACTCTATTGGTTAGAAACATTCACAGTTTTGACCTACACTCAAGGCGAGTTAATTGCACAAGGACGGAACTAACTGGGGGTCATCCTAGGGTGAGTTGACCACAATACTGAAAAATATCTTTTTTTAGTAATGAGAAAGCATGATCAGCATTGATATGCACACACACACACACACACACACACACACACACACACATTTAACTAGGGAAGCAGATCAACTGTTCAATTATAAAATAATTATAGCATTACAGAGCCTGAAACTCTGTAATAATCAAGTTCTGAAGACAGAGATATAAAGTTATATTTACCTGGAGAAGATTACTAGTGCAAACACTGCCATTCTTCAAAAGTCCTTCAGTTAAAAAATTTTTTTCAAACTATGATTGAATTTATTACCATCTCTTATACACAAAAAAGATACATTTAAACACTCTATAGTACACCTGAATTAAAGTGAAATGTTTATAATTACATGGGAAAGAAAAAATAAAATACTTCTGAATTATAAGAATGAAAAGAAAGACATAATTGACCAGAATTATTAATATGCTTTTAATTAACTAGTTCTTTCAGCGAGAGATATAACTAAATATGGCTAAGAAAATGTCAAAGGTACTAATATTATAGATGAATTTGGGGAATTTTAACTAAATACAATTGAGAAATTTTTTCAAAGTCCTAGATTTATTTATTCTGAAAAATATTAGATACTAGATAAAATATTAATATTAGATCAGTTATAGACTACAAGTTAAATTGCATTCCAATTAATACTATATTTTTCTAGGTACACATTCAATAGATAAAAGGGAAAATATTTCAAAATTTAACTCCAAGTTATATGTGATCTGAGTCTTTGATAAGGTGATGGGCTATGTTCTCCCACTTTTGTATATTTAAATTTGCAAAGCTCTTTTGAAGTTATATACTGATTATTTTTATTATTAGATTAAATAGATATTCTGCAGAGTTAAAATTAAAACATACATATCATATAAGAAGGTCAGTCAGCAAGAATTGCTTTCTAAATTGTATGTCCCCAGACAGCCATCAGGCAGCCAGCAGAAAAATGCATTTTGAAGCCATGGAGTCTTCAGTTTTTATCTCTGACATTACATTGAGATTCGACAGATGGAAGCCCAGCAGCAGACATGCAAAGTGGATGCCAAATGAGGCACATATACATAGCAGAGTGGTGCCCTACCCAGGTGGCCATCCTCTCCTTTCCAGAACCTTTAACATGGCTCACTCCAAACTTGACTAGGCCGTAGTGATATTGACACATTCTTCAGTCATTGGTGAATGTCAGTGGGCTCTTGGCTCTCTGAATAAGGAACTTTAGCACGCTCTCTGCTCTGTACATATGTCCAAGTTGGCAACCAGTTGGCATGGTTGCTGATGTGTCTCTATCTGTCAGATCTCCTCATCACCTTTGGGATGGAGATAGACGATACGAGTATGTCAGCGAGAATGTTACCATTGGCTGTGGAAAGATGTCCAGGGAAATAAAAACTAGGAGATATTTTAGAAGAGACCTGGCAAATTATCTTTATCATCTAAACCAAGTATCTACTTATCTTTTGGAATACAGAGACAATCCAATTAAAATAGGAAAAATTTTAGGACAATTTTAGCCCAGACTTCATACAGTCTTCAACAGTTAATGAATAAAACACACTTTGTGCAATTGAGCCAGAGTATAGCTCAAGCTTATGGAGGACTTGAATTTTTTTTTTTTAACACAATATCAGACAGGGTATTTAAAAAAAAAACTCAATAGCCAATATTTTTAATGGATTAAAATTACAATAATAGATTATTATATGAAACAGAATCATGTGGATGTTCTAAATATTTTCAGACATTTTTAGAATGATGGATATATTTCTATACTCACATGCACATAAGTCTACACTTCCCATTTTTCCTACCCAGTGCTCAGCTAATGGAAGACACCTAAGACACCTAAATCATTTTGCTTTAAATTTATCAGGTAACCTTGGCATAATTGCTTGAACTGGTTCCATTTAAAATTAACTTCTCCATCATCCTTTCATTTCAGTGATGTTATCTTTAATTACTACACTAATTCATCCCATCCATTCATACCAACAAATATTTACTGAACTCATTATCACCTGTCCAACCCTTTAAGCTGTTCCTCTGACTAAGTTCCCTAGTTAATTTCATAAAATCACTAGCCACTCACTTGCTCATTCACTTGAGACAAATACTTGAGGATCATTCTTGATTTTTCCCTTTCACTGACCTCTCACATGCAATCAGTTCTTATTCTTCTTAATTCTGTTTCCTAAATATCACAGATTGTTCATTCTATTTCCAATGCCAGCAGCAGTATTCTTTCCCTATGTATTCAAGTGACCATGAATAGGACTTTATAACCTAGACTTTGGGGAATATACCAGTGTCAACCTGTTTTATGATTGTAAGAATGCATTTTTCACGAAGGAAATAAATATTGTAACTTTCAACTGCCATGGGGAGATTAATTATGGAATAGTAAGAACAGGGACTGGGGCAATTGTCTAAGGAAGTAGTTTTTCCTTTTGCATCAGAGTGGTGGTGGTGGACAATTGCATCTCATTTTTAGCTGTGGAAAAGTTGTCAAAATGTTCTTTCTAAAAGTAAACTTATCTTATTTAAATGACACCCCTGGGTTAGGAATGGAAGTCTTAACCTGGACTTTTCTGTGGTGGTCTTGACAGGATAGCAATAGCAGAAGAAAGCAGCCTGAATCCAGGACAACATCTCTGATATATTGTAGGTCAAGGGGAATTATCTGAGTTCCAATTTGATGGGTGAGAACAACAACAACAACAAAAGAATAATAATCCTTTGGGGATTCTAGGACACAGTAAAGGAAGAGAGAACTTGAAGGAAGACTGTACTTCATATTTACCTAGGCAAGTACTGACTGTGGATCCTGACATCAGTCATCATTGGTTGAGTCCTCTGTAATCATAATATAATTTAGTGGTTGCAAACATGAGATCTGGTGATAGAGTCTGTGGGTTTGAATTAGGATTCTCCTGATCTCTAGCAAATAATTTAACTTCTCTAGGTCTCAGTTTCCTCATATAAAAAAAGAAATAATAATAGTAATAATGAAAATACTCATCTTAAGATGGTGTGTTGAGATTTAATTGAGATAACACACATAAACATTTAGAACAGTATTTGTCATAGAGTAAGTGATAAGTAGATGGAAGAGATATGTTAGCTATGGCTATAATTCAAACAAAATGACTGAAAGTGCAACTTATACTGACTTAACTTCCTCACTCTACCTGCCTCCAGATTGCCCTCTGTGACCCATCCTCCAGCATTGCTAACAGAATTGCCAGAATGTGCTATTTAAAACTAGAATTGATCATGTCATTCCCCAAGTTAGCTTTCTTCAGGTACTTTTCATAGCTTTTGGGTAGGACCAAAATTTCTCACCATGGAATGTAAAGAGGGTGACCATATGATTTATCATCTAAGCTTAAGAGTGAAAGCTTGCACTATTAATAATTACTCTAGGGCAACAGGCATAACTCAGGCAAACAGGGACTTATGGTTACCATGGTTATAAAGTCTTCATGTGGTCTGGTCTCCAGCCTCACCAGTTAATTTCCTAGTTCTGGTCCTGGCTGCAGCCACCCAGATTCACTAGCAGTTCCTAAACTATCATGTTTCTCTGTGCTTTTGAATATGTAGCCTTTACAACTCTCACTCTCTTCTCTCCATTCTTTTACCAAATTTATACCGGTCATTTTAAGCCATTGCTGAGTTCTGGAAATCTCCCTGGATTCATGAATTCTGAGCCATTTGTGTGTCTATGTGTAATATGACACGAGCTTATCTTTATCATTTTAATGATAAAAATAATGATAATAGTTGACAGATATATAATGTCTTTTATTCCAGGCACACTGGTACCAGGATAGGTGCTCTATATATGCTTTCTCTAAACAATCCTGCAAAGTATACACATATTTTCTGAAGCGTTATGATAAAGAAACTAGAGTCCAGGGAAGTTAAGTGACTCGCTGGGGTCCACATAGCTTATAAGTGGCAGAGGCAATGTTTAAGTTCAGATTGATCTGTATTTAAGCCCATCTTTTCACCAAATTGTCCTCTCATCAAAACAACTATTGCAAAGAATTGTAATGAACATATGTGTTATCTCCCCACCTACGTTATAGATTTCTTGAAGGGTAATAAGATTCCTTATTCATTTTTTTTCTTTTAAATTTCCTATTCCTTGTCCAACGTTTGGCACATGGTAAGCACATAACAAATGTTTGATAGATGAGTAGATCACTAAGTCTTGACCATTTCAATGACTTAGTTAACAATAACCAGTTCCTTTCAGTTCAAAGACATCCTTCCCAAGTTTTCTGCCTTCAGACACATTCCTTCACCATGGGGCTCTGGTTCTCATATCTTGGTCAACCACCTAACAAGGTCCTGTGAGCCTAAAACCAGCACTGGATTAAAACATTTGCAAAAAATCAAGGCAAACTTATACATATGTCAAGGCACAAAGACTTCTTAGGAGGTTGCTGGGTCAGGAAAACAAAACATTTACTACATAATACACAAGGAATTTTTTGTAAAGATTGCTTCCATTGTTTTGTGTCGGAATTAACCAGAAATATCTTTTTTCAACAACTTGCTGAGATCATTAAGGAGACACAATTGTGATAAGAATAGGATGAGGAAGAAAAAAAGGTAATTTTGGAGCATAAGGTTACTGTGGAGGAGGCCAGGTCTTAATGGGATTTTAAAGCAGGGGACTTTGGATAGCTAGATGACAGTATGGCAAGATTGACAGTGTGGTGGCACGGGGAGCCTGGTGATTTGGGGAAGGGAGTATCCGCCCATGAAAGAGAGACAGTGGCACAGAAAAGAGTTTAGTAAGTAGCACCACAGGTAACCCTCACTGTTCAGTTTTGTTTTGGACTAGCCCTTGCCTCCTGTGAAAACCCAGGTGCAAAATGAATCTGCCATTTGACTCATATTCTTGTCAACTTCAGGGTGACTGCTGCAGACGCAGATGGGACATCTCACACATGTGAGTCCTTGCACGATAGAAAGAAAATTCTGCGAGGGTACTTTATGACATGAGCAGCTGTGCATGCACACAGCTTGGAAGGGCCTGTGTGAATCAGTCACCTTCAATGTTTTGGGCTTAAAATGTTAAATCTTACTATTGATATATCTCAACATAACACAGAAATTCTCTCAGTTTTTATTTCTACTTTGGTTTTAGCTATATAAAGACATTCAAAAATGAATGAGATAACAGTTCAACATTGAGAACATCCCAGTTTGGATGGCTCAGAGGTGGCCTCCATAAATTAGGGCTCAAATAGAGTCCTGAAAACTGAATTCTATTCTCAACTCTGCCATTATTGGCCATGTGACCATGAGTAAATCTCTTGGCCTTCTTGTGTCTCTAGTTCCTTATGTTTTAACTGAGGACATTGTGCTCAATTAGAATAATTCCTAAGGTACTTTGCAGCTTTATAAATTTTGCATTTTACTTAACAGAATTAGAAATGCTAAAGGAACGTGGAATTTTGAAGTCAGCCAAATCTGTGTTAAAATCATCAAACCACCACTGAGTGACCTTGAGAAAGTAATGTAGCCTTTCTACAGCTCATTTTTCATCTGTAAAATGGGAATAATATTGCTGACCTTGCAGTGGCCACCAAATGAAATCAAATGTAAAGCTGGCAGCATAAAGCTGGTGTATAGAAGATACTGATAAATGGGGGTTATTATCAAGATATTTTTATAGGCAGAGGGAAATCTCATTTCCTATGAGAGTTACGCCAAATGGGACACTCAAGTTATTGTTTGCATTCCTCACCCGTGAAGGTGTCCATGAATTGAAATTAGCACTGCGTGTGAGCCTCATGGGATTCAAGTGTTGCTAAGGCAACCACTAATTTCCAAATCAGGGTAAATAGTTTCACAGCATATACAGTTTCCTTTAACAAATTGGATTCTAGTGAAGGGCACACCTTTCCTTCCCTTGCTGCTCTGTCCCGAAGTCCAGGCTGTGCACCTGCAGCTCTGCAAGCCAGTGGCCGCTTTCATTTTCTGCCAACGACACTCTGAAGGTAACAGCCAGTAACGGAGATTGCTGAGGTCTGTCAGCTTTACCCAGTCTTTACCTTTTATACTTTGTCAAGTTGGATTCACATTTCTTGATTCACACAGTAGGGCACTGAAACAGCTCCTTGGCACATTCGTGTAATAAACTTCTAAGCAAAGATGCCATGTGGTTTGCAGTCATCTCATTCTGCCTTCTCTTTCCCACCCTGCAACTATCCTTATTTCCCCTACTCATTCATATGAATTCCTGCTGAGAATGAACCTATTATTAAGCCAGCATTGCCTCTCCTGCTACATTCTTGTGTTAAATTAGTCCCCTTCATTGTTGCAAATAATAGGCGACCACTTATATATCAATGAAAATTCACTGCACTGCTGTGGGGTTATTTCAGTCCTCGACAAACCACACATTCCTGCCATTGTTATGATTTTAAGTGATTCGAAGTCCGTATTGCTTTATTTTAAGTCTTTTCTTTTGGAAGTGGTGACCAATCTTCCTCATACTTAGCATATTTTCTCCTTGAATCCCTTGGACAATGGGTACTTTAACAGTGGCATCTTTTTTGCAATAATTCTTAGTGTTAGCTTCTGCTTTTGAATATGCCAGTAGCAAAGCATGAATACAATACTAAAACTTCAGGGAAGCATGTTAATTAACTTCCTTAAGAATATGGAAGAGAATTTATGATTATTTATTCCTTTCTGATCAAGTCCTGAAATCAGAGAAAGCCTCACTAGCTTTTTCACAGCTCCCTTATGAAAATACTTGGCCATTCACCTTCGCTGAGGTTCTACCTTATGCCAATCACAGTGTTAGGCCTCTCATGCATACTGCAAACCTTAGAACTGGAAATAACTGCAAATTAGGAATTATTATGTCCATTTTACTTATGTGAAAACTGGAATTTTAAAAGATCTTACATGAAAAAAGTATTCAATCTGGAAAGCTCATATATCTCTGCAATGTACTAAAATTAATGATAGAATCCCTAAGCAAAACATTTCTGTCCCATGCTTGAAGAAGAATTTAAAAAACAATTGCAGAGTATATTGTACATAAAATTAAAATGTATATATTTAGCTTAAAGAATGATAAAACAGACACATTTGTACTTGCTACTCCCTTAAGAAAAAGAACCTACCATCCTGACGTGCCTGTCCTGAGCTTGTTGACCCTCAGAGTCATAGCTCTGTATCATAGGAGGAACGGCCCTTTCAGGTTACTTTACCCTAGTTCCCTTTCACTTGTGTTAGGTCAGTGCGAACCATGGCAGGAGATTGGAAGGCAGGAGGAAGGGAGAAGCCAGAGTATATCCTCCCTCCCATCCCCCCCAATCTTGGGTAGCTTCCCTGGCAGTGACTGTATTCTCCATGGCTCTTGGTCAGGCCCAAGTGGTTCCATTCTGGGCTCTGGTAATACTACCTCTCCTTTTTTTCTCTTTGGCCCAGAGATGATAATGGTCCCTGCTTTTGCTAGTTCCTGGCCTACTTCACTCTCTCTTATTTGCTTTCTCAGCTCTTGCATTACCCATGTCAGTAATTTTTTTATTAAATTTTCTGTAATGCAAATACTTGAAGTGATGTCAGTTTTTAGTTTCTGATTAATGGACCTTAAAAGCCCTGGGTGAGGCTTCCCTGTTGGCGCAGTGGTTGAGAATCTGCCTGCCAATGCAGGGGACACGGGTTTGAGCCATGGTCTGGGAGGATCCCACATGCCGCGGAGCAACTGGGCCCGTGAGCCATAACTACTGAGCCTGCGCGTCTGGAGCCTGTGCTCCGCAAAAGAGAGGCCGCGACAGTGAGAGGCCCGCGCACCGCGATGAAGAGTGGCCCCCGCTCGCCGCAACTGGAGAAAGCCCTCGCACAGAAACGAAGACCCAACACAGCCATAAATAAATAAATAAATTAAAAAAAAAAAAAAGCCCTGTGTGTTCCTCCTTGATCATACCTCTCCCCAAACCCCAGTAGTAACCACTATTCTGATTTTTAATTTTGGCATTCTCTTGATTTTCTTTATTGGTTACCACTTATGTACCACTTATGTATCCTTAAACACTGTATTTTTTACTTTAGTCAGTTTTGCCCTTTATATAAATGGAATCACAGTGTGTTCTCTTATATAACTTGCTTTTTTTTCAACAGTATGTTTTTGAGATTCATGAATATTATACGTGCAGAAGTTCATTAATTTTCCCTAAAGCATAGTATTCTACTGTATGAAATACCATAACTTATCCATTCTATGTGATGCACTTTTGTCTGTTTCCAGTTTTTACTCTTATGAACATGTTACTATGAACATTTTGATATGTGTTTCCTGGTACATATGTGCAAGAGTTTCTCTAGTACTTATGCCTACGAGTGGAACTGCAGGGCTGTAGACCACATAAATGTTCAGGTTCACATGATAATTCAAAACTGTTTCCCAAAGTGATTGTACCAATTTATAATCCCACCAGTGAAAAAGTGTCCCAGTCATTCCAAATCCTAGTGAGTACTTGGTTTTATTGAGTATCAAAGATTCAAATGAAGACAAAAATCTACATAACATATTGAGATAAGCTATTTTATATACATTTTTACAGTGAGATATTCTTGTGTTGACACTTTTTGCCTGTTGTGTAAGAAAATATAGACATTTCTATAGTGTCTATATATGAAACTCTTATTTATTTATAGATAAGAAGATTCCCATAGATGATTACTTTTCATTTTATAAAGGTTAGGTATTTTGTTAAAGGTGGCTAGTTAGAGGATAATTAGATGTAAATATGTGACTCTCTGAATCTCATGTTTGACTGAAGTCCCAAGATGAAGAGGGAGAAACAATGAGGGGAAAAGCATTTCAAAGTGAGGTTCTAGACCACTTACTCATAGCTTGCTGAGGAGATGCCCCAAACAGGCTTTATAACTTTTAGCCCAATACTCTCTTGAGGGAATCAAATGTTGAGATGGAAGAGATTAAGATAAATATTTCTTTGGAGAAATTTGTTGCATTCTGGTAGTGTTCTCACTGCCCATAGGAGAAGGGAATAAAGTCCTTTTCTCTCACCTTGCGCTGATGCTGAGAGACTTCAGTGGAATGTCTTGGAGAGCTCGACCTGGGTCGCCTGAATCTTTAGGCACAGAGGATGGTGCTAGGTCCATTCCTAAAAAATTGTAAAGGCAGAAGCTGTGGCTGGGTAGTTACTCTGATGGAATGCTGAAGAAATGTGCTACACCGAAAGTCACCTGCACTCCAAGTGTTTGAAAATTAGAGGATCTATGGACTGAAAGTGTGCTTGAGAGATAGCTTTTTGCTAGAAGGTTTGACTGGAAGGACTGTGGGACCTGGATAGAGAGCCCGAGCAGGGTGGATTGCTAGTGGTAGTGAGCAGCAATTAAGCAACGCAACAAAGAGAGTCATTGCCATGTCAGGTGAGCAACATTTGGATGTTCCCAGGGTGTGTGGATATGGAGTGGGTGGTGTTTGTCAATGGCTCTACAAAGGATGTCCACAAAAGAAAGATTCATCTTTGAACATACACCAAGACCAGAGAGCACCAATCCCAGATCTCCAAAGTACCAGTAAACAAGTAAAGTTAGACTTCCCTGCTCTTTTTCTGTCTCTCCTTCTTCCTCTTCCCAATTCTAACAGGAGCTGAGTGATGGATGGTGGGAAAAAGAAGAGGAGCGCAAGATGGAGAAATAGAGAAAGTCAATCATGCTGTCTTACCGTGAGGTTCAACATGAAGAATGCCAGTGCTGAGCCAGAGGACAGCTTCAAATTTAAATAAATTTCTGAGTTTTGTTATTACATGTACTGAACAACTTAATTACCTGAATGAAAATGTTTTGTGAATAAGAGTGACAGGAGAACTTTTGAGAGTGATGAGAAAAACCATAGGGAAAAGAAGCAGTTTGAATATAAAGTTACCTCTTCTCTATCTGAAACTTCCACTAAAAGTTCAGTAAATATATATACATATATATGTGTATATATACATATATATGTCTTTTAAGGCATAAACCCACTGGGACAAAGGAAATTGGAGAGGAGGCAATTATAGCAGACCCAGCAGTAAAAGTTTTGGAGACTGGAAACCAGCAGGATGACTGGTAACAGGTAAAGCAGAACCAAGAAAACTGAATCCTCCTCAGTGGGAGGGCTGACAGTCAATTCAATTTCATTAAAAGATTACTAAAAGGCTCAGGAGTTGGCTAGCATAGGGACCTGTAGAAGTGGAGGTGAAGATGGGTGAAGTAGAATCACTGAATTTCTGTTTAAAAACCATTAGAATATCTAGATTCCCTCCAGCTTGTTTCCTGCCTTTCCTCTGTTCCTCCATAGCCCTTATATTTCCTTTTATATTTCCAAATAATGTACTTTATATTCTCTTTTCTGACTTCTCCCTTTAGATAGTATCTTTTTACTTCCCTACATATTTTTCTATCCCTGGTAGTTTTACTATCATTTTGGATGATTGATATATCATGTTTACATTATTTTGACTATGTAAATGGTATTTACTGCTAAGCCATATAGGATACTTATTTTTCCTGAAAACATTTTTGTTTTTCATGGCATTAATAAAGGCCTTTCCTTTTAAAATTTGATTGTTTTTATATGCCTATATCCAGAAGAATAAAATGATGTTCAGTAAAATACACGATGTTCAGTAAAATAAGAACACCCATATTCACAGGACTAAGGCTTTGAGGAAAAACTGAATTTGATGATAGAGCAAGAGAGTTCAGAATTGGAATTACCAGGCAAGTCATATTGATTAAGGAAACTGGATGTCACTTCAGTTCAATTAATCTAATATACTGTATTCTCGGCTCTGTGTTAGGACCTTAGAACACAAACATACCCATTTTCAATATGGTCCATGCCTCACCTGTCACATTCTAGTGTTGTCAGAGGGAAAAATAATAAAAAAATATATCACAATGTATTTGAAGAAAGGTAGAGTGGTAGGGGTGATGGTAAATCCAGAAAAACTTCTCAGTGTCATGAGGCTTGATGATCCTTACGGGACAGGTAGGAATTAATTAGATGGAGATAAAGGAGAGTGAAGTTTCAGACAAAGAGTAAATATTTATAGAATTGCTAGGTATATATTTTAGAGGAAATATTTTTCAGTGCTATTGAGGATAAATACAGAGGGAGTTAGATTAGTGTGGAGTTAATGCAGTAGTCTAGGCAGAAAATGTTGAGGGATTAAACTAATACACTGCCCAGAAAGCAAGGAACTGACTTGAGAACTAGTACAACATTTGAATTAATAGGACAGTGTTACTACCTGGACATTGAGGGATGCAGTAGACTCTTGAGTAGCATAGATGCTTTTGTTTGGGGTTATAGATGGACAACCAAGCCATTCACTGAGATATCCACACAGGAAGAAGATAGATTTGGGTAGAAGACGATGACTTTTAGATCTACTGAGTGTATATTATTTGTGGAAGATATGTCTGAAGAGAATGATGGGGCAAGAAAACATTTTGAGTTGTAAATGGTGTTTTAATTCCTTCTCTTGGAATTAGTTGGTCTTCCCCTACCCGAGGCAGTTAGAGTATTCCATCTGCACTGCCACAGGAGAAGAGATGATCAATATAAAGCAGATCAAAAGGATTAATTCTTGGGCTTGATTTCCATAACCCTAGGCCTTACCATAGAGAAAAGATTTAAAAAAAGAAAAACTCATCATGAAAAAAGATTAAAATATTTATTTTCTGCAAATTTCCTCCCCTCTCTAGACTAAAGATGAATTTTATGGGCTCCAGAAAGGGACCTCCTTTAATCAACTCCAGAGTCTGGAGATTTGGCAAATTACAGTGTTCCCTCACAACAAGCAAGGGCAAGAGCAATAGAAATCTTCTCCTTGTATGTCTAGGTAGACTTGCCAGAGAAGGCATCACAGATTTTCCCACAGCTCTGAGTGGTTTGGGATCAAGAGAGTATTTTCCATGTACCCTAGAATGGCTGGTACATGGCTGAAAGTGAGCTGAAATTATGTCAAGGGAGTGGAGGTTGCAGCACTGATTTTTGTGGATTGCTGAGCAAAGTAAAAACTAGGAGCAGAGACATCTCAGCAAATGACATTGTAGGTATGTAAACAGATTGTCTTCAAACGCTTCTGTGTCCCCAGAATTTAAAACAAGACAAGGGAGAAAGCAGATTACTCCTTTAACTGATTGAAATTAAGTTTTTATTATCAGGTGAAATGAATTCTCAAAATAGAAGTTCAATTATTGAAAAATAATTGAGTTCAATATTGAAAAATAAAGAAAATTCATTTATTGGATGTGGTGGCTTTGTAGACTAGAATTCATACCTGCTATATACAGTAGACAATTAGATATGCTCACCTGGGATGCAGTTGATAAAACTCATCTGGAGTTGTTGACTTGGAAGTCATCAATGTATCTGTGGTAGCTGAAAGCCTAGCAAGAATCAGATTACTTTGGTAATGTGGAGCAAGAGATAAAAAGGTTAATAGCAAAAATGTCTGAAAAACACGAAGATTCAAACAGGTGAAAGAAGATGGTCCCTTAAAGAATATCGAGGAAGCATTACTTGAGAAGTCTCCTTTTAAAGGAGTAGCCTAGACCTGAAGGTCTGATGTTGCTGACCTTGCATTTCAGTTCAAAAGGGCTGCCACCGAATGTGTCTAGGTTTCATGAGGAATATTATATATTGCTAAAATAAAATGTCTTTCTTGCCTTTCATTGTTTACATAATTAAGCTAAATGACTCCTGCAGTTCTCTGTTTTATATTAACTTTGACTTCAGGTAGAAAGGGGAATTTGAACGTTGGTACACATGAACATTTCAATGAGTTTTTGTTTTTAAAAAAATCAGGGTTTACCACCCCACCCCCAACCCACCGCCAAAACAAGGAACAAACACACAAAAAATAGCCTTCAAATAATGTGCATTAGATTATAGGCAGCTATGGTTCATCGTGCACAGCTGTATTAGAGAGTAGCCTAAAAAATTAGAACTTAGTATGTTGATAATTCTTGAGTCTTTGTTAAAGTTTCACTTGTCTTAAAGTAACCCATAGTAATAAATTTCCTCTGGTGTGCATGCTAGTATTCTTGAGTACTTTAGAGATATAGACCCTTATTTAGGATGAAGCTGAAGAGGCTGCCAACACTTCATGTGTCAGCCTTGGTAAAAACTGATGTTCATGTGTTTCTGTCAGTTGTCATGTGGGATGGATTTCAGTTGCCATTATGAATATAAAAAGCTCACTATCCCATTACTAATTCCCATGAGTTATTTAGTCCTGTCTTTCTTTTTCTAAAGGTTAAACTCTTATCTTTCTGCTAAAAAGTTAGATAATTAACATTCTCACTTACAAGGCTTCCATAACATCTGTAGATTATGCACCATTAATCAAGTTCCTCTGCAGGCATGATTGACTTTTGCAAAGAAACTTGGGGAATAAATCCTTTCTTTTTAGTAATAACTTTGTTGTTATTATGCTTAAAAAAGTCTCTTTCTGAGAAACTCAGTTTAGAGTAACAGTCTCTAGCTACTTAAAATGGGTATTATAAAACTATATAAGAGAAATAAGAGCAAATGACGTATTTTAGAATCTTTGAACTCTGACATTTCTTTGCATTAAAAACTTTAGAATTTATGATTTCCAAAGCATTGCATGTTTATAAAATCATTTGTATTGACATTTAACTTCTCCATTTTCAAATGATAGAAACAAAAATTAAGGATATATACTTTATTAGCATTTTAACTTGAATTTAGAATTCACTTATATGAAAAAGACACATATAAAAAATCAGATTTTTAACATTCTAGAATTTCTGTGCCTGAATTATTTTGTCAAGAACACCTGCACAAGGCAAGTGCTGGACATTTATAGAAAATATGTCCTAGAAATGATTTGTTCATGGAAAAAAATCTGTTTTATATCTGTGATGTTTCCTTGACATTTTCCTTCTGCTACATATTTCTTATAATGCCTCCTTGATCTGTCTGAGGAGATAGATTGTGGAAACTTTTTGGAAGCTGTAGAGATCTATTAAACATAGAAATAAAATCTCTTCTTTTCCATCATAAGACCTTATTTTCATTCACTTCCTTTTGTTCCCTTCTCCTTTCTTTTTCCTTTCCCTGAGTGGTAGAAAATACCAAAGCACTTAAAAAAAGCAAATATTAACATAAGATTCTTTTTTTTGGTTGGACAACAAAAAACACACATGAATTGGGTCAATAAAACTAAATATCAGTGTTCAATGCCAAGTATATTAATAAAATATCTTGGCCTAAATGGCTCTTTTTCTAAATTTTGAATATAAGAATGACTTTCACAAAAAAAAAGATCGACAACCTTGACATAGAGGCATATAGTTTTTTAATCTCAGTAGTAGTCACAGAGATAGTTTTTTAGGCAGAGGATCCAGAGTGTTGGAAGAGAGGAGCCATAATAAAAAGAAAACAGGGTAGTGCCAATAGATTTGGATTAGGTGTTCTGATACATTATAGAGTCTAGGTATCTTCTAAAAATCTTCAATTAATCAAGATCTTTGTATAAGACTAAGGTCTTGAAAAGGTGATACATAGAATAATTAGTCATCAAGTAACTTGTCTCTATTTATAAAAAAAATTGCTTATGAAAATCATTACATTTAGTGTTCACTTAAAGTTTAACCATTTAAACATCTTCATAAATTAGTTTGTATTAACCTCTATTTCTTCTTCTCTTTCTGGTGACCTTCTATTCATCTGTAAAGAGGCAAAGAAAATGTCTTCTCTGTGAAGGTCTTGGAACCCCTTTATTCAGAAACAATCCTTTTCATTGCTATGAACCTATGTAATTTGGAGCATAGCTTAAACACTTTGCATCTTACTTTCTTTGTTTATGTGTTTTGTTTCTCTATGTTAAATGTGGTATAGGCAAAGGCAAGGGCTATATTTCAGCCATCATATTGCCTGAACTGAGCTCAGTGCCTGACATGAGCAGTCATACTTTAAAAACATATGTAAAAGTATAGAAATTTATATTCTTAGCGTTAGAAAAAAGAAGAGGCACAGTTAATATCTTGAGATTAGGAAATGCTAAACATAATGATGTCAGAGCAATTATTGAGGCTATCAAGTACCAATTTGTACCCAGATCTAATGACTGAGCACCTTTAAAGGTGCGTTGTATCAAGAGTTCAGCAGATATAGACACAAGTAATTCTACTTACATGTTGTTCTCATAACTTTGAATTTTAAATGTATATGTTCCTTTTATTCTTAAGTAAATTGAGAGCAAAGTTGACCAAAGAGATGGAAATTGTACTTCTATGGAGACTTTTAGTGTAAGCACACACAACTTCTTAGTTCTAGTCTCTCTCTCTCACTATGTATATATTCTTGTTTGGACAAGAATTTTTTCTGGCATATCTTTTCACTACTATATCCCCAATAATTAGAACGATGGCTGACACACTGATTATTGAGTAGGAACTCAGTAAATATTTGTGGATGGCTACACATTTCTGTATTACCAAGGTAGATCATACATGGAAACAGAAGACATGGTCCTTGTTTAGCAGCTGGTGATACCTAGGTGACTAGATCACTTCTAATACACATTAGTCACTTTCACTAAACACCGTTTCTGCTAAAATTAGAAATATCTTCATTCTGTTCTCAGTCTAGTATTTAATAAAGGTAAACTAATCACAAAACCCTGTGAGTAAAGCTGTGTTGGTCTCTATCCCCAAAGTCCAGAGGCCAAATTGATATGAACATTGGCCTATTTCCTCTAATAAATCAGTTTGAACATTGATTGTAATATAATAAAACATATTTTCTAAAAGATGTAATTATAAATATTGTCAACAAATAAGAAATAAAGTGTTTAATGAAGTGCCTGTAGAGCTTCCATGACGAAAAGAATGCTTAGCTTTAAGAGCAATATACAAGATTTATGGATCTCCAATAATCTTAACATTTTAGAGTTGAAAATTTTAGAGTTTTATTTGTTCGAAAACTGTCTCTCCTACATGGAGGGCAAGCGGAGATCAAAGGAAAAAGTCAGACTATTCCAGATTGGTAGGTGGCAGTTTTAATAAGCAGGGAATCCTACAAGACTTGTTTTTGGGGGCCGCAAGATAAGATGATTTCTGCACCCACCCACCAGAATCTTAAGAGTTTATGTAAAGCCTTAACTGAGTGTAGTCACATACACAGTCAAGATGGTCTCAACAACACCTTACTGTCTCAAGGCTATGTCCTTGGAATAGTTCCCACTGTGGGAATGGTAGGTAGAGTGTACATTCCAAGGACAGGGGACGAGGTAAAGAAACTCTTATTGCCTGAGTTCAGCTCATGGGTCAACCAGTGGTCACATCCTCTTGATTACTTCCTCCAAGTTTAGGAAGTCATTATATCTGGGACCTTACATTTTTAAATGAAGGAGTGAGATGTAGAGCCTTTAGGACTAAGCAAGGACATATAGGACAGTTCGTCCTTAGAAGAGAATCCATGACTCCTGGTTCCCCATTTAATGCCTGTTTCAGTACACCACTATTGTTCAATATACCACATAATTTAATGAAATCCACATCTATTCAAATGTTAAACTAATTTAACTATTATTACAAGGTAGAATGAAATGTCTTTAGTAACAGTCATCCATGCAAATCAGAGCAGGAAGGCAATGTTTTTCTTAATTGATAGAAAACCACATCCTCTGTATAATTCATATGTTATGAAGAGCTCCATCATGTGAAAATTTTGAGAACTTCAGTGTAGATAATCCCAGATTTCATGAGCCCTTGGCATTATGATAGGCCAAGGTTTTCCTTGAGTTGCCCCAATTTCTCTGGCTCTTCAATTGAACTTTTGTTTGTCCATTAAACAAAAATAATAATAATGGTAATCTGTTTCAAAATCTGTTTCTAAAAGCTATTTTGTACCACCTTTCACTGACTGGAAGACTATGTTTGGGAGACTGATGTGAACTGTTATCTTTGGATGTTGTAGATAATTCTTTAAAGTACTCAGTGTTTGAAAAATGGTATGTGAATCAATAAATAATTAAAATAATGATGATGATGATGACAGAGGAAATTTTGGGGGGAAATTATTTCAAACTGAATCATTGAATTAGTCTTTCAACATTTCAAGGCATCAACCAGAAAGGCAAACAATGGAACATATACAAATTAATATCTTGGTCAGGTGGAGAAGTTTAAAAAATCCTTTAATAGAACTGAAAGTGTAGCTATTGATTTCTTAGGAGATAGGATTGTTAAAGGCTGAATTGCTTCTATGATTAAATCACAAGCTTCAGCTCTGGCATCAGTGTTCCCTTCAGTCAAAATCACAAAGGATATCTGCAGATCCCTAGAGCTGTTTCTCTGAGTAAACTATTAAAACATAAATATTTCCCTGAGGGGTTTTGATCCAGTGCTAGATTAGCTGCTTGAAGTTGATCATTTCAGTTTTTCTTAGAGAGATCTATAGAAGCTAGTTACCTACTTGACTTGCCCTTCTGTATCTGAGAATTAAAATGGATAACAGTTGAAACCTCTGCTTTTACTTAGTGCCCTGCAGGGCAAGATGGAAATGCAGGTTCCTAATGTTCAGCCTTTTATGTTTCTAGCTTCTGGGTTAGATATTATTGCTTTTGGTGCTTGAAAATATTATATTCTAGAAAGGGAAGTTAGGTATTTGAGTTCAGAATTCATCACCAACCACCCTTTAATCTCATGAGTAAAATAAACCACCATTAAAAAAATAATCTTATGAAACAAATTATACTTACACCTAATCTAAAACCCCAACGCAGGTTGCAATAATAAAATGATTGAGTGGGACGAGTGGGGTGGAAGAGCAGGTAATATTTTAATTAAATAAGTTTATTGGATGATCTAAACTTGGTTATTTACAAACCCAATCATTGCCTTATTTTCTCCAATCATTGACTTCAACCATCTTTCATTGATTATCCTTTTTCTGACCCATAATAACATCTTGGGAGATCCCAAGGTTTTCCCATCATTTTCTGTTATTAAAAAGTGCATTGTAGTTTTGTCCAATTTAAAATTTGAATTTCATCATTGTCTCTCTTCCCAGTGCTGGCCAAGGAGCATTGCATTTCTAGGGCTTCACCCCTTCGCCCTTCAGGCTGAATCTGATTACCCCATTGATAGTGGTGGGAGGAGGTGTTGCAGAAACAGGCAATAATCTTTTAAACTCACTGGTAAGTGTCCCTGCTCTGAATATTTATGTACGTAACAATGGCCAGATGTGGATGCCCTCCATCTGGCAGGCATCAAATGCTGCTCTTCCAGACACAAGTGTGATTCTTTGGGACCCCTGAGATGTTCCTTTCCATCTCACAATCCCAGAGGTGGGAGATTCACTGGCTCTAATTCCTTTATTCACCTTTCCTTTATTCTCTCTACCTTCAAAAGTTCCAACCTTTTTCTCAGTCTCTCTGCTCTTTGTGGTCAGCCCTTACTGGTTGGGGACCAGGGAGATGACTCAAACCTGGGTACCTTCTCTAATGTCTACTTGACTCATAGAAATCTGCTACATTCTCACCACCCCAAACCATGAAAATTCAGGCTGCTCCATTGTTCCTGTCTCTTCACATTGTCTTTTCTAGGCAGTTCTCTTTTCTGCCAGCTCATGTAAACCCCAGAAGATTAGTGAGCTCATGGCATCGACTGACTTTCATCCAAGAAATGTAATGCCAATCTCCTCTCCTGGAAAATTACTCCTTACTTGGCTGTTGGGTAGGGTGAACATATATTTCATTGTCCAAACCAGGTCACTTTTGAGAATACAAGAGGTTAGAGTCATGAACCAGGACTTTCCTAGGCAATTCTAGAGATGTATTACCCTATTAATGAGAGAGTAGAGAGTATTCTGTCGGTAGGGCTCCCCCTTGTGAGTAGAGTAAGCCACAGTGCTCTCTCCCTAGGACAAAGTCTCAAGACTAAAGCGACTCTCCTCCCTTTCTCCCACTAGCATTTGGTTTATTTTGGGGGAAGGGATAGGGCAGTGGAAGTTATTGGCGTGGGTAACAAAGTAGGTTTGGCTACAGTCAAGGTGTCTGGCCCCAGGTATTTGTGCTTCAGTTTAGAATATTAGGTATTTGATGCCCTTTTGTTCTTAGCTTTCAATGCTTCCTATCAGTTATAGGGCAAGAGGAAAACAAGCTGTTCAACTTCAACTTAAATATAGAAATTTAATTGTAAAAATCAGATATTTAAGGAATCATGGTTTTCATATAGGATTAAAGTAACTCATATAACTTATTTTCAACTATGTGGTAAAGGGTGTGGTTTTCCAGAAAAAAAATAAAAACATGCTAACACTCCAAAGACTATTGCCTTCTTAATAATTTTCATTCTACAAATATGTCATCTATCTCCTGTATCACTGATCTCTCCCTCTTTACAGGGCAATTCTCCTCAACCTACATGTATGCTATAATACTTTATCTTTCACTTTACCAAAAACTCAGTCTGTTTTGATTCCACCTTCTGTGCTTGTGACTATGTAATTTCTCTGTTCCGTTTCATTTCATAATTTCTCAAAATAAATATTTATATATGTTTTCAAACTTACTTTTCAATTTTTGTCTCAACTTTCCAAGCTTTCCTCCCTCTTCTATCCTCAATTGCTTTTGTCATAGTTACCAGTGGCTAAATCCAGTGTTCACTTCAATTCCTCATCATGACCTCAGCAGAATTCCATAATGTGGCCTTCCCTTCTCAGTACATTCCTCCATTTGTGGTCTGAGACATAAACACTGGTGGTTTTCTTTTTACTTCAACTGTGACCCATTTCAAACTTCTTTGGGAACTTTCCCTTTTCCAAATGTTCAATCTACAGAGTAAGGCAGGGCTCATTCCTGAGCTCTCTGCTTTCCTTTCATATACTGTTTTATTAGGTGATCCAGTCCTGTAACTTAAGATATAATCTATATATAGGTGATTTTCAAATATATGTTTCTAGCCATGATCCCTCCAGACTTGTACAGCCAATGGTCTTGTCAATTTCTCCACTCTTAACCATCTTAAACATTTTATTTAAGACAGAGTTCTTGATCAATTTCCACTTCACTCTATATTCCTCAGATCAAGTAAATGAAATCACAAGCATCCAAGCAAAAATCTTAAGAGTTAATCTTGATTCTTCTCCTCCAATATCCTGTCTAATCCGTCAGCATAGTCCTATAACTTTTATTCCAAAGTTTATAATAAACCTGTCCACATAACTGCTATCTTGAATGCTAGCATCATAGTCCAGATACTACAGGCTATCTTCAGATGGGTTATATCCTGATATTGCTAATCATATTAATAGGATCAGAGTCATTTTCAGAAGTAAAAAGTTCTAAGCAATTCATTTTCTCTGATATCACAATATGGATAATTTGAGGCTCTTTAGGATGACTTTTATTTTAACTTCTTATTTTCCACAAATTTCTAAAACATATTTCTTCTTTACTCTGGGGAAGGAAGAAAACAAAGCCTGTATGCAAAATTCCCAAACTCCCCAGATCCAGGTTTGAGACTTGAAATCCTTTAAAAATAGTTTACTCTCATTTATGCTTCATTATATTAGTCATACTTTATCTTATTTATATTATTAAAAGTCTCTTGGAGGCTAAGGATATAATGTGCTTACTTAGTACTTTTATTAAAATAATTATACATTTTTACTTTCACTCTGACTGAAATGGAGAGGCGTGGGTTAGGGGACAAGGCTTCTAAAACACAATATGTACAAGATGTGAGCCAAAGGTGAATATGTATAATGGACATTGTTGTTCTTCCCCCATATCCATTCTTCTGTCTCTGGGTAATTCCCCATATAACTTCTGAGAAGCCTAAGTGTTTTGGAGGAAATTGGCTTTATCTCTGGATCTGGGGTTAGGTCATATGGCTCAAACCTAAGCCCATTAGAATAAACCCATCCCTTAGCCATAGATTCATGAGTGGGTATGTGATTCAATTTGAGCTAAAAAGACATGAGAAAAGATTTTTGAGAGACTTCTGGGACACGAACTATGTCTTCTGAGAGAACTTCCAAAAGTAACTCTGTTTCTATGGGCTTAGATTAGGAAGCAGGTAGTCCTGAGAGTTGATGGTGTCTATCTTTTGTTGGGTAAGTCAGCCTCAGGGTGAAACAGAAATTTATAGAGGCAAATCCTTTATACAGAAAGATCATCCTGCTGTGGAATTAAGTCGCTTCTGAGGCCTCCCCATACTTTTGGACCTTCTGAGCAGGAAAACCAATGGATCTCATTTTATTGTTTAAGCCAGTTTCAGCTGTGTTTCCTGTTGGTTCCATTTGAATACCTCCTAAGAAGCACAGTGATTTAGAAGAAAGAGTAGATAGCTCTGCTTCTTTTAGTGTTTTTAAAAACCTGAGAAATGAACATTTTTGCTCTTAAAAGAAACAAAAGCAGAAAAGAAGTGGAGAAACCTGATAATTTTATAACCCCTTTTGAGTTGGAATGTTTTCACCTTAGCCTCAATATTGTGTGAAAAATAAGCATCAGGAAATCTGTGTTCATATGTTAGTACACACATCATTATACAACATAGTAGCTGTTTTCCCCTTAGTTGTTGAGATATCTTACTTTTGGATTTGTTTCACCATTGAATGGGCAATCCAGAAAACTGATCACAAGGTGAAAACAAACCATAATCAAAAGAAAGCAATTACCAATGAAACAAGAGATTTTAAACTGAAGTCAAAAGGATATTTTCATTTTAACAATACGATAAAAAGAATGAGATTACTGAAAGCACAGGGTAATCAACTTCCCCACTCACTTGGCTTGTTTTAGGGGTGAGATGTCTCCAGATCCATTAAAAGTAAACATTACCACTGCTTTCCTCACCTCAACACTCCTTATCCTCCAATCTGTTTGAACTTTATATCCTTTTGGGCAAAAAACCTAAATCATATTAATACTCATTTTCTCCATGATAGTATACATTTTAATCTTTGAGCCATTCAGAATTCAAAAAATTATTTCAATAAGAAAATTGATTCTTGCAATCAAATATTTGGGTTTTCAAAACTATTAACCTTATTTTGATTTTAAGAACCCATTCTGACAGTCAAAAATCTAAGATTCCACACTTTGTCTTCCCAGTCTGACTCTCCTCTAAGTTAATAAATCTCAGTCTCAAGGTCCAATTTTAACTATGGAAGACCCACAGTAAAAGGCATTACTGGGAATAAAAATCCCCCAAAACAAACAAACAAAAAACTTTGGGTTGGGCTTCCCTGGTGGTGCAGTGGTTGAGAATCTGCCTGCCAATGCAGGGGACACGGGTTCGAGCCCTGGTCTGGGAAGATCCCACATGCCACGGAGCAACTGGGCCCGTGAGCCACAATTACTGAGCCTGCGCGTCTGGAGCCTGTGCTCCGCAACAAGAGAGGCCGCGATGGTGAGAGGCCCGCGCACCGCGATGAAGAGTGGTCCCCACTTGCCGCAACTAGAGATAGCCCTCGCACAGAAACAAAGACTCAACACAGTCATAAATAAATAAATAAATAAAAGAACGTGAATTTCTAAAAAAAAAAAACAAAAAACTTTGGGTTGCTATTTCAAAATGTTATCCTACTGTGAATATTAAATTTACATAAACCAGAGGTTTCATGTGCCTTCCCTTTCCTTCTCAGTGGGTGCTTCTCTTAATTTGCTAGGTATTTAGAAGTTTAAGTTTAAATGTCTCTTCATATGTCCTCTGCAAATTGCTTCTCTGTGGTTATGGGTCTTTCCAATGCTCTTTGGGGCTGCTTGTTGGTGTTGTTGATTATCATAGTACTTGCAAACCATAGTTCTCTTAGTAGACTAATGTCTCTTCTTTGATAAGGTCTTGGAGTGAATGGAAGGAGCACATCTCTCTTTTTTGCACTCTGTCATTCAGTCTCCAAAAGGCTTATACAGCAAACTGCAGGTATACGCAGTCAGGGAAGTGTCATAAGGAAATTACAACATAGGAGAGAAAAAAATTAAAGTTCTAGCCAGTTGGGACTACCCTTTGAACCTGCTATTCAAGTTCAAATATTGATACATCTTTTACACATACATCTTAATTAGGAGGGGCACTGCCATGGTTACTCCCTCCTTTCCTGACCTCAGGTTTGTTGTTTATGTTCTTTATCTACCCTTTAAATTTCTCTGTTGACCTCATCTCCCTCTTGAAAAGGCTAACTTCCTCTACAGGTTGAGCTGTTACCCATTATATCCTTTCTGAGTCCTACAGTCTCGACAGGGCTTCCAGATTTGGCTAGGTGGGCATGTATGTTTGCAACTACCTAGTCTCCCAGGCCCCAGTCCCATGAAAGAGGGTTAAAGTGAATCACAATTTTATGTTCTTTTCCCCCATTCACACTGGTGTTCTCACTGTTAGAGGACCTGTTAAGAAAACTCATCTTAGAAGCACAAGCTTTTTTTTCCCCCTTAAATATAGCATAATATAAACCTCTATTGAGGAAAGAATATTTCTTCTATTAGCCATGCTGTTGCTGCCAGTGGGTCTGCAGTATTGTACAATGGAGCACTTGGAGTCTGGCATTGGCACAAAGAAACACAGTAGCTTTTAATGGTTGCTTTCTCTGTTGGATGGGGAATAGCATGAGTCTTGAATTAATTCCTGGGATTCATATTTTCCTCTGACATGCAGGGTGGGGTTGCAGATTTCTGTCACCACATCTACTTGGGGGTTCCTTTAAAGTCAAGCCAAAAGTTCATTAAATTTAAAAAATTTCCTTGATTTTGTTTCAACTTAAAAAGGTTTTTCACCTGAGGCATGTTATTAATTATTATTAATTATTAATAACACCAAGCTTGGTTTTATAATTTAGCAAATGGCAATTATACAAGTTGTAGTTCTTCAGATATTGGGAAACTTTTAGCATATCACATTTTGTTTGTACCTCTAACATAATCTTTACCACATTCTGCCTTGTATTGTAATCACATAATTAGTCATGTATTAAGGATCTTCTTTAACAAGGCAATATTCTGCTAGGCACTGTGGGGGAATAGAAACATACGCATACACATGAATTTTTCTCTCTTCCACTAGGTGGTGATATCCTTGAAAGAAGGGCCTTATTAATTATTATACCTCCTATAACATGTAGCAGTGCTTTGTTCAAAGTAATTTAGAGATTAGCCACAAGAACAGAGGATGAGAAAACTATTTTCACAAAATTTGCAAGGCTATTACCGAAGTATATATAATACACTGACCTTTCTCTCAAAATGATCAGAGAATAGTTCAGATCTTTGACTCCTATGGTCTAATCATAGACCTCGACATTTTAACCAGGAATAGAGATTAGTGTGGCTTTTTCATCATGGCTTGTTCATTGTAATCAAGTTGCTGGGTCATTATTTCTGATCAATCAGAATTATCGCCTCCCATGACCTACAGGTGAAGGTTATTTTCTTTAAAAGAAGTGCTTATAATTTTTTAGTGTGTTTTGTCCCTTTT
Source organism: Balaenoptera borealis (assembly GCF_965194805.1). Lineage (NCBI taxonomy): Eukaryota > Metazoa > Chordata > Mammalia > Artiodactyla > Balaenopteridae > Balaenoptera > Balaenoptera borealis. Next base: position 35,447,183 of record NC_138862.1, read on the forward strand.
TCTTTGTCTGGTATGATATTTTTCAGACTGTGGGTGCTTAACAAATGTTAAATGATAATTCTTTATTGACCTGAGTGGGTTTGGGGTATGTTCAAAATTTTCAAGGAAGCATTTTAAATGTTTTGTGATCTTTAGGATTTTAAAATAGAATTATGATGACCTTTCCAAAGCAAGAAAGCAGAAACTTGCTCCAATCTGAAGGCCAAGCAGTTAAAACTGATATGATTGGTCTCTTTTGGCTCATTAATTGCATCTAAGTGGGTACAGAGAACTGAAGCTTTTGTTAAATAATTGACACACTGTTAATTCCAATTTGTAATATGATTTGGGCATGGTATAATAATAAAGCACAAAATGGTCTCCATGGCATAAAGTGGAGGGGAGAGTCAGATAAATGCTGCCTAGAGACCAAACTAGGTAACTCAGGTTCTCTCCATATCCTCTGTGTGGGTGTTGATGCCAATTATGATGCTTATAAGCTTATGGTGGCTTTATCACTGCCAAGACCACAGGAAAATGGCCTTATAAGTAGCCGTGTACCACTTGTATTTCCAATTGCTGCTGGAAAAAGTTACAAAAAATGTAGCTATTTGACAGTTCTGGAGGTCAGAAGTCAAAAATGAGTCTTAATGGGCTAAAATCAAAGTATCAGTGGAGTCTCGAAGGAAGAGACCATTTCCTTGCTTTTTTTTTCCAGTTTCTTGAGGCCGGTACATTCTTTGACTCATGATCCCATTCTTCTATCTTCAAAGCCAGTGGTGTAGCATCTTTGAATCTTTCTCCTGCTTTGACATTCCTGTTTCCCTCTTGCAAGGACTCTTATGATTACATTGGGCCCACCTGGATAATCCAGGATAGTCTTCCCATGTCAAGGGCCTCAACTTACACCTGCAAAGGCAAAATTCGTTTTGGCATACAAGGTAATAATTCACAGGTTTCGAGGATTAGGATGTGGACATCTTTGGGGGGACCATTATTTTGCCTACCACATGCTAAAAGTAAAATTTTAAAGCATAATTTTATATTTTGATGATATTTTCAAGGTATAAGAAAAGAATATTGTTTCTATATCAAAACAATAAAATTTAAAAAATTTTATTCATGTTAGTGCTAGGTATTTACTGAAGATTTTCTTATCTTCTATTACATTACCTAGATAATGAACTTATAATGCCTACCTCATAAGATTCTTTGGAAAGCCTTATGTTGCTTTTTGTATCAACACCTAGTGTGGTCATTTCTTGACTTCAAATTCATTAACTACCTACTCAGGGAGGGTTGAAGCTTTAACTGTTAATTCTCAGTCAGTACACTCTTTGATAAGTACTTGGGCTGGTCATTAAATGCAACTCAAGATAGCATTTGGAATGTCCTTGATGTGGCCCCCAGAAGAAGGATGCACAGATATTCTACTGTGTGCTAACTCTATCTCCTAGAATAAGACAGACAAGGGAAAAATAATATTCCATTTGGCTAATTCCACTACTTACTGGAAAGTTCAGGCTTCAAAGGTTTCATCAGAAAGAATTGCAAAGCTAAGTGCTTAATATCAGAGAGTATTAGGTCTATGATCTCACTGGTTGGTGACTGGACATTAATCAAATTAATGTCTTCAATTGAATTGACTTGAAAAAATAGAACAAATGAGAGCCAATAGGTATTTTAGTCAGTTAATAAATAGACCGTTGTTATATCCAGAAGAAAATGGATGAAAATTGAATTCAACATGATAAAATATTGTTAGTTTTAACCTTAAGACAGATTGGCAAGTACTTGCTGTCAAAAATTTGTTTACACCTAATTTTTCTCCTCTTGATTTTGCTATGTAAATAAGCGAATTCTATGTCCTCTGCATTCTGTTGGAGTTTATCTGAAATCGTGATCTAATACTGTAATTTTATTGTCATTTGATATTGAGTTATCAGAATTTATTTGGAAATACGTATCCTTTGGGTGGCTGCCTTAAATATTCTTTAATCTAGAAGTTTATTATTTTAATATTTTGGCTGGTGGTGATAAAATAGGCTACAATTGGAGAAACTATATGTACTGTCATTTCTAATTTTAATAATGCATAAAATTATATGTTTTTGGAGATTTGATTTAGTATTTCTTGAAAGGGTTAGTATTAAATGAAAGTTTTATTTTGTAACCCCATTGGTTATATAAAATTACAAATTTTTTTAATATTGAATACATTTGTGTAAATGTGCCATCAAATAGCTAATAAGGTATAAAAAAAATCATTAGCCTTTCTTCAGAAAGATATCTAAGCTGATGAACTATAAAATTTTGAGTTCTTCTGAGTGTCACTTGGAGTTCTGGGGGATGTCTCTTCTTTGAATTCAGAAATCATAAATTGAATATCTTGATATACTTGAGTAAGCGGGAAATGAGCACTGCTTTTGCAATTGACTCATAGACGTGATCCTAAGCAGGAGGGCAAGGATGAAGAGGGTAAGAATGAATAATAAATGTATTTGAAAATGAGATTTAACATGTAGAGAGTACCAAAATTTTTCCAGTACTCTAAAGAATCAGTTTCTTTTTATTTTACCATGCTTCTTAAAGAATAGAATATGTGACTGATAGATTATTTCATCCTTACTTATTCTATCCTACAATAAAAATAAAGTGTTTAGAAATATTTCTTATTGTAATAATATGCCCAAAGCCTCTTCGTTTTACAGATCCTATGTAGGAAACATATTTTTCTCTTTCTTCCAGTAATATTTGTAGTTAATATATTTTTAAAAAATTTTTTTGTAGGAATTTGCTTTGCTAACTTGACATTGGGGTTATTTCAATCACAAACAAGTGAAAATGGAATCTGAAGTATATTTTATGGGGTGAAAAATTTCATCACAACTTCAGTTCCTTTTTTAGGCTTAAATTTTGCTTTCATTTTTTTTCTTTAAGGTTTCTAAAGAATTCCAGCCTCCCTACTGTTGCTTCTTACATAGATTCATGTTGAATATGTATTTCCCAGCATCTAGAGATGCTGATTCAGTGTAGTTGGTGACAGGTGTCTCAATGACAAAGGCAGGAAGCCTTTAAAATCTTCAGTTTGGGAGTGTCAGGATGGGTATGACATAGGCCCATGCTGACAATCTAAAATGAAGGCTCTTGGCATAATTGCTTTTCATTCAAAAGTTAAGAAATGCAGCTGCGTCCTCTTCACCTCCAATTCTTGCAATCTCCATGCATGGAATGGAGAATTTCCTCCTTCATTTCTGAATTTCCATTCCTTCCTTCTCTAAAGTAACTAAAGATCAATGAACTTAGTGCTACTCTGGTTCTTACTAAACTTAGCCTGGCCAAAATAATCCATTTAGCTGGAAAATAAATCCAATATAAGGAGAAAGAGTCTGTGTTCTTATTTATAAAGGAGCAAATATCTCTCTTCCTTCCAGTGACCGGGGCACACAGCCACTGCAGCACAACCTCAGGCAAAATAGAAAAAGAAAGGAGAAAGCACTGCCTTTCTCCAGAAATGACTCACAATATTTATTCAGATGACAAGATGAATAAATTATCTGAAGATTTATAGGATCTATTAACTCTTTTGCATGAGTTGTAGGTTAATTGCCCTATAAGAATATGTTCATTCATGAATTGCTCTTAGCTGTGTTTGGCAAACTGTGTAGATAACACCCATATGTTAATCATTTTTAGAAATAAATCTGACAAGAAAAACAATAGTCTCCAATGGGTTAAAAATCAAAGTATAATTAATATAATCCTGTATTTCTGCACATAGATTAATTACTTACATGTTTTCTGCCTGAATTTAACTACACATATATACAACTCTTCATAATTTGCTAAGGAAGTTTTGTCACAATGACTTCCTATGCAGCACTTTGAATTGTTGAATAAAGGCTCTCCATAAATGAGAATCATAACTTTAGGGCTTCTGGATAATTTGAATCGGTTTTACAATACACAGTTGGGTAGTAAAAAAGGAGCCACTGATGGCCACAGGAACAGCCTTGACAATTGTCAGCTTATCATACATCCAGTACAGTACCTCTGAATTTGATCGCTGTCAAGAACAAATCATGGGTAAATGGATACCAATTCTGATAATGAAGCAGACTAAAATGGTTCAAGACCTTCTTACTAAATTTAAGGGAAGGCAGCATCAGAGCCAAATAGCTATTGCCCAACCAACATTTTTCTTTTTGATTACACTGTGGTAAGGCCTCTGAGAGACAGGTAGGTTTAGGAATGTGTGGAAGCTAGCGGTGAGGTTAGCGTACAAATATGTATAAAAGGAAAAAGTATCCTCATGTGGGCATTTTTAGAGTCAAACATAGGATAATTAGAAATATATAGCTATTTAAGTCACCATTATCATTAACTATATGTGGGTGGGTTCAAATTATTAGCTTCTACTGAAAGAAAAGTTCTTGTCTTTTGAGCAGCACATTATGTTTTGTGTTCTATGAAGCAAAAATTCCAATGTAATTCTTGAATGTTATTTTCAGGTTTTTCTTCCCCTCCCTCCCTTCCTTCCTCCCTTCCTCTCTCCCTCCCTCTCTCCTTCCCTCCTTGCTTCTTTTAATTTTTTTCTTTTATTTGTGACTGGCATATATGATACATTAAGCACTAAAGCCTGTAACTACAAAAAACATGCAGATGGGACTTTTTATTTAAGTAGCATATACAGATTTTGATTTAGTAGAAGCAGAAAATTAACATTGTACTTCTATGATTGTGAACTAAAAAGGTCCTTGAAAAGGCCCTTGAAGATTTAGTACAAGCTCTCCTCTTGGCACATATATTATCCTGTTTAAAGATTGTGAAATTCTTTAATCGCTTTCATTAAAATGTTACAATATCGTTCAAAATGAATGAAGCCATAGGTTGCTTAGTTTACTCAGTCAGACAAACTTCTGTATATTTCAGAGGGCAAGTCTACAGGTTCGCATTTTCCCTGTGTTTTCTACATACTCTTCAAAGTATGGATTCTGTTGGACTACGGCATTTGAGGAATGCTTTTGTACCCTGTGTTTTTTCAGTGTACCAGCTGCGGAGTGATTAGTGAATCATTTTAGGACATTACATACTAATTGCTAAAATGATTAAGGCTCTTTCCTCTCCTATACTCAATCTCTTAACCCATCATTTTCCACTTTCACAATTTAAACGCAGATTATCCAAATTTTAATTCACTAACATGCTCATTTAGCTGAAGATCAAATTTTGTTTCTGAGACATTTACATTGGTTTTCCCTGATCTCTTACAACTGAAAAGGCAGACTACCATTCTTGGCCAAATGGATGGAAAGAGAGGAGAAGGGAGAGGGGGAGGGGGGAGGGGAGGAGGAGAAGGACAGAGATTTGCTTATTCTTCGACTGCTTTGGGGCTAAATTGTCCATCTCACCAAGAACCTCACTGAAACCTAATCACATGAAGGCATTGATGGCTTTCTCCTCCACCAAGGGTAAACTTCGCAGCATCCGTACACTAAGTAACATTCCAGACAGATGGAGACAATATGTACTTTTTTTTTTTTGATTTTTCATCATTCTTATTTATTTATTTATTTATGGTTGTGTTGGGTCTTCGTTTCTGTGCTAAGGCTTTCTCTAGTTGCGGCAAGAGGGGGCCACTCTTCATCGCGGTGCGCGGGCCTCTCATTATCGCGGCCTCTCTTGCTGCGGAGCACAGGCTCCAGACGCGCAGGCTCGGTAGTTGTGGCTCACGGGCCTAGTTGCTCTGCAGCATGTGGGATCTTCCCAGACCAGGGCTCGAACCCGTGTCCCCTGCATTGGCAGGCAGATTCTCAACCACTGTGCCACCAGGGAAGCCCCAATATGTACTTTTATTTATTTTTATTTTTTAACATTTTTATTGGAGTATAATTGCTTTACAATGGTGTGTTAGTTTCTGCTTTATAACAAAGTGAATCAGTTATACATTTACATATATCCCCATATCCCTTCCCTCTTGCGTCTCCCTCCCACCCTCCCTATCCCACCCCTATAGGTTGTCACAAAGCACCGAGCTGATCACCCTGTGCTATGCAGCTGCTTCCCACTAACTATCTATTTTATATTTGGTAGTATGTATATGTCCATGCCACTCTCTCACTTCGTTCCAGCTTACCCTTCCCTCTCCCTGTGTCCTCAAGTCCATTCTCTGCATCTGCATCTTTATTCCTGTCCTGCCCCTAGGTTCTTCAGAACCTTTTTTTTTTTTTTTTTTACTTCCATATATATGTGTTAGCATACAGTATTTGTCTTTCTCTTTCTGACTTACTTCACTCTGTATGTACAGGCTCTAGGTCCATCCACCTCACTACTAATAACTCAATTTCATTTCTTTTTATGGCTGAGTAATATTCCATTGTATATATGTGCCACATCTTCTTTATCCATTCATCTGTTGATGGACACTTAGGTTGCTTCCAGGTCTTGGTCCTGGCTATTGTAGATAGTTCTGCAATGAACATTGTGGTACATGACTCATTTTTAATTATGGTTTTCTCAGGGTATATGACCAGTACTGGGATTGCTGGGTCATATGGTAGTTCTATTTTAAGCTTTTTAAGGAACCTCCATACTGTTCTGCATAGTGGCTGTATCAATTTACATTCCCACCAACAGTGCGAGAGGGTTCCCTTTTCTCCACACCCTCTCCAGCATTTATTGTTTGTAGATTTTTTGATGAGGGACATTCTGACTGGTGTGCGGTGATACCTCATTGTAGTTTTGATGAGCATTTCTCTAATGATTAGTGATGCTGAGCATTCTTTCATGTGTTTGTTGGAAATCTGTATATCTTCTTTGGAGAAATGTCAATATCGGTGGTCTCCTATTTTTGGATTGGGTTGATTATTTTTTTGATATTGAGCTGCATGAGCTGCTTGTAAATTTTGGAGATTAATCCTTTGTAAGTTGCTTTATTTGCAAATATTTTCTCCCATTCTGAGGGTTGTCTTTTCATCTTGTTTATGTTTTCCTTTGTTGTGCAAAAGCTTTTACATTTCATTAGGTCCCATTTGTTTATTTTTGTTTTTATTTCCATTTCTCTAGGAGGTGGGTCAAAAAAGGATCTTGCTGTGATTTATGTCATAGAGTGTTCTCCCTATGTTTTCCTCTAAGAGTTTTATAATGTCTGGCCTTACATTTAGGTCTTTAATCAATTTTGAGTTTATTTTTGTGCATGGTGTTAGGGAGTGTTCTAATTTCATTCTTTTACATGTAGCTATCCAGTTTTCCCAGCACCACTTATTGAAGGGACTGTCTTTTCTCCATTGTATACTCTTTCCTCCTTTATCAAAGATAAGGTGACCATATGTGCGTGGGTTTATCTCTGAGCTTTCTGTCCTGTTCCATTGATCTATATTTCTGTTTTTGTGCCTATACTATACTGTCTTGCTTACTGTAGCTTTGTAGTATAGTCTGAAGTCGGGGATCCTGATTCCTCCAACTCTGTTTATCTTTCTCAAGATTACTTTGGCTATTCAGGGTCTTTTGTGTTTCCATACAAATTGTGAAATTTTTTGTTCTTATTCTATGAAAATGCCATTGGTAGTCTGATAGGGATTGCATTGAATCTGTAGATTGCTTTGGGTAGTATAGTCATTTTCACAATGTTGATTCTTCCAATCCAAGAACATGGTATATCTCTCCATCTGTTGGTATCATCTTTAATTTCTTTCATCAGTGTCTTATAGTTTTCTGCATACAGGTCTTTTGTCTCCTTAGGTAGGTTTATTCCTAGGTTTTTATTATTTTTGTTGCAATGGTAAATGGGAGTGTTTCCCTAATTTCTCTTTCAGATTTTTCATCATTAGTGTATAGGAATGCAAGAGATTGCTGTGCATTAATTTTGTATCCTGCTATTTTACCAAATTCACTGAATAGTTCTAGTAGTTTTCTGGTAACATCTTTAGGATTCTCTATGTATAGGATCATGTCATCTGCAAACAGTGACAGCTTTACTTCTTCTTTTCCGACTTGGATTACTTTTATATCTTTTTCTTCTCTGATTGCTGTGGCTAAAACTTCCAAAACTATGTTGAATAATAGTGGTGAGAGTAGACAAACTTGCCTTGTTCCTGATCTTAGAGGAAATGGTTTCAGTTTTTCACCATTGAGAACAATGTTGGCTGTGGGTTTGTCATATATGGCCTTTATTATGTTGAGGTAAGTTCCCTCTATGCTTACTTTCTGGAGGGTTTTTAGCATAAATGTGTGTTGAATTTTGACAAAAGCTGTTTCTGCATCTATTGAGATGATCATATGGCTTTTCTCCTTCAATTTGTTAATATGGCTTATCACATTGATTGTTTTGCATATATTGAAGAATCCTTGCATTCCTGGGATAAACCCCACTTGATCATGGAATATGATCCTTTTAATGTGCTGTTGGATTCTGTTTGCTCGTATTTTGTTGAGAATTTTTGCATCTATGTTCATCAGTGATATTGGCCTGTAGTTTTCTTTCTTTGTGACATCTTTGTCTGGTTTTGGTATCAGGGTGATGGTGGCCTCGTAGAATGAGTTTGGGAGTGTTCCTCCCTCTGCTATATTTTGGAAGAGTTTGGGAAGGATAGGTGTTAACTCTTCTCTAAATGTTTGATAGAATTTGCCTGTGAAGCCATCTGGTCCTGGGCTTTTTTTTGTGGGAAGATTTTTAATCACAGTCTCAATTTCAGTGCTTGTGACTAGTTTGTTTATATTTTCTTTTCTTCCTTATTCAGTCTCGGAAGGTTGTGCTTTTCTAAGAATTTGTCCATTTCTTCCAGATTGTCCATTTTATTGGCATAGAGTTGCTTGTAGGAATCTTTCCTGATCCTTTGTATTTCTGTGGTGTCAGTTATTACTTCTCCGTTTTTATTTCGAATTGTAATGATTTGAGTCTTCTCCCTTTTTTTCTTGATGAGTCTGGCTAATGGTTTCTCAATTTTGTTTATCTTCTTAATGAACCAGCTTTTAGTTTTATTGATCTTTGCTATTGTTTCCTTCATTTCTTTTTCATTTATTTCTGCTCTGATCTTTATGATTTCTTTCCTTCTGCTAAATTTGGGGTTTCTTTGTTCTTCTTTCTCTAATTGCTTTAGGTGTAAGGTTAAGATGTTTATTTGAGATGTTTCTTGTTTCTTGAGGTAAGATTGTATTGCTATAAACTTCCCTCTTAGAACTGCTTTTGCTCCATCCCATAGGTTTTGGGTCATCGTGTTTTCATTGTCATTTGTTTCTAGGTATTTTTTTATTTCCTCTTTGATTTCTTTATTGATCACTTGGTTATTAAGTAGTGTATTGTTTAGCCTCCATGTGTTTGTATTTTTTACAGATTTTTTCCTGTGATTGATATCTAGTCTTAGAGCATTGTTGTCAGAAAAGATACTTCATACAATTTCAATTTTCTTAAATTTACCAAGGCTTGGTTTGTGAGGCAAGATATGATCTCTCCTGGAAAATGTTCCATGAGTGCTGAGAAGAAAGTGTATTCTGTTGTTTTTGGATGGAATTTCTTATAAATATCAATTAAGTCCATCTTGTTTAATGTATCATTTAAAACTTGTGCTTCCTTATTTATTTTCATTTTGGATCATGTGTCCAGTGGTGAAAGTGGGGTGTTAAAGTCCCCTATTATGATTGTGTTACTGTCAATTTCCCCTTTTATGGTTGTTAGCACTTGCCTTATGTATTGAGGTGCTCCTATGTTGGGTGCATAAATATATACAATTGTTATATCTTGTTCTTGGATTGATCCCTTGATCATTATGTAGTATCCTTCTTTGTCTCTTGTAATAGTCTTTATTTTAAAGTCTATTTTGTCTGATATGAAAATCGCTACTCCAGCTTTCTTTTGATTTCCATTTGCATGGAATATCTTTTTCCATCCTCTCACTTTCATTCTGTATGTGTCCCTAGGTCTGAAGTGGGTCTCTTGTAGACCACATATATATGGGTCTTGTTTTTGTATCCATTCAGCGAGCCTGTGTCTTTTGGTTAGAGCATTCAGTGCATTCACGTTTAAGGTAATTATTGATATGTATGTTCCTATTACCATTTTCTTAATTATTATGGGTTTGTTTTTGTAGGTCCTTTTCTTCTCTTTTGTTTCCCACTTAGAGAAGTTCCTTTACCATTTGTTGTAGAGCTGGTTTGGTGGTGCTGAATTCTCTTAGCTTTTGCTTGTCTGTAAAGGTTTTAATTTCTCTGTCAAATCTGAATGAGATCCTTGCTGGGTAGAGTAATCTTGGTTGTAGGTTTTTCCCTTTCATGACTTTAAATATGTCCTGCAACTCCCTTCTGGCTTGCAGAGTTTCTGCTGAAAGATCAGCTGTTAACCTTATGGGGATTCCCTTGTATGTTAATTGTTGCTTTTCCTTTTCTGCTTTTAATATTTTTTCTTTGTATTTAATTTTTGATAGTTTGATTAATATGTGTCTTGGCGTTTTTCTCCTTGGATTTATCCTGTATGGGACTCTCTGTGCTTCAGGGACTTGATTGATTATTTCCTTACCCATATTACGGAAGTTCTCAACTATAATCTCTTCAAATATTTTGTCAGTCCCTTTTTATTTCTCTTCTTCTTCTGGGACCCCTATAATTCGAATGCTGGTACGTTTCATGTTGTCCAGAGGTCTCTGAGACTGTCCTCAATTCTTTTCATTCTTTTTTCTTTAGTCTGCTCTGTGGTAGTTATTTCCACTATTTTATCTTCCAGGCCACTTATCCGTTCTTCTGCCTCATTTATTCTGCTATTGATTCCTTCTAGAGAATTTTTAATTTCATTTATTGTGTTGTTCATCATTGTTTGCTCTTTAGTTCTTCTAGGTCCTTGTTAAACGTTTCTTTTATTTTCTCCATTCTATTTCCAAGATTTTGGATCATCTTTACTATCATTACTCTGAATTCTTTTTCAGGTAAACTGCCTATTTTCTCTTCATTTGTTTGATCTGTTGGGTTTTTACTTTGCTCCTTCATCTGGTATGTGTTTCTCTGTCTTCTCATTTTGCTTAACTTACTGTGTTTGGGGTCTCCTTTTTGCAGGCTGCAGGTTCGTAGTTCCTGTTGTGTTTATTGTCTGCTCACAGTGGCTAGTGTTGGTTCAGTGGGTTGTGTAGGCTTCCTGGTGGAGGGGACTGGTGCCTGTGTTCTGGTGGATGAGGTTGGATCTTGTCTTTCTGGTGGGCAGGACCACATCCGGTGGTGTGTTTTGGGGTGTTTGTGGCCTTATTATGATTTTAGGCAGCCTCTCTGCTAATGGGTGGGGTTGTGTTCCTGTCTTGCTAGTTGTTCGGCTTAGCATGTCCAGCACTGCAGCTTGCTGTTCGCTTAGTGGAGCTGGGTCTTAGTGTTGAGATGGAGATCTCTGGGAGAGCTCTCACTGACTGATATTACATGGAGCCAGGAGGTCTCTGTTGGACCAATGTCCTGAACTTGGCTCTGCCACCTCAGAGGCACAGGCCTGACACTTAGCCAGAGCACCAAGACCCTGTCAGCCACACAGCTCAGAAGAAAAGGGAGAAAGGAAGGAAGGAAGGAAGGAAGGAAGAATGAAAGAAAGGAAGAAAGAAAGAAAGAAATATAATACAGTTCTTAAAATAAAAAATGTAAAACATTATTTAAAAAAATGAAAAAGTAATAAAGAAAAGGAAAAGAAAGAAAGAAAGAAAGAAGAGAGCAACTAAACCAAAAAACAAATCCACCAATGACAACAAGCGCTAAAAACTACACTAAAAAACCCAAAAAACAAAAAATGGACAGACAGAACCCTAGGACAAATGGTAAAAGCAAAGCTATACAGACAAAGTCACACAAAGAAGCATACAGATACACACTCACAAAAAGAGAAAAAGGGAAAAAATATATATCTATATATTAAAAAAAAAAGGAAGAAAGAAGCCAAAGCAATGAACAAATCTACCAATGATAATAAACTCTAAATACTAAACTAAGATAAACATAAAACCAGAAACAAATTAGATGCAGAAAGCAAACCCCAAGTCTATAGTTGTTTCCAAAGTCCACTGCCTCAGTTTTGGGATGATTCATAGCAGCCTGAGGAGCGCTGTGCGTTCTCCCGGGGAAGTTGTCCCTGGATCACGGGACCCTGGCAGTGGCGGGCTGCACAGTTTCCAGGGAGGGGAGGTGTGGATAGTGACTTGTGCTTGCAAACAGGCTTCTTGGTGGCTGCAGCAGCAGCCTTTGCGTTTCATGCCCGTCTCTGGTGTCCGTACTGATAGCCACGGCTCGCGCCCGTCTCTGGAGCTCGTTTAGGTTGTGCTCTGAATCCCCTCTCCTTGTGCACCCCGAGACAATGGTCTCTTGCCTCTTAGGCAGGTCCAGACTTTTTCCCAGACTCCCTCCTGGCTAGCTGTGGTGCACTAGCCCCCTTCAGACTGTGTTCACATAGCCAACCCCAGTCCTCTCCCTGGGATGTGACCTCCAAAGCTGGAGCCTCAGCTCCCAGCCCCCACCTGCCCTGCCAGGTGAGCAGAAAAAAATCCTCTCAGGCTGGTGAGTGCTGGTCAGCACTGATCCTCTGTGCGGGAATCTCTCCACTTTGCCCTCCACACCCCTGTTCCTGTGCTCTCCTCTGAGGCTCCGAAGTTTCCCCACCCACCACCCCCCATCTCTGCCAGTGAAGGGGTTCCTAGTGTGTGGAAACTTTTCCTCCTTCACAGCTCCCTCCCAGAGATGCAGGTCCCGTCCCTATTCTTTTGTCTCTGTTTTTTCTTTTTTCTATTGCCCTACCCAGGTATGTGGGGAGTTTCTTGCTTTTGGGAAGTCTGAGGTCTTCTGCCAGCATTCAGTAGGCATTCTGTATGAGTTGTTCCACATGTAGATGTATTTCTGATGTATTTGTGGGGAGGAAGGTGATCTCCACGTCTTACTCCTCCATCTTGAAGGTCCCCTCAACAATATGTATTTTTAAAAACCTATTTGAGAGTCTCATTTTGTTGCAAACAGTCCTTTTTGCACAAAACATTCTTAGAATCTGAATATCAGTGTGTTTGTACTACACTGATAATATCATATTCATCTCCAGAGATAAAATGCTACTCCATTCTTGAGAGCAAAGAGAAAATTCTAACTGATAAAATGGTCAAACAGGGCTTGATAACAATTTACTTCTGACCTTTTAATGCCTTCTGTTCTTAATGATTTTCTGTCATTTCTGTCTAGTCCAGACTTGAAACTCAGTCTCAGAGGTGCTTAGCTTTATGTTGCCACTTAACTTTCAACTTCCATTTTCAGCACAGAAAGGTAAATCAGTAATTGTCACTTTGGCTTCTCAAGGTTTGTCAGGCACCCAAGTGGGATTATGACATAGATCTGAAGGGTGTTTCATATGACTTTGACTTTAATTTTGATGTAATCATGGAATGTCATACGACTTCAGGAACTTAATTATCCTATTAGCCTCACCTCTTCCTTTGCTTGAAGTTTTGGTTCACTACACTGGATCTTTCTATCCCCTGACCTGTCGAGAAATGATTAAAGGAAAAAAAAAAAAGAAAGAAATTCAGGGGCATCTTCAGTGAGACATTTCCTTGGCTGACAATTTTTTCTTTCTCAGTGCCCTCCTTTTCTTTTGTCTTCTTTTCTTTTTCTTTTCTATTTTATTTCTAAAGCAATGACATGTACATCTCTCTCCTTTGGCCCTTATGGAACAGTTGCAGAGCTTGGGGAAACACCCTCTGAGAGGTTAGTGTGTTGCCCTTTGTTTCAAAATGTTTTTGAGTCTGATTTTTACTTTATCAATCGGAGCCTAGAGAGACAGTGATGCAACTAGAGATCTTCTTTGGAAAAGGGGAGAAATGGGGAAAAGGAGTCTCAAAGAAATGGTCTACGGAGAATTTTTGTCTTGAGAAGATAAAAACTTATGTTTCCAAGAAATTTATCCAGGTAGATTTGTCTACAAATCTGTGGCTGTAGATTGCTATGTGGGTGTATTAGTCAAAACTTCTTCACTTAAAAGTGAAAGAAACTGAACTCGAACTGGCTGAAGCTGGAAGTCTTTAAGGATTACTGGATTCAGGAACCCCAGTAGCTAGCTAATTATCTCTTGCTCTCTCCCCTTCATCCCTCCCTCTTTTTCTCTCTTATTGCTTGCCTCTGCATCTTTCTGTGTGTTGCCCTTATTCTCTCCTGCCAAAGATTAACTCTCTCCCTGTGATGGGAAAGGTGGCTCCTGGCAGCCACAGTCTAAAGAGAAAAGAGAATCTTTTCTTTCAGCATTTACAGAATGTGTTCTGGGGAAGTTCCTTGAGCTGATCCTAAAAGAATTCCATGACCACCTCTTGGCTCAGTCTCTGTGGTTGGGGGGTGGGAGCCTGGATCAAGAACTCATCCCAGCTGACATGCAGTGATCCAAATCTGTGATTGATTGTCTCACTATATTGGATGGGGGAAGGGCAGTTCAGCAAGGGAAGATTGGTGCTGCTACCAGAATTAGGGGTGCCAGAAAGCATGTCGGGACAGCCATATTTACTAAAATACAGATCTCTGTATGTTACTACATATATAGCAAACCAAACAATCAACATACCTGGAGAGATATTTTATTTTATTTTTTTCTTTTAAAATCTTTTCACAGTGGGCGCATATGATATAATATTATCTGGCTATTTGCCTGTAATGTATTTGGTGGTTATATTCTGTGGCATAGGTATGGAAAAATTGAACTAGTTCTTATTATCATCTTTGCTCAAATACACAAAACATTTATTGAATACCTACTGTAGATAAAAAATGATTTCAGGTGCTACTATTTACTATTTTGTCATAACAAGTAATAAGTGTACTTTGCATTTTCACGGTGGTTTTATGTCTTTTGTCTTAAGAATTCTCAAACAGATGTATTTATTCTGTTTTTTTAAAAAAAAAGCATGAAGGGGTTGGGTGTTTATGATCACCCATGCTAAACTTTACCATGTTTTTAAACAGCTATTTATAAACAATTCATGTGATATTTTAGAAGTATATATATAGTATATATAAATGTATACATATAGTATAAATATATATGTGTATATATATTTAAGCTTCATATTATGGATAATGGAAAAGTACCTTAAGATCACTATCTTGAGCAGTTGTTGCCCTTGAGTCTTATTTCTAGGCCTCATCGATACATTGTTAACATTTAGATCAATAAACAATTATTGTTCTTTGTGAGATGCTGAGAGTTGATTTGGAGAGTTTACAGGTTAAGAGGTATATTTTACAAAGGGCTGTCAAATGTCAAACTAACAAGTAAAATGTATCATCCATTGAACCATCTCTATCTATCTGTCTGTCTATCTATCTATCTATCATCACCTATATCTGTGAGTCCAGAAAGATCTGTATATATCTATCGACCAAACTCATATAAAAGATATTTGACTTTTTTTTTCCTTTTCCACAGATTTCCACAGGGAACAGAGCTGATATTACTGGCTCTGTGCCTCATAGTGAGTTACAGTTATAATGGGGACAGCAGGCTTCTCTAACTCTGTTTAACAGAAAGCAGGGTACCAGCAGAGATTTTCTAACTCTGCATTTAAAATCCCCCCAATAGCTATTATTACTTCTTAAAACCATTTGAGCATTAGCGCCAAATCAAGTGGAATAGTTTCATTTAAATAATTTAAGGGGTTGACTGATGTTCTCACATTGGCCATAATAAATAATATTATTAATTTCAAGAGAGAGAGGAGGATCAGAATATTGTGATTTTGGTTTTCTTTCAACTGAAAAGTATTTTGAAAAGGATTAAAGGAGCAGATTTTCCTCCTCCGGGTTTGACTCCCCGTGTATCCCACCTCTGGTCCTTTCATAGAAACCCCACCCATTGTGTTTGGCCCCGTGTACCTGCCCCTGCAGGGCGGCGTCCTGTGGCGGGAAGTTTTATTCCTCTGTGCAACAAGCTTATTGATCAGCAGGGTTTGCTCACTCAACTATAAGGACATTCTGACTCTCCCTTCCTGAGAAAACCCTTATGAAGAATTCTTTCACCCCTTTTATTGTGCTTCCTATCAATCTTTCATTTGATATGATGTGAAAAAAAAGAAAGAAAAAAAAAAATCTTAAGACTTATCTCCAAGGGAAAAACTCTTCACATACAGTAGCTACTCTCCTTTGTTTACATTATCTGTATTTTCTCTGTGCATCAGGAGGTAGTCATCGTAACTATTTTAAGAGTAAAAATTCAGGTTTTTTTTCCCTGTGCTGTCAGTGAACATTCAAATACCACTATGTTTCTCAAAATTCTGATCATAAAAATTATTTGAAAATACAGATTTCCAGTTTTCTCCTTGAAATTTGGATTTAGTAAGTCTAGGATGGGGCTTGGAATCAGTATTTTAAACAATATCTCCTGGTGATTTAAGTTTGGGAAATATTGAATCATCTCCTATACTTTGACAAATTAACAACAGTTACATCACTTGACATTCCAAAATGAATATCAGCACTTGCTATGTCATGTTCTTCTTTCTAGTATTTTTAGGCTTTACATTTCATGAAACTGCTGTTGTCATTTCTATTGAATCCTTTCATGGTAGAACTGAAGTTGCCTCTGGTCAGCTATGGTCTTCATGAGGTGAAATTGGAGGGTCTTTGGTTATTTGTGATGGCCTAGAAGAAAAGAGGAAAACTAGAAGTAAAAGAGCAATTGCTACCGTAGTCTGATCTAGCACTAAGGATAAGCAACAACCAGGAGGTAACAGGCTTTGACAAATGTGTAATGAAAAATTTACTTGCAGAGGAAACAAGGCTGCAAATGGCTGGGAGCCAAGAACATCTGTGTTCCTGGTATCCCAAATGTGTGGAAGGAGCAGATGTAACTGAATATATAACAGAAACCCTGGCACCATTCCTAATAATGTAGAGGAGAGCTCTGGATGTGCACAGAGGTCTTTCTGAAACCCAGAAAAACTAAAAATACTGGGGAACTCCCAAGTAATATTATTAGCTATCTTGAGGAGAGATATTATTAAAGTGGTTTAAGACAATGAAGACAGCTTATTTACATAAGAGAAATTTACAGCTTATTTACCCATTACACACAACTGATAAGACAACTCAGGAAATATATTGTGTATAGATGTAGCAATACAATTATATTTAAGCATACATATGAGAGGTAAAGTATAAGACTTTTTAAATACATGCTTATGTTTCCTATAAAACTATAATCTCCTTCAAGGCCAACATATTATCTTTGATTTACTAAGTAGTTCTTCATACTTTTCATGAGCTCAGCCAATTGTTCTAAGAATGACTGGACAGAGGTACCTATAAAATAGAATAAAATGTAAAATGAAGACCTGAAAGAGCCAGATGATAGCACCTGCTGTTTTGCTTATTTCATGATACCAAGAAAATTTATTTTAAAGTTCTTATTAAATGAGTATATGGGTAGGCCACAGTAGTTGGCATAATTTTAATATTATGTACATCATTAGGGTTGACACACTACACCTTTCCCTTGGCTACCTTCTAGCTAGGTTTGGCTGTGTGACATAGTTCTCATTAGTGAAATGTAAGTGGAATTCTGTTGGGTCAGTTTTTGTTTTCCTGATAAAAATGAATAGACTAGGTTGGCATGCCCATTCTTTCTTCCTTCTTCCTGCCTGCAATGAGGATGTGAAGCTGGCGGAGCAACAGCCATATTGTGATTCTGAGGTGACAACCATAAGGAGGAAAGCAGACAATCTAAGTATGACAGGGTAGAAGGATCTGTTGGATTCCTTGATGTCTCCCTGTACTGACACTGGATAGCTGGCTCTGGACTTTTGGTTATGTGAGGAAAAAAGCCTAGTTTGTTTAAGCTGTACTTGGTCAGAATTTCTGACACTTGCTGTTGAATGCACTTCTATGGGTGTAGTAGTTATAAATTATTTGTAACTCCAACTCTATTTGAAATTTCGGTATACTTAGCTCTGCTTTTCTGCATAATTTTCTGAGAGTCACTACCATCAGTTCTACCTGTCCTCAACGAACACATCAGTGTTTTAGGTGTCAAGTCTGCTCATCTGTTCTCACCATTATTATTTCTTATTAAAATGTACTCAAAAATGATGTTATATTCCACTTAACAATAACATGTAATATACATATACACACACATGTATATGTATCCCATTGCTTAAAAATGTGACCTCAATTCAAAATATTATACATGTGCATTATATTAGGCATGAAAGTTTTATCAAAAGAGAAAGTGTTAATTGTAGAATTTTAGGCATAAGCTATGAATAGGAGAATTTTGGCAGTGGATGGAGGGTGAGTAGAAAAATGTCTTCCGTAAGTCATATCACATACAAAATTCTATTCTTAAGACTAGCCCTGAATAAAAAATTCTTACCTGGTTTATGTGGATCAGCTACACTAATTTTTAATTTTATGTGCCTTCCTTTGTAATCAATCCTAACTTTTCTTCTCTTGCCAATATATTGGGGCTCACAATTAAATTTGTTTAAAATAATTCATTCATTACAATATGCCCTTCATTCAAATGCTTAGAAAAACCACTCATTTGCCTAGCTCTAACTAGATTCAGAGTATCAGTTAAACTCACACGTTTGCAAGTCTGACTCTGCGAGAAGGAGGGAAGGAAAGTTCGGTGGAAATGTTGTAGACTGCCATGATGTCTAAGGAGAGTTCTACAAGGCTGCTGGGGAGTTCTTCACACAAAAGGTCTCTCAGGAATGTGACTGACTTGGTATTTCTGTCAAACTTAGTTACTGTCTCAGAGCAGCCTATAAAAAACAACTGCCTCAGTGCAAGTGTGATGATGGAGATTTCAGAGCTCAGCAGCTGGGGTCTTTACTTATTTACCTTCCCATAGTTAGAAGTTGGAAAGGTACATTCTCATGGCAACCAAAATAGGTTCTAAAACACCAACTTCTAGGGGGAGTCATTTAAGAAACTTTTCTTAGAACTTCGAAAAAACAGATAGTCTAAAGTAATTAATTATTATAAAACAATCTTTCAGACAAAATACTCATGATGATAAATAAGAGTTTTAAGAAAGTAAAAGATCTTTCAAATCAATTGCTTTCTCTTCAAACCTTTATTTCATTTTCTCCTTTTAGAGTCACTTCCGATTTTATGCAAAGCTACTTTTAAGAAGATAAGAGAGAAGAATGTCTCAAGTCGTGGTGATTTATGCTAGACAAAGATGTATAATTGGTACATATATACAATGGAATATTACTCAGTCATAAAAAGGAATGAAATTGGGTCATTTGTAGAGACATGGATGAACCTAGAGACTGTCATACAGAGTGAAGCAAGTCAGAAAGAGAAAAACAAATACCGTATATTAACACATATATGTGGAATCTGAAAAAATTGGTATAGATGATCTTATTTACAAAGCAGAAATAGAGACACAGATGTAGGGAACAAATGTATGGATACCAAGGGGGAAAGGGGGAGGGGCAGAATGAATTGGGAGTTTGGGATTGACAAATATACACTACTGATACTAAGTATAAAATAGATAACTAATGAGAACCTACTGTATAGCACAGGGAACTCTACTCAGTGCTCTGTGGTGACATACTTAGTGCTCAGTAGTGAGAAGGAAATCCAGAAAGGAAGGGATATATGTATATGTATAGCTGATTCACTTTGCTGTACAGTATAAACTAACACAATATTGTAAAGCAACTATACTCCAATAAAAAAATGTTTATTGAACACCTATGTATGAGATATTTTTCTATATGCTAAGGATATAGCAGTGAACAGAAAAACAAAATACCTTTACTGTGGATCTTATATTCATTATGGTGATGAAAGAATGGTTAGGTATGTTTTGCTCACAATAGGCTATGCATGTGATTTGAAAACATTAGTGTGCAACAGAATAACCTGGAGGGCATGTTAAAATAAAAACTACTGGACCCCACCCCCAGAGTTTCTGATCCAGTAGGTATAGGTTAGGGCCACCTTACACTACTTTAAGGCTCAAGATATGGAAATGAATAAATGAAATATTTGGTGAACGTTATGCCTCTGCCACAGGTGTGAAAGGTAAAGAATGAAGAATAGATTTGAATAATTATTAAAAGCTATAAACCTAGGCAAACTTCCTGGTCAAACAATTCAGACATTGTTAACTTTAACTCAAATGAAGATATGGAAGACATATCTTTCAACATTGTGAATAACATATAATTAGGAGGGATAATTAAGATATTAGTTGACATCTGGAATGACAGACCAAAACCAAAGGATAAAATTCACTGCAAGTCATGCATTCAGGTTTTTTAAAAAAGAATCAACAAATATAGGATTTAAAATTTATTCATTTATTCATTCAACAACTAATTATTTAGTAACCACTATGTACCAAGCATGATTTTGTATCAGAGATACAGCCATGATCTTTCTTCTCTCTTGGCTTTATTGAGATATTACTTACCTATAGCATATGCAAGCTCAAGGTGTACAATGCAGTGATTTGATATATGTATATACTATGAAACGATTACTACAATAAGGTTAGTTAACATCTCTATCTCCTCACATAATTAATATTTTTTGTATTGATAACACTTAAGATTTATTCTCATAGCAACTTTCAAGTATATAATACAATATTGTAAATTATAGTCACCATGCTGTACATTAGATCCCCAGAACTTATTTATCTTATAGGAGAAAGTTTATACTCTTTGATGAACACCTCTGCATTTTCTCCTCCCTCCAACTTTAGCCAACCACCATTCTTCTCTCTATCTATGAGTTCTGCATTTTAGATTCCACATGCAAATAAGAACATACAGTATTTGTCTTTCTCTGTTTGACTTATTTCATTTAGCATTATGCCCTCAAGGTCTATCCATGTTGCTGCAAATGTCAAAATTTCCTTCTATTTCTGACTAATATTGAATTGTGTGTGTGTATATATATATATATATATATATATATATATATATATATATATACACACACACACACACACACACACACACAAACCAAATTTTCTTTATCCATTCATCCATCAATGGAAACTTAGATTGTTTCCATGTCTTGGCTATTATGGATAACACTGAAATGAACATAACAGTGCAGATATCTCTTTGAGGTAGTAATTTCATTTCCTTTGGAGATACCCCAAAATGGGATTGCTGGATCATATGGTAATACAATTTTTAATTTTTGAAAGATCCTCCATATTGTTTTCCATAGTTGGCTGTACCAATTTACATTTCCACCAACAATACACAAGGGTCACCTTTTCTCCACAGCCTCACCAACACTTGTCTCTTATCTTTCTGATGATAGCCATTCTAATAGGTTTGAGGTGATATCACATTGTAGTTTTGATTTGTATTTCCCTGATGATTAATATTGTTGAGCATCTTTTCATGTACCTGTTGGCCATTTGTATGTTTCTTTGGAAAAATGTCTATTTTGTCCTCTGTCCATTTTTTAATTGGATTTTTTGGTTCTTTTGCTGAGTTGTATGACTTCCTTACGGATATTACCCTTAATCAGATAGGTATTTTAAAATATTTTCTACCATTCCATAGGTTGCTCTTTTCTTTTTTCTGTGCAGAAGATTTTCAGTGTGATATAGTCCACTTCTTTATTTTTGATTTTGTTGCTTTTGCTTTTGGTATCATGTTCAAAAAATCATTGCCAAGACCAATGTCAAAGAACTTTTCTCCTATGTTTTTTTGTAGTAATTTTACAGTTTTGGGTCATTAAGTTTTTAATCCATTCTGTGTTAATTTTTGTGAGTGACGTAAGATAGAAATCAAATTTTATTCTTTTGCATGTGTCTGTTCTATTGATCTATGAGTCTTTTTGTTTATGCCAGTACCATACTGTTTTGATTACTATAGCTTTTTTTAAAAATTTATTTATTTATTTATTTATGGCTGTGTTGGGTCTTCGTTTCTGTGCGAGGGCTTTCTCCAGTTGCGGCAAGTGGGGGCCACTCTTCATCGCGGTGCGTGGGCCTCTCACTATCGCGGCCTCTCTTGTTGCGCAGCACAGGCTCCAGATGCGCAGGCTCAGTAATTGTGGCTCACGGGCCTAGTTGCCCCGCGGCATGTGGGATCTTCCCAGACCAGGGCTCGAACCCGTGTCCCCTGCATTGGCAGGCAGATTCTCAACCACTGCGCCACCAGGGAAGCCCCAACTATAGCTTTTAATATAGCTTGAAATCAGGAATTATAATGCCTCCAGCTTTATATGTTTCACTTCTCATGATTGCTTTGGCTATTCAGGATCTTTTTTGGTTCTAGACAAATTTTAGGGTTGTTTGTTCCATTTCTCTGAAAAATGGCCCCTGGATTTTTTTAGGGATTGCATTGAATCTATAGATGGCTTTGGGTATTATGGACATTTTCACAATATTTATTCTTCTAGTCTATGAGCATGGGATATCTTTCTACTTACTTGTATCTTCTTCAATTTCTTTCATCAAGGATTTTAATTTTCAGTGTACAGATCTTTTATCTCCTTGGTTAAATTTATTCCTAGGTATCTTATTGTTTTGGATGCCATTGTAAATGAAATTGTTTTCTTTATTTCTTTTTCAGCTAGTTTGTTGTTAGTGTATAGAAACACAACTGATTTTTGTATGTTGATTTTGTATCCTGCAACTTTACTGAATTTGTTAATTAGTCCCAATAGCTTTCTGATGGCATCATTAGGGTTTTCTATATATATGAATATATCATCTGCAAACAGAGATATACTTGTTATTTTCAGATTTGGGTGACTTTTATTTATTTTGCTTGCCTAATTGCTATGAATAGGACTTCTAATAATTTGTTAAATAAGAGTGGTAAGAGTGAGCATTCTTGCCTTCTATCTGACCTTAGAGTGTAAGTTTTCAAACTTTAACCATTTGAGTATGATGTTAGCTATGGGTATGCCATTAATGGCCTCTGTTATGTCTAGGTTATATTCCCTTTATCCCGTTTGTTAAGGGCCTTTGTAGTGAATGGATGTTGAATTTTCTTTTTTTTAATACAGCAGGTTCTTATTAGTTATCCATTTATACATATTAGTGTACATATGTCAATCCCAATCTCCCAATTCATCACACTTCCACCACCACCACCACTTTCCCTGCTTGGTGTCCATACGTTTGTTCTCTACATCTGTGTCTCAATTTTTGCCCTGCAAACCGGTTCACCTATGCCATTTTTCTAGGTTCCACACATATGCATTAATATATGATATTTGTTTTTCTCTTTCAGACTTACTGCACTCTGTATGACACTCTCTAGCTCCATCCACGTCTCAACAAATGACTCAATTTCGTTCCTTTTTATGGCTGAGTAATATTCCATTGTATATATGTACCACAGCTTCCTTATCCATTCGTCTGTCGATGGGCATTTAGGTTGCTTCCATGACCTGGCTATTGTAAATAGTGCTGCAATGAACATTCGGGTGCATGTGTCTTTTTGAATTACGGTTTTCTCTGGGTATATGCCCAGTAGTGGGATTGCTGGGTCATATGGTAATTCTATTTTTAGTTTTTTAAGGAACCTCCATATTGTTCTCCATAGTGGCTGTATCAATTTACATTCCCACCAACAGTGCAAGAGGTTTCCCTTTTCTCCACACCCTCTCCAGCATTTGTTGTTTGTAGATTTTCTGATGATGCCCATTCTAACAGGAGTGAGGTGATACCTCATTGTAGTTCTGATTTGCATTTCTCTAATAATTAGTGATGTTGAGCATCTTTTCATGTGCTTCGGGGCCGTCTGTATGTCTTCTTTGGAGAAATGTCTATTTAGGTCTTCTGCCCATTTTTGGATTGGGGTGTTTGTTTCTTTGATATTGAGCTGAATGAGCTGTTTATATATTTTGGAGATTAATCCTTTGTCCGTTGATTCATTTGCAAATATTTTCTCCCATTCTGAGGGTGTCTTTTCGTCTTGTTTATGGTTTCCTTTGCTGTGCAAAAGCTTTGAAGTTTCCTTAGGTCCCACTTGTTTATTTTTGTTTTTATTTCCATTACTCTAGGAGGTGGATCAAAAAAGATCTTGCTGTGATTTATGTCAAAGAGTGTTCTTCCTATGTTTTCCTCTAAGAGTTTTATAGTGTCCAGTCTTATATTTAGGTCTCTAATCCATTTTGAGTTTATTTTTGTGTATGGTGTTAGGGAGTATTCTAATTTCATTCTTTTACATGTAGCTGTCCAGTTTTCCCAGCACCACTTATTGAAGAGACTGTCTTTTCTCCATTGTATATCTTTGCCTCCTTTGTCATAGATTAGTTGACCATAGGTGCGTGGGTTAATCTCTGGGCTTTCTATCTTATTCCATTGATCTATGTTTCTGTTTTTGTGCCAGTACCATATTGTCTTGATTACTGTAGCTTTGTAGTATAGTCTGAAATCACGGAGTCTGATTCCTCCAGCTCCATTTTTTTGCCTCAAGACTGCTTTGGCTATTCGGGGTCTTTTGTGTCTCCATACAAATTTTAAGATGATTTGTTCTAGCTCCGTAAAAAATGCCATTGGTAATTTGATAGGGATTGCATTGAATCTGTAGATTGCTTTGGGTAGTATACTCATTTTCACAATGTTGATTCTTCCAATCCAAGAACATGGTATATCTCTCTATCTGTTGGTATCATCTTTAATTTCTTTCATCAGTGTCTTATAGTTTTCTGCATACAGGTCTTTTGTCTCCCTAGGTAGGTTTATTCCTAGGTATTTTATTCTTTTTGTTGCAATGGTAAATGGGAGTGTTTCCATAATTTCTCTTTCAGATTTTTCATCATTAGTGTATAGGAATGCAAGAGATTTCTGTGCATTAATTTTGTATCCTGCAACTGTACCATATTCATTAATTAGCTCTAACAGTTTTCTGGTGGCAGTTTTAGGATTCTCTATGTATAGTATCATGTCATCAGCAAACAGTGACAGTTTTACTTCTTCTTTTCCAATTTGTATTCCTTTTATTTCTTTTTCTTCTCTAATTGCCGTGGCTAGGACTTCCAGAACTATGTTGAATAATAGTGGTGAGAGTGGACATCCTTGTCTCGTTCCTGATCTTAGAGGAAATGCTTTCAGTTTTTCACCATTGAGAATGATGTTTGCTGTGGGTTTGTCATCTATGGCCTTTATTATGTTGAGGTAGGTTCCCTCTATGCCCACTTTCTGGAGAGTTTTTATCAGAAATGGGTGTTGAATTTTGTCAAAAGCTTTTTCTGCATCTATTGAGATGATCATATGGTTTTTATTCTTCAATTTGTTAATATGGTGTATCACATTGATTGATTTGCGTATATTGAAGAATCCTTGCATCCCTGGGATAAATCCCACTTGATCGTGATGTATGACCCTTTTCATGTGTTGTTGGATTCTGATTGCTAGTATTTTGTTGAGGATTTTTGCATCTATATTCATCAGTGATATTGGTCTGTAATTTTCTTTTTTTGTAGTGTCTTTGTCTGGTTTTGGTATCAGGGTGATGGTGGCCTCATAGAATGAGTTTGGGAGTGTTCCTTCCTCTGCAATTTTTTGGAAGAGTTTGAGAAGGATGGGTGTTAGCTCTTCTCTAAATGTTTGATAGAATTCACCTGTGAAGCCATCTGGTCCTGGACTTTTGTTTGTTGGAAGATTTTTAATCACAGTTTCAATTTCATTACTTGTGATTGGTCTGTTCATATTTTCTGTTTCTTCCTGATTCAGTCTTGGAAGGTTATACCTTTCTAAGAATTTGTCCATTTCTTCCAGGTTGTCCATTTTATTGGCATAAAGTTGCTTGTAGTAGTCTCTTAGGATGCTTTGTATTTCTGCGGTGTCTGTTGTAACTTCTCCTTTTTCATTTCTGATTTTATTCATTTGAGTCCTCTCCCTCTTTTTCTTGATGAGTCTGGCTAATGGCTTATCAGTTTTGTTTATCTTCTCAAAAAACCAACTTTTAGTTTTATTGATGTTTGCTATTGTTTTCTTTGTTTCTATTTCATTTATTTCTGCTCTTATCTTTATGATTTCTTTCCTTCTGCTAACTTTGGGTTTTGTTTGTTCTTTCTCTAGTTCCTTTAGGTGTAAGGTTAGATTGTTTATTTGAGATTTTTCCTGTTTCTTGAGGTAGACTTCTATTGCTATAAACTTCCCTCTTAGAACTGTTTTTGCTGCATCCCTAGGTTTTGGATCGTAGTGCTGTTGTTGTCATTTTTCTGTAGGTATATTTTGATTTCTTCTTTGATTTCTTCAGTGATCTCTTAGTTATTTAGTAACGTATTGTTTAGACTCCATGTGTTTGTGTTTTTTACGTCATTTTCCCTGTGATTGATTTCTAATCTCATAGCGTAGTGGTCAGAAAAGATCCTTGATATGATTTCAGTTTTCTTAAATTTACTGAGGCATGATTTGTGACCCAAGATATGATCTATCTTGGAGAATGTTCCGTGTGCACTTGAGAAGAAATTTTAATCTGCTGTTTTTGATGGAATGTCCTATAAACATCAATTAAATCTATATGGTCTATTGTGTTTCTATTTATAGCTTCTGTTTCCTTATTAATTTTCTGTTTGGATGATCTGTCCATTGGTGTAAGTGAGGTGTTAAAGTCCCCCACTATTATTGTGTTACTGTCTATTTCCTCTTTTATAGCTGTTAGCAGTTGCATTATGTATTGGGGTTCTCCTATGTTGGGTGCATATATGTTTATAATTGTTATATTTTCTTCTTGGATTGATCCCTTGATCATTATGTAGTGTCCTTCCTCGTCTCTTGTAACATTCTTTATTTTAAAGTCTATTTTATCTGATATGAGTATTGCTACTCCAGCTTTCTTTTGATTTCCATTTGCATGGAATATCTTTTTCCGTCCCCTTACTTTCAGTCTGTATGTGTCCCTAGATCTGAAGTGGGTCTCCTGTAGACAGCCTATATATGGGTCTTGTTTTTGTATTCATTCAGCCAGCCTGTGTCTTTTGGTTGGAGCATTTAATCCATTCACGTTTAAGGTAATTATCGATATGTATGTTCCTATTACCATTTTCTTAATTGTTATGGGTTTGTTTTTGTAGATCCTTTTCTTCTCTTGTGTTTCCCACTTAGAGAATTTCCTTTAGCATGTGTTGTAGAGCTGGTTTGGTGGTGCTGAATTCTCTTAGCTTTTGCTTGTCTGTAAAGTTTTGATTTCTCTCTTGAATCTGAATAAGATCCTTGCCGGGCAGAGTAATCTTGGTTGTAGGTTCTTCCCTTTTATCATTTTAAATATGTCATGCCACTCCCTTCTGGCTTGTAGAGTTTCTGCTGAGAAATCAGCTGTTAACCTTATGGGAGTTCCCTTGTATGTTATTTGTCGTTTTTCCTTTGCTGCTTTCAATAATTTTCGTTTGTCTTTAATTTTTGTCAATTTGTTTACTATGTGTCTCGGCGTGTTCCTCCTTGGGACACGTGCGTGTCCCCTACCTGGGACTCTGTGCACTTCCTGGACTTGAGTGACTATTTCGTTTCCCATGTGAGGGAAGTTTTCAACTATAATATCTTCAAATATTTTATTGGGTCCTTTCTCTCTCTCTTCTCCTTCTTGGACCCCTATAATGTGAATGTTGTTGTGTTTAATGTTGTCCCAGAGGTCTCTTAGGCTGTCTTCATTTCTTTTCATTCTTTTTTCTTTATTCTGTTCCACGGCAGTGAATTCCACCATTCTGTCTTCCAGGTCCCTTATCTGTTCTTCTGCCTCAGTTATTCTGCTATTGTTTTCTTCTAGTGTATTTTTCATTTCAGTTTTTGTATTGTTCATCTCTGTTTGTTTGGTCTTTAATTCCTCTAGGTGTTTGTTCTTTAATTCTTCTAGGTCTTGTTAAACATTTCTTGCATCTTCTCGATTTTTGCTCTCATTCTTCTTCCGAAGTCCTGGATCATCTTCACTACCATTATTCTGAGCTCTCTTTCTGGAAAGTTGCCTATCTCCACTTCATTTAGTTGTTTTTCTGGGGTTTTACCTTGTTCCTTCATCTGGTATATAATGCTCTGCCTTTTCATCTTGTCTATCTTTCTGTGAATATGGTGTTTGTTCCACAGGCTGCAGGTTTGTTGTTCTTCTTGCTTCTGCTGTCTTCCCTCTGGTGGATGAGGCTATCTAAGAGGCTTGTGCCAGTTTCCTGATGGGAGGGACTGGTGGTGAGTGCAGCTGGGTGTTGCTCTGCTGAATGGATGTTGAATTTTGTGAAATGCTTTTTCTGTGTCTTTTGAGATGACTATATGTTTTCTTATCTTTCATCTTATAAATGTGGTATGTTACATTTATTGATTTGTTTGTGTGGAACCATCTTGCTCCCCAGGGATAAATCCCACTTGATCATAGTCTATGATACTTATAATGTGCTGTTGAATTTGGTTTGCTAGTATTTTGTTATAAATTTTTGCATCTATATTCATCAGGGTTATTGGCCTGTAATTTTCTTTTCTTACAGTGTTTTTATCTGGCTTTGATATTGGGGTAATGTGATTTCATAACATGAGTTTGAAAATATTCCCTCTTTATTTTTTGGATGAGTTTGAGAAGGATTGGAGCTAATTCTTCTTTAAATGTTTGGTAGAATTCACCAGTGAAACCATCTGGTCCTGGGGTTTTCCTTGTCTGCAGGTTTTTGATTAATGATTCAATCTACTTGCTTACTTATTATTGGTCTCTTCAGATTTTCTATTTCTTATGATTTAGTCTTGGTAGGTTGTGTGTTTCTAGGAATTTTCCATTTCTTTTACCTTATCCAATTTGTTGGCATGTAATTATTCATAGTAGTCTCCTATGACCCTTTGTATTTCTGTGGTATCAGTTGTAAAATGTTATCTCTTTCATTTCTGTTATATTTATTTTAGTCTACTCTCTTTTTTTCTTAATCTAAATAAAGATTTGTCACTTTTCTTTACCTTTTCACAAAACCAGCTGTTAGTTTCATTGATTATTTCTCTTGTTTTTATGGTCTCTGTTTCATTTATTTCTTCTCTGATCTGTGTTATTTCTTCTTTCCGCTATCTTTGGGCTTAATTTGTTCTTTTTTAGTTCCTTGAGGTGTAAAGTTAGGCTGTTGTTTATGATCTTTCTTTTTCTTAATGTAGGCTTTTATCACTATATACTTCCTTCTTAGAACTGCTTTTCATGTATTCCATAAGTTTTGGTATGCCATGTTTCCATTTTCATTTATTTCAAGGTATTTTTTGATTTCTCTTTTGAGTTCTTCTTTGACATATTGGTTGTCCAGAAGTGTGTTGTTTAATCTCCACACATTTGTTAATTTTCCAGTTTTCTTTCTCTTATTGATTTCTATTTTCATGCCATTACTGTTGGAAAAGAGAGTTGGTATGAGTTCAATCTTCTTACATTTGCTAAGGCTGTTTTTGTGACCAAACAGATATCTATCCTGGAGAATGTTCCATGTGTATTGAGAAGAATATATATTTTGCTGCTCTTGGGTGGAATGTTTTTCATGTCTGTCAGATCCATTTGGTCTAAGGTACAGTTCATATCCAATGTTTCCTTGTTGATTTTCTGTCTAGATGATTTATCCATTGTTGAAAGTGGGGTATTGATGTTTCCTACTATTATTGTATTGTTGTCTATTCCTCTCTTTAAATCTGTTAATATTTGCTTACTATATTTAAATGCTTCAATGTTGGGTATATATATATTTACAATTGTTTTATTTTCTTGATGAATTGACCCCTTTATCATTATATAACAATTTTCTTTGCCTCTTGTTACCATATTTGACTTAAAGTTTATTTTGTCTGATATAAGTATAGCTACCCCTGCACTTTTATGGTTTTAAAATGCGTGGAAATTTTTTCCCATCTCTTCCCTTGAGCCTATGTGTGTCCTTAAAGTTAAAGTGAGTCTCTTGTAGGCAGCAAATAGTTTAGTTCTGTTTCTTAATCTATTTAACCACTCTATGCCTTTGATAATAACTTAATCCATTTATATTTAAAGTAATTATTGATACATACAGACTTACAAATGACATCTTATTAATTAATTTCTGTTTTGTGGTTCTCTTGTTTTTTAATTCCTTTTTTGCTGTCTTTCTTTGTGAATTGATAATTTTCCACAATGGTGTATTTGACTCCCTTCTTTTTATCTTTTGTGTATCTACTCTAGGTTTTTGCTTTGTGCTTACCCTAAGGCTTACATAAAGCATCTTAATGATGTAATGATCTATTATAAAGTAATAATAACTTAACTTTGATCACATATAACTTTTATTCCCCCTCCAATATTTTATGTTTTGATGTCACAATTTACCTCTCTTATATTGTGCATTCATAAAAATTATTGTTTAGTTATTTTTGATACTTTTCTTTTAATGCAAGTCTAGTGGTAATGAACTCCCTCAGCTTTTGCTTGGGAAAATCTTTATGTCTCCTTCATTTTTGAAAAACAACCTTCCTGGGTAAAGTATTCTTGTTTGACAGTTTTTATATTTTAGCACTTTGAATATATCATCCCACTTTCTTCTGTTTTGTGGTTCTCTTGTTTTTTAATTCCTCTTTTGCTGTCTTTCTTTGAACTGATAATTTTCCACAGAGGAATATTTGACTCCCTTCTCTTTATCGTTTGTGTAACTACAAGGTTTCTGCTAAGATGTCTATAGATAGCCTTATTGATGGTGAGGGTCCCTCATATGTGTAGAATTTTTCTTTAATAATAAAGAATTATTATTCCTTTGGTGGTGTTATGTTTCCTTGGTATTTCATGATCCTGTGGCCTTACATTGATATCTGCACATTTGACAAAGTAGGCACCTCTTCCAGTCTTTACAGACTGTTTTTGGGAGGCAAAACCCTTCACTAGTCAACCTCTCTAGAGATTCTGGGTGATGTTGGCAGGTGGGCCTGCTGCTGTCCTCCTTGGGTAGGCAGATCTGGTGCCTGGGTCATCAGGTGGGCAGGGCTGGTACTTGGGTACATAGCCACAAGCTTGGTGCCTAAGTTTGCAGGGGTGGGCCTGGAGCCTGGGTTCACTGGGGTTGGCCTGGTGATTGAATCTGTAGTGATAGGCCTGAGAACTGGGTCTGCATGTACAGGCCTGAATCTTGGGTCCTCATGGGCCAAATAGGTTCCAGTGTTCTGGGATGGGCCTAGTGTCTGGTTCCATGAGGGCAGTTCCAGTACTATGATGCACCAGGAGCCTGGTTCCACAGGAGCTGGCCTGAAGGCCACAGGGACCTTCCTGATGCTAGGGTGAGACTGGAGCCTGGGGTTATGAGAGTCAGCCCATAACCTAGGGCCTCAGCCTATAACCTCAGGGGTCAGCCTGGAGGTTTGGTCTGTGGGATCTGGTCTGGCTCTGGGGCAGGCCAGGAGCCTAAATCCTTGGGAGCTGGTTTGGATGCTGGGGCTGTGGGGCTGGCCTGACCCTAGGGAGGGCTGAGAGCCTAGGTTTGCAGGTCTGGTCTGGAGGTTTTTGGAGACCAGACTGGTACTGGGGTGACATGTGGGTCTGGGGCTGTGAGAGGCTGCCTCGTGCTGGGGTGGGTCAAAAACCTGGGTACACAGTAGTAGGCCTGATGCTGGGCTCAGCAAGAAACCTGGGTTTTTTGGTGCCCACCTGGAGCCTGGGATTGCTAGAGTCTGCTGGGACCCTGGGGCCATGGGAGCTTCCTGGGGCTCTGGGAACCAGCTGGTGCCAAAATGAGCAGGGGGCCTAGATTCACAGGAGCCTGCTGGGAGCCTGGGACCATGGAAACCAACTGGGGTCATTGTAGCCAGCAGGCATTGGGCTGAGCTGGGGGTCTGGGTTTGTAGGCACCCATGAGCAGCTACCTAGGGCTACAGGAGTTGGCCTGGTGCTGGAGCCTGCTGGCACTGGGGTCCATTGTGAAACTGGGCACTCATTTTACTCTCCTTCTCCCACAGAGAAGGTGTCTCTCTCTGTGTTGGGCTGCCCGGCCTGGGGAGAGGGTGATGGGGGTAATGTGATTCTACCTTTTCTACCCTCCTCAAAGTGTCTTTTTTATTTCCATGCTGCACTTCAGTGCTGTAATCTGTCACCTGGAATTCTAGCTCTTTTGAAGATAATTTTTAGGTATTTTTTTTGTGCACAGATGTTTGTTCAAATTGATGTTCTGGGGGTGGGGACAGCACTAGAAATTCCTTTGCTGCTGTTTTGCTGACATCCTCAACAAGAGATTTAACCATGTTCTCGTTTGCAAGAATTTTCATTAGTCAAGGACATGGTGGGAGTCCAAATATCATAAAACCATTCAAAAGCTAATGTTCTATTATGTCACATTAAAAAAGTAACTGTGGAAACCAAATTCAGGATAATGGCTCTACTGTTGGACTGGGACACACCTGGAACACTGCTTTCATTTCTGAATAACCCTGAAGAAGTACACTGATAAATCAGAAGAATCCATAGGTGCAATCTGGGTAGTAAAGGGTCTGAAAAGCACTTCAAAACATCACTGCAAATTATTTTAAGTTTCAACCTTAAAATAAAAAACAGAACCAAAATTTTAAAATGTATAGTCATGGCACAATAGTAGTTTTCAAATACTTGAAAGGCTTTCAAGGTAGAAGAAATAAACTTCTTATTGTTTCCTCCAAAGGGTAATATTAGGACAGATAAAAATAATGAGGAGGAAGATTACTGCAAGTTGGGAAGATTAGCACATTATTGCTAGATGATAAAGAAATATTTTCTGAGAGTAAACCACCTAACATGGAATGTGCTGAACCATCTTTTTAGATAACGCTCCCACTGGATAAATCTTTGCTGTAGGAAAAGAAAGTGAGTCTTATTTATTTCTGAAGACTCAGGACCCAGAACATAGATGCCCCTTAATAATATCTATGGAATGAGTGAATGAATTCTATTATGTTCAAATATTCTCTGAATTTAAATTTTTGTACCATTAGAATATATGCACACTAATTTTGAGATTCCCCTTGCCATTCTTTAGTTGCATTGCCTTATGTGGGTATGTAGGATAAAGCATCCAGCCGGGCTAGGAAATAAACACATGCTGACTTCTCATGAAAGAGCATTGCGGATATTCCATTCTTAGTGAAGCAAACCGTGGGGCTAAAAACAGTACAAGATCAGAATGCTTAAAGCAAGTCTAGAAGACATTTTATCTCTTAGAGGCCAGTACTGCCATATATCCATTATGGAGATTATGGCTCATGAAAGAGTATAAAAATGATTATTTTTCCTCCCAGTCTCTGATGGATGTGAAGCACAAGCTTAGGTTGCTGCATCTAGTCTCAGAAATTGATTCAAAGGGTTACTTATGCATTCAGGACATAATCCTCTGAAACAGTTCTAGCATCAGTTTTTGCTATTGTGAGCTGTCTATTATTTGGTTTTCTGTCAACCAGACAAGATGTCATGTTTCCTTACTTCAAATTGCTGCATATTATCTGTCTCCTGGTGAACTTCTTTTCCACATGTTCATATTTAAGTAGGAATAGAGGTAAATACATAAAGTTGAATGCCTGAATTGTTTTTAAAAGGCCAATTCAGAATATTTTAAAAAGTATTTTAGTGTGTCAAATGTGAATTGACACACAGTATTTTGCTCACAGCAAGCTGGAAAATCTTCAGAATATGAACTTTTTATATGACTTAGGAACTAACAATTCAGAAAGGTAAACCTGACTGTTTTGTAATGAATGTTTTTGGAAACACATTTGAAATCTATTCTTTACCCAACAAGCTTGGATATGCATTTCTTGGGCATTATCTTTTCTTCACTTGGCAAGCATAGCTGCAGACATTTCCACTTGTCTAAAGAGTTTTTTTTTTTTTGGTTGGTAGAACTCTCCTCACATTTTAGTGAGAGAGTGGTTTTTTTGAAAAGACACCCTAAAAAGGTTTTAAGCTGCTTTGTTACAATGCTAGAGTTTGTCATTAGTGCTCATTATCTCTGTGTTTGGCAAGGAGTTTGGCAAGGATGCATTTATGTTTAGGATAAATAACTGTATTTATTCAAATATAATTTTGACATTTATTTAAGAATAGCCAATTCTTAATTTCTTAGAATAATGTAGAAAAGCCTAGTCATGGATTAACCAAGTAATGTACTGGAATATGTAGATTAGACAGTTACAGTAATTAACATATGTGGCTTTCAAAGTAGAAACTTAATGTTCTACAGTTTTGTTCAGCTATAACTGGAAAGTGCTGAAATTTCAAGCATAGTTATAACCATCAGTGTTATATATACAGCAAAATATATTTTTATTCAAAAGAATAAAAATATTTTATTGTCACAAAAGCAATGACAAATATAATAGAAAAAACAGCTCTTAAAAAAACCATTGCTATCTATCTACTTTGCTTGTTTTGCACATAACTGCTGGTGGGATTTGATGGGTGAGGAAGTGGGAGGACGGTTGGCATCATTATTATCTGGGACACTGAGGTGGTTGTACAGCTCCTTGTGAATGAGGGAACCAGGAAATAAGATAGCTCCATAAGGTAGGGACAAGGGAAACAGTGACCTGGGGGTGTATGGAAGGAATGAGAGAGAATAAGAAGGAAAAAAAGACATTAAGAGTCACTGAGTA
Organism: Balaenoptera borealis; assembly: GCF_965194805.1. Classification (NCBI taxonomy): domain Eukaryota; kingdom Metazoa; phylum Chordata; class Mammalia; order Artiodactyla; family Balaenopteridae; genus Balaenoptera; species Balaenoptera borealis. Next base: position 35,481,663 of record NC_138862.1, read on the forward strand.
TCCAGCCCTAAAAATGCCAACTGTAAACTACAGTGATAGAAAACAGGTTAGTTATTTCCTGGGGCTGGAATCAGGGAATGACGACTGCCTGGGGCTGGACACAGAGGAATGGGCACAAGGAAACTGGAAATTGTTTGCATCTTAAGTGTTGGTAAAACACAGATAAATTTGTAAAACTCACCAAAATATACACTTAAAATGGGTGCATTTTATGATGTAAATTACCTCTTTGTAAAGTTGATATTAGAATGTAAAATACAAAACTATCAAACTCAAAAAAAAAGAAAGAGCCACTGAGTATCTATTATGTGCTAATTTCCTATACAGTACTAGCTGTTTTATGATCATGAACTCATTTCATACTAACATCAACCCTTTGAAGTAGATAGCACCCTCCCCAGTGTGTAGATAAGAAAACCAAGACTCAGAATGTTTAGGAAACTCACCAGGATTACACAGCTAAATGGAAATTTTAGATTAGTTTTGAGGCCTATAAGGCATCTTAACAGGAATGGTGAGTAGGAAATTGGTTATATAGTTGGGAATTAGGGGGAGGGGTAAGGGCTGGAGGTAGAAATTTGGGAGATAATAGATTAAAGATCATAATTGTGTCCTGTGTCTTAATGAAATCACCTAAGGCAGGAGTAGAGATAGAGAGGAAACCAGGAACTGTAGCTCTCTCACCCAGTTTTACCAGTTTTAATGATGATTAAGCCATTCTGTATAAGTGTAATCTTGGCTTGACTGCATGAGAATTCCTATTATAAATATGTGGAAAATTTCATTTTTTAAATGCATCAACATACCCCCCCGCTCCCCCCACCCCGCTTTTTCTTTCCTGTTAAAGAGAGTACAAAGTAGGTGAATTGCTACCCAATTTGTGTTTGGGAGATGTTACGGTTGGTGGTGGGCAGAGGACTCCAGCATGAGGTTTAGTGTCAATTATTTTCACTGTGATATGCGTAGGAATTAATAGTAAATGCAAAATTAAGAGATAAGGCAAAAGATGAAGGGAAATGAAAGTGACACAGAACAAGGTATTATAATGAAGGCATAAATATAGTCAAAAGAAAAAGAACTTATTGTACACAAGATTAAGAACACATAAATAACACACTAAATCAGAAAAATTTTCTAGCATGCTGCATGACTTTTAGTAGGACAAAGAGAAATGAAGAAGTAAACCCTTTCTTCTCAGTATGTATGAGGCTCTGTTACAGCTACGTCTCCCAGCCTGGTCTTTCCATTTGATCAAACAAGTTGAAAATAGAGGAGGAAATAGAGAAGAGAAGCAAAATTTTGTGTCTTGTAAGACAAGATAAATTAATTATGGTGATATCATCTTAAATAAAAGGGTATTTAATATTGTATTTGAAGGGTTAAATTAAGAAGGTTATTAAATAATTATTCCCCATATTACTAGACAAATGGTCTTATATTACCTGAGGCAGAGTCAGGTTTAAAAAAAAAGACTTTCTTGGAGCCGTTAGGCAAAGTTGTGGCACACAGTTTTTGATAGGCAGGTTTTTAAGTGTCCCAGTGTGACACTTTAAATAGAGTTATTTTGTCTGTCTAATTTCCCTTGCCCTTGTCCATACTTAGGTGTCCCCATACTTAGGTGTTTTTTCCCCAGATCCTTTATTCTGTGTCTAGGTTTTGCTTATATTGTCTGTCAACTAATTTCTCCTAAGAAGTTGACTTTTATGTTATTAGAAACACAGAATGTTAAGAGTACTGGAGCAGAAGACAGCTGTCACATATTTCCAGAACTGACTCACATTAATTTCCTGTGCCTTGGTTTTATTAACTACAAACTAAGAGGGGTATATTAGACTCTCTAAGGTTAAATTAGATTTTTAGAGTCATTCCAGCTCTAAGATGATTCAACTACATTCTTTTCATTGTGAACTTTTTCCAGTTTTTTGTCTTTAGTTAGTAGAAGTGTTATAACTTCTGGTGGCAAGGACTGTAACAGAAGGTTCCCTGGAAAAAGTAGCATAGAAAACATTGTTGAGACTGTCAGAGGAATTCTGTAGGGATTCTACTGTACAGGCCAACCATAACATAGTATCACCTTTTACTTTTTTTCTTTCTTAATTTTTTCAGACTTGTCCATTCTACTTTCTAAGGACATCTCATTCATCCTTATTTTTGTTCCCACTGCTACTGCCCTTGTTAAGTCTCTCTCTCACTTTTACTACAACAATATAGTCTTTAAAAAAAAATCTGGTCTCCATTTTAAACCCTCTTCAATATGTTTGCTGTTCATAGTAAGTGATTTTCCTAAATGAGGGGTCTTAATCATGACATATCTCTGCTCAAAAAATTTTGATGCCTCCTCATTGTCTACAAAGTCTAAACTTCTTACTAAGACAATTAAGGCCCTAAACAGTCTTCCCAACCTGGTCCATGATCCTGGTTCTATTGCTACCTTCATCAACCCACTAGTCTCTGAGTGTATGATGGACTCAATGACCACTCTGCCTTTGCTGGTTGTGTTCCCTCTACCTGGATTGTTCTTCCTCCTTCCTCATTTCTTTTTGTCAAAATCCTATGTATCCTTTAAGTCTTAACTCAGCCACCTCCTCTGTGAAGCCATTTTATGGCTGGATTAATCTTTCATAACACTTTATGTCCATTGTAGAGTAGGAGTCATTCTTTTATTATGGTTTGTGTTTGATTTTCCCCAAAGATTGTTAAACTCCCTGAGGTGGAGCCTAAGAGTATTATTCATCTATGAATTCCCCAAAGTGCTTACCTATGCAGATAAGTATTCAGTACATGTTTTTTTTGGATTCAATTCTCCTAAAGAATGGAAAAGTTGATGAAGGAAGTCATAGTCACTTAATTGACAAGTGCTGTGCTGTTGATAGTCCTGGGGAGAATAAAAGGCAGCTGAAGTGGGGCACATGGGTTACAAGAATGCAATATCACATGCAGAAATGAGGGAAGGTGGGATGAGCAGAGAAGAATCTCAGCTGGTCAGGAAACAGCCAGATAATGATTCCAGGATCCACCGAGGTAAAAGAAGATAAACAAAATTTTAAATATATGACATGAGGACAATCACCTTTTCTGTACAAAGAGGCTCATTAGCTGTGAAGGGAAGACACTTATTTTAACTGGCTGGGCACTGGCGCTGAGAAGATTTCAGTTTTTGAATATGTACAGGGATGTCTCCTGCTGAAGGAGAGAAGGAGATGAGATTCACTGGGGCTTCAGGAGAAAATAGGCTAGTGTAAAAAGATGATGTCTTTCAGATAATATAAGAAAAAAAAAAAAGGCTGAGGAAATTGCGGTATCCTTCTACATGATTTGAGGAAAGTGACGTGTCTCAGTCAGGCCCAAGGTGCTCATGTTTGAGGCTCTCCATGCTGTTGATAACATGCAGACTGGTAGTCTGGTGTATGTCTTCTAAGTTTCAAACCTCCTCCTAGTAATACTTCTAGAATTCCTCATGTTCAGTGAGTATTTAGAAAGAGAATTTCAGAACAATTTACTCATCTTATACTGCATTGATGGAGTGCTGGGCTCTGAGTAGCAGCTAGCCTTGTCATTCATTCAAGAAATATTGAGTGCCTACCATGTGTTAAATGAGCAAAATCAGACACAGCTCTACTTTGATGAAGTGTAGAATGTAACAGGAAAGGCACGCCTTAGTCATGTATTCAAAAACTAAATGTATAATTACAAAGTGTGATAAATGTCAAGAAACATAGTGTTATGAGAATATTCTGATCTCATCTGATAATGGGAATGCTGGCTCATCATTTAGTAACTTCATTGGCTACTTGTGTTCTTGGGCAATTACTTAACCACTTGTTGCCTCAGTTTCCTTTTTGGTAAAATTGGGAAAATATAACCTGCTTCATAGGTGGCTTAGAATGGCATGTGGCATATGGTAAACATTCAATACATTGTAGCTATTTATTATTATTGTTACTATTATTTTAGTGAATCAGAGCTCTAGTTCTAGTAGTTATTCCCTTTTTGTGGAATTTTAATGGATTAAAGAGATCTATTCTCTTATCTATTCTTTTGAGCAGTTTCTGTGGTTTTGTGTCACACAAAAATCTGGAATAAGTATCACAAAAATAGTGGAACTTGATACATTAATTTTGTTCTGATCATTCCATCATATAATAACAAAAGCAAAAGAAAATCATCTTGGTTATCTGCTCTCACTCTTTATTCATCCCACCCATATATTAAACATTTCTTAAGAAAATAAAGCTAGTTGCTGGGGGAGTGAAAAGATAAATTAGCATCAATTCCTGATCAGTCTCCCAGTCTAGTAGGAGTGACAGACAAGTACATAAACAGTTACAATGTAGCCAAAGAAGTTATATAATTGAGAACTGTACCAAATATAGCTGAGGCACAATGGATCACTTGCACTCAAGTTGGGAAGATGAGGGAAAGCAAATGACAGAGCAGAGAGGGAGCCCTCCTGTCCTTTTCCTTATCTTACACATGTAGGTTATAAGAAATAAATTTCACTATAATTCTCATCCACAGGATATATGCTAGGGAGAGCTATGAAGATTTCTTATGGTATTCTGTTAATCAAAGTGCAATTTTATTAAGGAGATAAATATAACAATGATCATACTTTCAACTTTTGATTGACTGTAGCAATCACATACAGGGAGTCTTGGCAAGTTTACACTATACCATTCATTCAGTTGGTCGGCATGCCTCTCTACCCCTGGTTTTATCAAAAAACTAATGATATTCTCATGTCCTTGGTTTATGGTTTTATACATTATTTCCCTTAAACTACCCTCTTGCTCCTTATTTTATTCTTATTTTCCCCTCTTACCCTTTGCAGGCAGTTTCACTGCTAATCCTCCTATTCTTCTGTCAGTTTTCAACAAAGAAGAGAAGAATGTCCATTTAAAAAACACTCTGGAATTACAGATCACAGGATTTGGAAAAAAATAGGAAGAAGTAGCATAGTATAATAGAGGACACTGGTGACAATTTTTAACCTATATTATAGGAGGAAAGGGGAAGAAAGAAAATATATGAACAGAGAAGTTTTTGAGAGCAGAACAGAAACAATTTAAACAGTTTCTGAAGCATATTTCTTTTTACATCTATTTTGTAAAATATTGACTCCAGAAGGTGAATTGACAGTAGAAAGCTAATATTTGTCAGTTGACAAAGAACTAGGTTTCACCAAAGCAGATTTATTTCACAGGTAAATATTTTGTATTTAAAAAGTAGGTGAGCAGAGTAATATAATGTCTGGGTTTAAAAGTTTCATTACCTGGTGGGAAAGGATAGAAATAATTATTCAAATGGAGAAAGGCAAAGTAAAGTAGATGATAACATGGAAAAGAAAGGCATAGGCTCTGAAAGAAAAATGTAACATTATAAGCACCAAATTATAGAAAGTAGTCTGTGATTTATTAAACTTGACATAGATGGAAAGGATGACTATGTTAATATCCTTTATATCAAGAGGTAGAATAAAATGAAAAGTAGACAAAACAACGATGGCGTGTGTTTTGCTTTGCGATAAGTTACTAAAGTCACCATAAATGTCTATGGCAGCAAACACCTTTCCAGAAAAAGTTCACAGAAGAGGAGGCACAGTAGTGTCTATTTACTGAAATAGTCATGGAAAAAGACTTTTAGATGGGATGGCAGTGCTAAGGGGAAAATATATGGGTCATCTATAGACACAAAACCAATCAAATCAAAAGGAAGAGAATGCAGATAAATGGAAAAGAGAAGATAAGAAATGTACTTGGGGAAGCAGAAAATCTTCAGGGTTTAAGTGAGTAAATGCCAGGAGGATAAAAGAATATGAAACAAAAAGGAAGTAGCAAAATGAGAAATTGTGGAAAAAATATGTGTATCACAATTTCCCTGATTTCCAGCCCAGCTCACAGCCATTCCTTCCTGGGCCACCAGTTGTGGACCATCAGAAGTTAGCTCAGAGTCAACCTTGAATAAAGGTCTACCGAATAAATCTTGATAATGCAATTCATCTAGCATTTGGGGAAAATGTAAATATGGAAAGTGGAGGAAGACCTTCCCCTATGAAATACTCATAGAACTTCCTTGGAGATGAAAAGAAAGAGAATTCTGAAAGAATAAGCACTGAAGAACTAATTGTTGTAACTGCTAGGAAATAGAAATGGTGACTTGGGCAAAGGGAGGTTTTCAATAATTATTTTCATCAGTTTTTTTGAATTTTTATAGGAATATGTCATAATTTTCAAATTCAAAGATTAATAAAGATTTTTTTCAAAGCTATAATGGACTAAACGGTTGTTTACATATTGTTTAGATGGGAACTTTGTTAAGGCTATAGGACAAATTAATTGGTCAGGTAATGAATGAATGTATCACTTACTCCTACTTTCTTTTGTGAAAGAGATAGAAGACAGTTGAGCATGAGACTGAATCCGGTAAACTATGTAAATTCTTCAAAGTATTTATTTTTTTGTGAAGACAAAGGGTAGAGAATTTGAAGAATTTTGTGTTTTCCACCTTTTCCAGTTGTAACTCCTTCCCATTTGTAACTGTATGTGCTCTGTTAGAAATCAAATAGTTGTTAAAGTGAAGATTACCAAATTCTAGTAACAGATATTCTGATTCTGTAACATGGGTTACATTTATTTTCATCTTTAAAGTTTATATTATTTCTTTTAATGTTGAGTCATTTTAATATGTAATGTCCTGGAGGTATATAGGTCAGTCAGAAAATCAACTAGGCAGTTGTATATATAATTCTGGATGGAGGTAAAATCTGGAATTTATAAGCATAAAGTTGTTCATTAAAGCCTTAGAAATGGATTAGATTGCCCAGAGGTAGTGGTGGTTGTTGTTGTTATTATTATTATTATTATTATTTTAAAAGTATAGCAATAAAAGAAAACGGCTCACAGTTGAGCTATGACACACTTCAAATTTTAACATCCAAGCAGAAGAATCTATGCTGGCAAACAGTGCTGTGGAGGAGCAGCCACAGGGAGAAGAAATAAAAGGAGAAGACCCTGATGTCAGGAACCCGAAATGAGAGTATCCTCAGAAATAAACACGAGTCACACCTCCTTCTCCTCCACCCATGCCCACCACAGTCCCCAGGCAGGCAGTGGCATCCCAGCCCCTCAACCTCAAGGCCCAACCTGTGCTCAGGGTAGACCATGGATCACTGGGTCCCCCAACTGTGCAAGCCTGGGCTCCCTAAGTCTTTGGTTTCTTCCTGCATACCAGGAGCCCCTGGCACTTCACACGTGCGCTCCAAGGGTCCAAATCATGGTGGCCAACCCCATGACCCACATTTAAAATAAGCATCTTCTAGGACAGAGGTTGGCCCTTTCTGCAAAGGGCCAGATAGTAAATATTTTAGGCTTTTTGTGTTAGAAGGTCTGTACTGTAATTCGTCAACTCTGCAAAAGCAGCTATAGCCAACATGTAAAACGTGCATGGCGGTGTGCCAATAAAACTTTTTTTTTTTAACAAAAATAATTGGCAGAGTGAATTTGGCCCATGGGCACTAGTTTTCCCACCCTCCCTATCAAGATTCTTTTTAAATGGCCTTAGAAGACATTTTGAGGACATATACATTTATATACAATATTTTAGCTTAATGCAACTCAACAATAGTTTTAAAAAATTCAGGGCAGGGGGATGTAAAAGGTGTCTTCCCTCCTTTAACAGGGAGAGTTTTATATCAGGAACTGGAAAACTTAATTGCATGTGTAGTAATGTAATTAAGGGGTTTAGTATACTAACTGTCAGCACTGAGCTATTACCACTATAGCATGCTGTTTTGATGAAATGTCAATGGTGGAGTATTGCATGATGAAATGTCTCTGGCAATGTTGATGACAAAATGTCAACGGTAAGATGCTGCATGGAGGAATATTCCTACAATGAAATGTTGCATAACAAGATGTCCTTACAATGGAATGGTCAACAAAATATCACCATGACAAAGGAATACACACATATACATAAGCACACAAATGACATGGCAACTTGGCTGCCTAATTACTTTCTATCTAATTTAAGTTGATAGAAAGACTTTTTACTTTTTAAATCAGAGAGTGCTAGCACATTTAAATGCCAAAAAGATTTTTTCCCTTTTTTTCTGGGACACTGCAGTGGCCCCTTTCATCTCTGTGCTTCTCACTGCAGAATGTTGCCAAGCAGGTGATCCTGGCATCTCTGAGTCAAGAGAGCTAGTTCAATCACCTGCTTTGCGTTCCCCACCTCTCCTACCTCCTTCCCAGTTGGAACAGTGAGTTCTCTGTGAAAGCTTCTGCAAATGATGACAAGAAGGAGAGTTCTCAGAGAAAGCAACTGAGCTTTAATGCGAGTAAAACTGTTCCAAATGTAAAACGCATTTGAAAATCTAAATGTGTGCCCCCCGAAACCACATCAATAGAACCTTTAATGATCTTCAGAACCAGCCTTTTCTCTTCCAGTCAGTGGGAAGATTGTTTCAAATCTGTTTGTGCCTGAAGCACTTTTGATTGTGACAGTCTTCTCATTCATGGGCTAAACATGGCGTCCCACTGGAAGTGCCATCCAGGTTCACAGCAATACAGTATGATATGAAAGCATAAACAGAAGTCGGAACTGCATTTCTCCTCTGAGATAACAAGTGCAACTAGATTTTCAGATCACCTATTATGCCATAAAAAATAAAAAAGAAAGGAAAGTAAGACCTACTTTATGTCTGCTCCCTGGTTCATGGGAATGAAACTTACCAGATCAATATGGAGCCCTTTAAATGACTTCTATAGACCTTATCTTGATCCTTGCTTTTGGCCAATTGTTAAAATTTTTCATGCGATAAAAGCAGAGATATTAACATCAATATGAACTTCTTTCTGCTTTCTGTGGGTTGGTTAATCAAAATTGATTAAATAATGAATTTTTCACACCCTGCCTTAGTTTTTCCCTTTTGCTTTGAATCCCTGACTGAAAATAAAGGCTCAGCCATATCTAATGTTTGGGCTTCCCAACATACAGATTAAGACTTAAGATTCATGTAACCCTGTTTCTCACAGTAATGAGCTGACTGGATAAAATAACACTGGTTTTCTGTATAGATATATATACTCCACCCTCATTATAGAACTATTTCAAAAGCCAAGGATATTGAAAGTTATAACAGTAATGTCAGCCCTCATGATTAAATCATGAGGCACATGAGTTTTTCGTTTAAATTTTATGTTCTCATGATCTCAATATTTTTCATGCAAATCCTGTTATTTCTGCATCCTTTCACACTCCAGCTTAAATTGCTTGTCAATCGCCGTGCTCTTCTTGAGTGCAGCACTTCTGAGCTTCTCCAGTATGATTTTATACATCTATTTATATCTACTTCTTTAGTATATTTTCCCTTAAAGAAGACATTGGTACAGCATTCCAAATCACATTTAATGAAGTCTTTTGAATTGGGAGCAGTGACTTTGGAGGCCAAAGGAAATGAGGCAAGAGGATTGGTTTGGCTAAGGGCTGGGGGTGAGGAGGAACTATAGGTTAATAAAGGAAGAAGCCCTTTTATATTTTAACATTTATAAAATTTTTAACATTATAACTAGAGCGCTTACACTAGGGATTGATTAGAGCAAAGGCAAAACTGCAGCCTAAGAGAGAAACACCATTAATTGGAAGATCATTACAAAGTTAGGTAACAAAAAAGGGCATTTGGAAAAGCCCTCATAAAATAACCCTTGAAACCTCAAATCTTTCAAGGCATCCCAATTTTTCAGAACCTATAAGCCTGCCTTCAAATTAAAATTTTTTGCCAAATGTTTTCTTTTCTTTTTAGTGAGTACTATTTCCGATTTCCATAATATATCCTGGTATCATCATGCACTTTGACCTTAGAAATCTAAGGAACAAATATGCTTCTGTCAGGTCAGTGCTCTTTTTCTTTCCGAATTTACAAGACTTGCACCATAGATATCTACAATTGCACAGACAAGTTTTAATCCCCTGTTAGCAACCCCCCTAGTGCTCCATCTTATTTTTTCATACAGGTGAACATATTGCCATGTACCTTGTAAAATCAGCTAATGTGCTTGCACAGAGCTGGAATGTCACTGGTATAACAAGACATGCAGTAATGTGTGCTCATGTAGTTGAGGACACTTCTAATTGATTATACATTTATTTGCCACACCACTATTCTCCTTGGAATATTACTTAAGAAAAAAACATTTGAATAATCTCATACTGTTTTAGGGATTCCTGATGTTTGCTAATGAATACACTGCAAAGCTTTATATTGCAAATGTGTTCTCAAATGTGTAAACTACTCACTGCTTTTTCCATGCATTTTTATATTCCAGAGGATGCTCTAGTGACAGAACATTTTCAATCATTACTTCTCTTTGGTGGAATCAATTACCTCCTGATAGATTCCCTTTCCAAGTTTAAAATTGCATTTAAAAACTCATCTCTTTTCTGAATTCTAATTGAATGTACTTTGAACTCTAGATTCTTTTAGTGAATATTTGTTTATAAATCTTTCTATGATTTAAAGGGCTTATTAATACACTTATAAGTTGAGTGTAATAATCAACATATAATATGTAATTCCTTTGAGAATTTAGGTTTATTAAACAAAGATTTTATTTATTCTCAAGGGAAAGACCAAAAACATAATACTGACAAAGTAAAAACTGAAAAGTAATGATATATTTTAAACATACTTTGTTCTGTCTACATGATTCGTTTAAAGTGATATTTGAGGACATTGAAAATAGATTTGCCTTTAATTGTCTCCCTCTTACACACAGAATCATATATAGTGGCTCATTTATACTCCTTATATTACAAAGCAGCCCATCAACTTTTCAGCAGTTATTATTTTGCAAACATACTAATCTGCAATATAACCAAGAAGTGAGAAAGTAAGTAAAACATACCTTTAAATAAATATACTACTATGTGCAAACCTTTTATTGACAACTGTCACGTACAAAGCATTTTATTTATTTGTGTTATGATATTTGTTTTTTATAATAACCCAATGAGATGGGAATTTTTAAGCCTGATTTTCAGTTGAGGAATATAGGAGTGGAGCTAAAATTACCTGTTGGAATTTACACAATTAATTAGCAACAGAGTTGGGATCTGAACCTAGATATAGCTCACTCCAAAGCTATTCGCACTCTTTTTAATATGGCACCCTATCTCTCAAGGTAGACGGTAAATCATCCTTGATTGAAAATGTGTTCAATTTTACCTATAGAAGAAATTTTTAGGGCTTCACTTAAAGCCACATTTTTAATTTAAAAACAAATCTAACTGCTCGCTTAACTTTTCTTTTTTCGTCTCTAATATGATATGCTGAATAGAAAGTGGATAGAGAGAAGACATTAATAATAAGTACAGATCTGGCAACCTCTCTTAAGATCACATGGAAGACACACAGTGACATGAAATGGAAATAATGCAAATATTTATTTCCAACCTCAGCACTCTGGAGGATTTAGCACTATTCCAATAGTGGCAAAATCCAACTGCAGAAGTCAAACTGTAGAAAATCTATCCTAGCTCCTTCTGACTTGAGGTGAGTGCAAGACTGATCTTTTAAGTCAATGTCACAAAATTTCAGCCCTTGGTCTTTTTTTAAAATTTGGCTGGCTAGTGTCTTTAAAAATCTGAATTTGAATGCCTTCAAATTTCCAAATGTTTGCATTAATCATAGGCCTTATCACAAACTATCATCTTACCCCAAACCTACTAGAATCACTTACATCAACTTTTTGGCCACGAAGATATTTGAGTTTGCAACTCTTATCCTGATGTGTCATGTAAACATAAGCTCCTTTTCCTACCTACTCTAATTCTACCCATGGTTCTTTTTTTTTTTTTTTTAATTTATTTTTGGCTGCGTTGAGTCTTCGTTGCTGCATGCGGGCTTTCTCTAGTTGTGGTGAGCGGGGGCTGCTCTTCGCTGTGGTGTGCAGGCTTCTCATTGCAGTGGCTTCTCTTGTTGCAGAGCACGGGCTCTAGGTGTGTGGGCTTCAGTAGTTGTGGCAAACGGGCTCAGTAGTTGTGGCTTGCAGGCTCTAGAACACAGGGTCAGTAGTTGTGGTACATGGGCTTAGTTGTTCCACGACATGTGGGATCTTCCCGGACCAGGGCTCGAACCCGTGTCCCCTGCCTTGGCAGGCAGATTCTTAACCACTGTGCCACCAGGGAAGCCCTACCCATTGTTCTTCTGAAGTACCCAACAGGGTTGGGATTAGATTGAGATGATTTTACCTTGGGCACAAAGTTTTAGGTGGTACCAAAACACTCAGTCATCAAGATAGAGTTTTAATAAAATATTTTTTTAAAAATCAAAAATAATCCAAAAAAATTATGAGAAACAAAATAGAGGCATTACCTAGTCCTTACTCTGGTATCCAAACTGCCCTCTAGAGACTATTATATTTTTATACTAATAGCTTAAAATCCAAGGCCCTCATTCTTACTTGGTTAGTCTCTGCTTCTTCTGCCTCATCTCCTAGTCTGAAAAAAAGCAGAGTAGCAACCAATCCTGACTAGAAGAGAACTCAAACAGCAAACCCATGTGGCTCTCTACAGAATAGGAGCCTACATTCAGTAAGCCTTGAAGAAATTTTCTGCATAGTTGATAATTTTAAAACAACAATAGCTAACAATTATTGAGCATTTCTGTGGAGGCCCTGTGCTAGGCACTTTATTTGAATTATTTTTACTAATCCCTGACAACTATTGTATGTGATAGAGTTGCTGTTATGCCCAATTTACATATGAGTCTAAGTCATTTGCCAAATTAATACATGGTAGAGGAAGGACTTAAAGCAAGACATCAGAATCACAGAATACGCATTTTTAAGGAGATAACTAGAACTGACCCTGGGTCATAGATAGAAGGCTAAATGATTTTATCTTAAAAAGCAGGGAGGTGTTATACTAAGAGAGCTTGTTATTTAAAACTGGTAGCTATCATGGGATAATACTGGGAGATTTTTAGCAGATTTTTTTTCTTTCTTACATCATCATTATCATCATCACCATCACCATCATCATTATTGTAATAAGGGCATTGCAACTCTTCACTGGAACAAGGATAGTCATGGTCTAAGGCAGGGGTCCCCAACCCCCGGGCCTGTTAAGGACTGGGCAGCACAGCAGGAGGTGAGTGGCGGGCAAGTGAGCGTAGCTTCATCTGCTGCTCACCATCGCTCTCCACTGATCACATTACTGCCTGAACCATCACCGTGACCCCGCCCCGTCCGTGGAAAAATTGTCTTCCTCAAAAGCGGTTCCTGGTGCCGAAAATGTTGGGGACCGCTGGTCTAAGGGGGAGGACAGATATAGTCTAGGACAGAAAAAGTCATTTTTCTGTTTTAAATTTGAAGATTGATTTTTAAAATACTCCAGCAGAGACTATGAACTTGAAAGCCAGCCCCCCTGCCATTTTTAATTGCTATATTTGATAAAAAGTAAGCACTTTTATTTCTAAAAGCTTGGCTTAAAAAAATCAAGAGCCACAGTGTGGAAGACTCAGATCTGGTTGTAGCATAAATCAGAGCGAGGAGAAGTCCAGGATGCTGTGAGAGCTCCCAAGGAGGTTAAAACCCTGACCAGGAGAATTGAGAGGGAAATTTGGAGAAGGTACTATTGCAGTTAGGTGTGCTGAATTTCTGTATGTAAGAAAACAGCAAGCGTTGTGGAGAAACCCCACACTCCAGATGGTGCCTGAGAGGTAAAGTAGCCCTGACTGTGGGCCTGAGAGTAACGTTACATGGCTTGGTATTATACGCCTCAGCAGTGTGCAGGGAAAACAACCGTGACTATTGAAGTGAATGTATTTGGAGTGAAAAGGATGCAGAATGAGTGCACCTGAAAAGTGAAGGCCATGGCAGGACCTCAGACATCCTCAGTAGATAAATAGGGATAAGGCACATGAAGCAGAGGCCATAGAGGATGGAGAGGGCCGGATTTATGGCAGCACTCCTCCATTACTCTGCCCCCCCACCCCCGATTTTCCTTTGTGCCATGCTGTTATGTCAACCTTCCCTGGAGCCAGAGCCATCCAGGGAGAAGGGAAGGTGAAGAGGGAGGTAGGAAATACTATATTGACTGCATAGTGGTCTCGAAGAGACTGAAATGGGAAGCAATTTTGTCTGCCCTTGAATTTGCAAGATTGAAATTTCCTTAATCTTCAGAAATGGAGAACAGTGAAATAAGGTTATCACAGAGGAAAAATGGAAAGATATTATTGTATATCGGTGTTGTAATTGTAAATTTATAGCACCTATAGGAAAATAATTTAACAATGTTATGCCAATGTTATGGATAATCTTCAGTTATCTAGAAAATTAACCTGTGCTGAAATGTGCTCTCTCACTATGATAGAAAGTTAGAGCATCATTCTATGTACAAAACGTCAATTAAATTTTGTTACCCGCCCAACAATAGAATCAGAAGTGTAAATTTTAACATTCTAAAGATTTAAATATAATAATCATGTGTATTTTATTACTGCTGTATCTTGAGACTTAACAGGTATCAGATTCTACAAAATCCAATAAAAAAAAAAGTAGGATATTTTTGTGATTAGACATCCACACTGATCTACTGTTTTCTCCAGTATTTTTCAGGTTATCAATTAGGTTTGATGATTTTTTTGCTCATAAGTTCAGATGCATTTTCTGTATTAAAAATTCCTGTGGTGCATGTTTAAGGGGTTTGACATATTTCTCATTCTAAAATCAGCCCATATTTAAATTGTTAGTAGCACAATGGTAATCAGCAGAGGGAAAATGGAGGAATTGGAATAAAGACAGTGTCTGGTAGAAAAAAGTCACTCTTTTTGGTTATTTTTCCAAACCTAAACACTTATGAAGGTTACAACACCAGACTCTGAGCTGCTTTGCTATAAACTACTTTTAGCTACATGCTCAAGGTGAGGAAGCGTTTCATTTGTATAGGAGTATGTGCTTCTGGGATTCATGATATCTACTAGAGAAATAGCAAACTTTCTGATAAATCACAGAAAGAAATGTGAAAATTTTAAGGAGCACAAAAAATAGAAATTCAAAGAAAATGCTATGCCTTGGCAAAGAGATTTCAGACGTTAAGACTGAATTTTTGTCTATTGGGATAATTTTTTCTCCAATATGTTGAAGGAAAGTTAAGCCTAAAGTGATACGATATGAAAACTACAAATACTAGTAATCAGTAAAAACTTTCTCTTTTCTGAAATCAAGGCAAGCTACTCTGGCAAACTTCAGCTACCTTAAAGTAAAGATCCTCCTAACCCACATATTTCTTTTAATAATTATTTGATAATTTAAAAAGTTAAAGTGTAAAATTTCCTACTTTGAATTAACCAACATATTATTTTGACTCAGAATAACAAAAGAAAAGCATCCCTCCTCTACTATATATTTGGAAACATCACCTGTTATCTGATAGAATAATTATTGTTATTTTGGTTTCTAGATTAAAAGCAAAGGGCAGGTAGAATGCAAGTAGGGATTGCTGGGTAGAAGGCCAGAGGAAATTAGAATTAGAAATGTAAAATGTGTACAAGAGTTTGAGGAAAAACAAAGCCACTCTGTTTGGAAAAGGTGGAAATCTCATTATTTTGCAAGAGGTATATTAACAACTGCAAAAGCTTCAGGAATTCCAGGTAATCAAGAGTCTTAGAAGCTCACAGAGCTAGCATGCTTCTTCCCATGAATGCTGTCTCTATAAAGCAGATTTTTCATTTCCACATTAATAGCATGGTTGAGAAGCTCTTGATAGAACAGCTTCTGGGGGAATGGAATTTGTCTGAGGAAGAAATAAGCCTGGAAAAGCCAGAATAGCCATAACTAAAGGCTGAAATTTACTTCCCTACCAGGGCTTCTTTTTTGGGTAGGTTGTGGGGTAGCTGTTTTTGAAATCGTGGTATGTTTGTTCTGACAATTTAGGATTCCTGAAATTATTGGGGATCAGAAAGAAAAGGATCTTTAAAAATCTCTTGTGAGGAGGTTTTATTTCTTTAATTAAGTAAAATGTTTAAAGAGACAGAAAAAAACTTGCCTGCTGTCTCCCAGGATTTCTCTGATCCATTGTATTCATGATAAATCTCTAGCGCTTTTCCTCTCTGTCTTCCATTACTCTCTTAGTTGCTGACTGTAGCCTGAGGTGAAGTGATTGCTGTTCCCTGTCTCTTCATTTCCATCTCCTAACTGTGCTCCTTGATCACTGCTCTCCTACCTTTGCACATTTTCTCCCTGATGTTCTCATTTCTTCATAGCACCATTTCAGGTGTAGATTTCCCTGCTGGAGAAATATAGCATGGTCTGAAAACAAAACAGAACAGAATTCTATATTGATGTAGATAGCCCAGAGAATGCAGTGAGATTTTTTGAAATGAAAAGCCAGAACCCAAAAAGAAAAGAAAGGGAAAAAACAAGTAAATAAGAAATAAAGCAAAGAAGACCTAACATCAAGGTGCACCTTAATTTTCCTCAGACTTTCAACTCATTACGCCCCGAACAATTTTCTCTGTAAATATGCAAAGGAAGGTTTGTATCTAGAGGAGTGTTTACAGGGCTATGAACAGTTCCCTGGAGCATTGGGAAATATTAAACTTGATCACATTCTTTTCTTACGTCGTTTGATACACTATGTTGAAGTAAGGGCAAAAAGTTACCTCTGGCTTTACAACTCCTGATACTAAAGCTTTAATATATTACATTAAATTTTATAAAATTCATGTAAATAAAATTAATACCGTATATACTGTTTCGTAGTTTTATTATTTTTAAAAATTTAAAGTAATACATACCCAGTTAATAAACAAAAATGGTATTAAAATCATTTCTAACAAAGCAGACTTCTGTGCTTTGCCCTTCCTTATTCTCTGCCTTGCAACTCTTTTTAACCATTTCTTCTGTGTGTCTGTGTTCGTATTCTAAACAATATAATAATATTGCTAATTCTTGATTTATGTAGTTTAGGCCTCCTCCATTGACTTCTTAATCATGGCAGATGAGGAGTTAGCTCTCTTCAGGCTTGCTCTCTGTTTCCCCTTTATTCTTCCAATATGAGCATGTCCCAGTTTGAAGTTAAAGTTATATTCAGTTTTTATATTATTCTGAATAAATACTATTCACTGTAGAGCCAAGGAGCATAACTGTTTGCTTTTCTGAATAATTTTTTTTTTGAGTCAATAGTTCCCTTATTGTTCTCATTTGTCTAGTTTTCTGTGGACCAGAAAACGTTCTTCTCACAACCTCCAACAGCCTTCAGTACAGTTTCTGCATGATCAAATATATCAGATTATTTTTGCACTACGTTTTGTTTCTTCCAGCAGTTTCCCTCCAGAACAGATTCTTATCTTATTGCTCCAGTGTTGACTCCTAATTTTCTAGGCCTTCTATGCAGCTGTGATCCTGGAAATTCCCTTTACTTGACTCCTGTTGTTGGAGCTCTATTTCTTGATTTCATGTCTTCCTTATCGGTTGCCTTTGCATGTTAAAAAAAAAAAAAAAAATTGAATGAGAGTTTTATTTATTTATTTTTGGATGAATTTATTGAAAATGTTGATGATAACATTTTTCTATCATATTGTGCTTTGGAAACAAGAATATCTTAAGGCTCTAGGTACACAGAATAGTAACTGACCCTTGAGTTTCTTCTTATTGTTATTAACCTAGTCAAGTGCCTTCATAAGGTACTTGATAAAATTTCTAAAGAAAGTAATAACCTGGAAATGTAAATATATTAAAATTTTATACTCTTTATATTACTGGGAAATTATATCATTGGGTTTATCTGATATGAGGACTAAAAGCATTAAAGCATTAAATTTTACAAATAAGCTGGAAGATTTTTTTATGAGGCCACTGACATGAAGCTACACATATATGTGTATATATGTGTGTGTGTGCATATATATACATATATTACTTAAAAGTGGTGGGGAGGGAACTAACATCAATTGAGTATCTGCTATGTTTGCACAAAATTCTTTTACAGACAATATTGCTTTTAGTTCTCTGAGGGGCTACATGGTGTACTTGATGAAATATGGACTTTGAAGTTAACAGTCATGGTTTTGAATTCCAGTCATGACATTTATGAACTGTGTGATCTTGACTAAATTACTTAACTTAGACTAAATACCCCCAGTTTCTTTGCTTTTAAAATGAAGTTTACAATATCTACCTCGCGAGGGATTGTTCAAGGTATTAAATGAGATAATATGGGTAAGGTGACTAGCACATACTACTACTTCTATTAATACAACTATTATATGACTGCCACGCTCCTACAGTTACTACTATAACAACAACAACAACTACTACTACTACTATGGCTAATACTACATTTTAAAGGGAAAGAAACTAAGAGCTTAGACAGGTTAGTAAATTTAATCAAGATCACATTCCTGGTAAGTAGAAGAACAGGGATTTGAAATTGGGTCTTTCCAACTGACTCTAAAACCTTTCCAATACACCACACACTCTTTATTAAAAGCAAACAAAACCATCACATCATTTTAGACCTTTTGGGCTGCAAAATAATAAACATTTCACTGAACTCTGTAAGGGGTGAGGTGGCTCAGAAGGACGATCTTAACTGTGTTTAGAAAGCTAATCCCTGTAAGATTTGGAACAGAGGATAGAAAGTCTCTTGTTGGAATTTTTAACAGAACATTGGTCTCTGGTTTTCTATTGACCAAGTGTAGGACCAATTATCGATCAAAAATGATGACTGATTTTTTTTTGTTGTATCTTTGACATTTTGTGTATTATGTTATGAGATGCTAGGTCATGTTTAAATCTTATGTTTGAGCAGCCCTCCTTGTGATACCATGTGGGTGGGCGAAGGGGGACACAAGGCCACTTCATTATTGCCAGTTGGGAGTACAAGCCTAGGTACTCCTCTACTGATCATCGGCAGGGGCAGGGGAAGGGGAGTGCCTGCTTACTGCTGAGAGGGGCTAATGACAGGCTTCTTAAGAGACCCATGCTGATCCCTCCAGGGCCTGGAGGGGGAGGGTCTCCTTGTTACTGCATGGACACCGTGGCGTGGTGGGAGAGGCTTGTTACTGCCGGAAAGTGAGAAAAATCCAGGCTTCCCATGAGGCCTCCTCTGATACCACGTTGGTGGGGAGAAGGAGGGATCAGCTCATCACCACTGGTTGGGAGTGAGAGTCCCAGATCCCATGTGGGCTCCCCTGGCACCACAAAGTGAGGAGGTTTTTCATCTCCAGGACAGCATGTAAGTCCCAGCTCTAACACCACCCTGGCAGGGATGGGCACTTCATTGCCACCAGGTAAGGGTGTAAGTTTAGGCTCACCACTTGGCCTGTGTTGATCAGAGTGGGAATGAGGCCACAGTTTTTTCTTTTCTTTTTTTTTTTCAGTTTTAGTAAGATATTGACAAATAACATTAGGTTTGTTGTGATGATTCTATATATGTATGTATTATGAAATGACTAACATAATAAGGTTAGTTAGCACATCCATCACCTCACATAGTTACCTTTTTTTTTTTTGTATATGTGTGTGGCGAGAATATTTAAGGCTTACCTTTTAGCAAGTTTCAAGTATACAGTACAGTATTGTTAATAATAGTCACAATACTCCATGTTAGATGCCCAGAACTTACTTATAATTGAAAGTTTGTACCCTTGACCAACATCACCCATTTTTTTCCATGGTGTTTGACTGGAGTGGATCAGTTATTGTTTTTTTTTTTTTTTTTTAATTAATTAATTAATTAATTATTTATTTTTGGCTGTGTTGGGTCTTCGTTTCTGTGCGAGGGCTTTCTCTAGTTGTGGCAAGTGGGGGCCACTCTTCATCGCAGTGCGCGGGCCTCTCACTATCGTGGCCTCTTTTGTTGCAGAGCACAGGCTCCAGACGCGCAGGCTCAGTAGTTGTGGCTCACGGGCCTAGTTGCTCCGCGGCATGTGGGATCTTCCCAGACCAGGGCTTGAACCCGTGTCCCCTGCATTAGCAGGCAGATTCTCAACCACTGCGCCACCAGGGAAGCCCAATCAGTTATTGTTTAAAAGTTTTCCTGCTGTGCTGCCCTTGCCTAGTCCTTTGTCTAGAGAGAGCACGCTTTTGTAGGGATGTTTTTGGTCTGCACCTACAGGCATTTCTGGGTTGCTGCTTCTCTAGCATCCAGTATGGGATATACAAGGCCAAAAGAAAACCCAGTGAATTCACTGCCATGTTATTCCTCAGGTCCCAAGATCCCCAGCTGGTCTGCCTCTTTCCTCCCCTTATAGTTTTATGTTTGTTTTATATGAAGTATCCAGAGGTTTAGTATTTCTGAGTAGGAACAATAGAGAGAAGTACATCTACCCCATATCAGATGAGATATCTAGAACTGGAAGTCCTGAACTGACTTTCAAGTCCTATGCTTTTTGTTGAATCCAGTAACAAAATTGGGACACTTCACTCAGAGAATTGTATGAAAACATGAACACAGGGTTTGTTCTTAGGTATATACTGTTACTTCTGAACCTCATACAGTACATGTCATTTCTGTGTGATCCTCAGAGTATGCTAAATGAAACGGTCAGGGAGAATGGGAAATGAGATGTTTAGGGGGGTGAGATTATTGAGCTATGATGTGGTCCCTTGATAGGTGGCATTAACTCAACTGGAGATATGTTAGGAATACAAATATCCATCCTCACCTAAGTAATTAAAGAACTCTGGGGGTGGGACCCAGCAATCTGTTTTTAAACAAGCCCTCAGGTGATTTGGAGGTTAGCTAAAATTTGAAGAACCAGTGAGCTCCGGGAATACCTGAGACATCTGCAGTTATTACGGTCTGCTGGTGGGAGAGTGAGTACTCCAGAGCCCAGACTTTCATACACTGTGCTGTATATGGGTGGCCTTGTCCTGGAAACTTCTCCTGCAACCTTTTCTTCCTCGTTCTTAATTTTGTGGGTAAACAAGGGAAAAGAAAGTAGGCATACTCAATGTTGAAGTTATAATTTGCCTGTACAGTCTTGGAGTAGATAGACAACCAAATCTTCTACTATTTCCACATGAGAAATATCAATATAGTCAGAAACTGCCTTACATGTAGCTCTCAGAAAAAGAGGAATGTTAAGGGATCCTTGTGTAAAATATACTTAAAATTCCACTACTGAAATTATTTGAAGAAATTGGCAACTTCCAAATGAAGAAGCAACACATAAGTCTGCCTTTTCCTTTGTAACAGAGGAGGAATGCATTGAAAACTAATAGACTCTAAGCCTCTGTTTGAAGAAGATCCACGATATGCAAAGAAGCCATAATGAGAGGGGATGCTGATGGGGGCTGAAGTGGGAGTGCACCAAAATAAACTTGGCTGCCCTGTGAGTTTATCTAGGACTTGCGGTAAGTAGGATCAGTGTATTGTAATGCCACGGGTGCCCGTCTATAAATGGTTGATTCTGGCTGAGTTGATTATTTTCATCCTGTATTACACAGCACTGGAATTTAGCAATAATCCTGTGACTTTGTAAGCAGAGGAGCATCTAGCTTTTAAGTAAGACTATTTTCTCTGTGTTGAGGCAAAGTACAAACAATACATGGTAAGGGACATTCTCTAACTCAGTAAGCGTTATCTTTATTATTATTATTATTTTTTAAGGATCTCGTAATTCCAGGTTGTCTTTCAACTTTGTAATTCATCATGATCTACCTTAAGGATCCTGTAATATTTAAAATTTCTTGGCCCTCAGGGGCAGATAGAATCACATCTCACTTGCTCCCCTAAAAGGCACCAAATCACATTACACCAAAAGGCTCCTTAGAGTACAGCTCTTTGCCAATTACTTGAATTATTTTCAGCCACTTTGGCACATTTCCCCTCCAGACGAAATGAAAACCTTTTCGTTTGCACCAGTGAAGGATTTCATATTTCTTAGTGCCTCCACATACACAGTATAATGAGAATAAAAGCTTATCTTCCACACAGATCTTTCCTATGGTGCCATAATGCAGGGAAAATAACATCCATTTCTAACACGTGAAGCCCACATATTTTCTAAAGAAGAAGAGAAAGACATTAACATTACACAAGAAAACTATTTGTTCTTTGCTTTAAATTTCCAAATTTGAACACATCAGAGATTTCAGACTTCAGAACTACATACATCTGTGCTGAGGTGTGGACCCTCTAAGGTGCCTCATTATTGGCACTGAAAGCTGGTTTCATGAAACACCTGTTCTGAGTAAGCAATGTGATCAGAGAGTGTCAGCAGGGCAGACAGATTTTAAATGGAAGATTGTTACTTACCCAAAAGCCATTTGGAAGCTGAAAACCACAATATCAGCAAACCAGCAACAATAACTTAAATATCCCCAAGTACGTTATTAACACTTCAACCCTCTAAAGATTAGATGACTTCTTTTTAAAAGATTTTGTGTCTCAAGAGAACAAATTGTTTCTCCACATTTATCATTTTATAAAAACATTCTTTTGCACTGATAGCCTTACTTATCTTTTGTTATTCCCAGTTGCCCTTTATTTTTCCTTCTGATTTGTGTTATTTCCTTTCCACCAGTGCCTACAGCAGCGTTCACTGAAATCACTACCCATTGCTCAGTATTCTTCCCTGATCTCAATAGCACAGCCTTTAGGATTAAATCCCTTGCCTACAGCATTAAGAACTGAGGAGAAAAAATCGCTACTCATTGCTTTGCTTGCAGTTCTCATTTGGACTAGTGCTTGCAGAAATTGAACTGAACTTTCTTCACTGTTACTGCATCTGTAAGGTAATTGCCTAAACTTGTTGAGCCAATCGGAATTGCTGTTCTTGAGTTTTGCAAACGTGAAGAATCTGATGAAGCAATTTGTAAGCTATATGTGGTACATCCCTCTTTCCACACTCAAAGTCATATTGCTCTCTATAGGATTTTGTATGACCCTTCTGAAACATTACACTCCAGAATTCTATTTAAAAGCTCCAAACATTAGTGTTTAAAAAAAATCATTCTTATTTATGGGCTCATTTTCATTGCACAGTTTTTATATTAAATGAAAGGCACTTGAAACTCTTTAGCACTTTCTCTAGTGTTTTGGGTAACTCAAAGAAATAGCTTTAATAAGAGAGAGAACACACACAAAAATATAGTCCTGTAAAATAAAAGGAGGAATAATATATCACATGCTTGTGGCACCATTTTGTCCGCTACAAAATTTGTGTTCAATGTAGAGATATTTCAAAATGCCTCAGTACTAGTGCTTCCTGAGTTGGGAAAATGGAATGTATATATTACATATATATGTATATAAAATCTCTTTAGTTATCTCTCTCTCTCATTTCTAAATATATAGAGAGAGAGAGAGAAAGAGAGAGAGAGAATGAGAGGGAGATAAAGTGATAGTTTCATATTTTTAGAAAAAACTCAGGGAACTTAAGAGTTCTATCTATTCTCTAGCTTAGAGGCAGAGTGAATAAACAAGTTATGTATTTCCTGAACTATATTCCTATCCCTACTAGTAAAATTTAAAGTACTTCCCTTCATAAGGGAAAGTATTGCTTCTGACCCAATTGAATCCTCACTGAATGCCTAACTAGCTAAATTATCCTCTTCAGTTTGATGTCATGCAGGTCATTGTCTCTTCAAAGGGAGAATTACTGAAAGCTAGTACAATTTTTTAAAATTTTAAAACATTTTTCTCTCTTGTAGACTAGTCATTGGAAAGATAATCATTTAAAGTAACCATATTTCTGTAGATCTTATTATGCATACTTACCCTAAATTCTTTTTCTTAGAAAGCCATGTTATTCACAAAGCTTAGTTTAATATACTGACTTGGCTGAGAGAAGCACTGTAGTGAGTGAGACTCAGGGCAAAGGCTTAAGAAATTTCAGTTAACTTAAGACAGTGCAAGTGATTACATTTGCAAGCAGTACAGTTGAAACTTGAGAGTTCACAAGAATCAGTGGGGTGGAGGATGTAGAGGTTATTGCAGTGCTATCATGCTCTCCACAGGAAGCAGCTGAACCGTTTCAGTGCAATATGGCAATTATAATAATTAATAAAAATCATAAATGGTTATGGAATACTGTACTTATGTGAATATGCTACATAATAATGACTAATAGAACAATATTCCTGAGCCATCTGAAGGGAGTCAAAATTGAGATTTCTACAGGAACTATGCACTTGCAGGAGGATATAAAGGTTATATGAAAATTGGGGGAAGATAACAGTGGAAGTTGATTAACTTAGATTAATCATTATGATCATTCATACTTACTTTGGATATGGCATTTTTCTGGGTGCTAAGAGGATTGACACAACACCAGGATTATATAATATAGCCTTTATTTTCAGTAAAGTTGTTATGCAATGAATATCAAACAATAATAAAGTTGTATTCCATTATCAACCATTTATTGATGAAAAAACAAATGTGTATGTGTACAGATGTTAAATGTAGTTAATGAAAATACTTGGATGCACATAAGAAGACATGCTGATATAGCAGGTACCATTAGGATATGAAACTGAGGTTAAAAAGTCAGTGAAGTTTTCCAGTAAGAGATAAAAATTATTTCCAAATATGATAGACAGGACAGGGGCTACTTTGAGAATATGGAACATTTTGAGAAAAATCTTAAAATACTCAACAGAGAAAATTAGATGAGAAACTCATATAAGAACTGAGTTGTTTTATGGAGGGTAGAAAAATCTGATAGAAGATTTGAAAATCCGGCCAGGAATTCTGATGTCAAAATTCAAAAAACTGAAATCTTTTCAGAGATTTGAGGAAAAGGTATGCAAGCATGCTTACAGAGGATAAAGCTGCCCATCAGAATGCCCTGAATATGAGTGCACAAAATAGAAAAGTAATTAAGAGTTTTAAAAAATTGATATAGATTTCTTGTACAAATTCACATCATCTATAATTGGAAGATTCTCAGTCCTGGATAACTAAAGAGATTTTAACACTAATTAGATTGTTTCAGTGACAAGATCTTATTTTTTTCACGTAAACATACTTTTTCATCCATTAACTACAAAAATATTTTCCTTTCACTTTATCACAGTAGCTCCTTTTGATTATGCTCAGACCTCAGTGCACCACCTACACCTACCCAGCTAATCTGAGTAATTAAAGAAAAATGATGCATGATGCATTTATAGTTAAGTGAAATGAGTATAAATCTCACATAACAGCTGGATTCCTATACTTGGCAACATAGCACAGTTTGAGAAAAGCAATCATCTTCCTTTCCTGTTGGCAAAACACTTCACTGGTCTCTCCAATTTGAGTCCTCTTCAGGATTTAGTGTCTCCTCACTTTGTAATGCACAGAACGCTACTTCCAGATGGACAGCCTTGTCATATGCTATTTTTATGCTGCACTTTAGAATTTTAAAGTGAGAGCAGTTATTCACCAAACATGAAATGTATCACTTATTGTATACATTTGAGGAGTTTTTCAAATCAGCATGCTCAACCAGCTGCTGATGAGCTTAATACACTCAGATGAATGAAAGCATGTGTAAGTCAGTCAGCACGCATTTAAAAGTTCTTGTGTGTCACTGATAGGGATTGAGGACAACTCATAAGAAAAGAAGGCAAGATTCCTGTCCTTGAGGGGTTTCTAATCTTGCATGGAGAATAAAACCAAATATATACACTTGACAAGAATCTGAAGGCAGAAAGCATCTGGGCAAATGTAATATGCATATCTAGGTGCAGAAGAAACAGAGAGAGGGACTGACAGAAAGTTATCAAAATTGGACTGCTATATAGCAGAAGGTCTTTATAAGCAGAAGAGTTTTAACTGAGTCTTGAAGGAGAGTGTAGAGCTAAATTTCAATAGGAACACCTTTATTTGTAGTATGAAAAGAGGTTAACAGAAAAAATGCAAATACTATTTAGATCAGCTACATAATTGATTTGGTTGGAGTGTAAAATGATATATAAAGAACTGAGGTATGACATTAGAGAAATGGATCAAGGATTAGATGTTTGGATCTGGTATAGAAAGACAGTAGGGAGGTACTGGAGATGATAGAAGGCATGAAAATGGCATTTAAAGAAGACTAGTTTGGTAAGTATTTATAGAAATATGATCAGGGATACCAAATGATAAGCTGAGTAATTCAAGCATTAAAGGGATAAGAGCCTTGTCTACAGAAATGGGTAGGAAGTGGTAATTTCTCCATCAAATCTTAATGGTCTGTATAATTTTTTTTGATGAGTTCAGTATTTCAGTGGCTTGTCAGCGCAGTGTCTTATGAAGTCAAGTCAATAAGAGATATTGCTACCTCTTTAAGCAGGTCTATGTTCTCCATAGTGGTTGTATCAATTTACATTCCCACCAGCAGTGCAAGAGAGTTCCCTTTTCTCCACACCTTCTCCAGCATTTATTGTTTGTAGATTTTTTTGATGATGGCCATTCTGACCAGTGTGAAGTGATACCTCACTGTAGTTTTGATTTGAATCTCTCTAATAATTAGTGATGTTGAGCATCTTTTCATGTGCCTCTTGGCCATCTGTATGTCTTCTTTGGAGAAATGTCTATTTAGGACTTCCTCCCGTTTTTTGATTGAGTTGTTTGTTTTTTTGATACTGAGCTGCATGAGCTGTTTGTATATTTTGGAGATTAATCCTATGTCAGTTGCTTCTGTGCGTTGCTGCCTTGCCCTCTGTCTCTAAAACCTTCCTTTCTCTTCTGCATTTCTACCTATTTCCCAGCATGGTATTGCTGTTATCAACTTATTTTCTGAACCAAAGATAAGAAAGTAATTGCTACTAATTTTGGCAGTACTTGTGTAGACAATGAAATAGGATATTTGAAATCAGGATTGCTTTGGAAAATACAGGCTATATGATATATCATTCTTGATGCTTTTGGTTGCAAGTAACATAGGACACTATGCAAAATTGCCTAAGCAATAGGAGGATTTATTATACCAGGTAAGAAATCTCAAGGCATAATTTTAGGTTTGATCAACTCAGAGGGTTAACGTATACTCAATGCCTTAGGTTTGTACCAACTTTCCTTCTGTGTCCTGTCATCCTCAGTGTCTTGACTCTTGTTCTCAGCCTACTTCCCTCATTAATATAAGTTTGCTGCAGCAACCCTGTATTAGTTCCCCAGAGCTGCTATAACAAAGCATCACAGACTGTGTGGCTTAAACAACAGAAATTTATTGTCTTACAGTTTTGGAGGCTAGAAGTCTGAAATAAAGGTTTTAGCAAGGTTGATTCCCACTGAGAGATGTGAGGGAGAATCTGTTCCATGCTTCTCTTCTAGCTTCTGTTGATTTGCTGGCAATCTTTGGTTTCCCTTGGCTTATAGACACATCACTTCAATCTCTGTCTTCATTGCTGCATGGTATTTTCCCAGTGTCTCTGACTCCACAAGGCCATCTTCTTATAAAGACAACAGTTATATTGGATTAGGGACTCACCCTACTCCAGGATGACCTTATCTTAACTAATTACATCTGCAATGACCCTATTTCCAAATAAGGTTATATTCTTAGATATGGGAGTTAAGATTTCAAGGTATCTTTTTTTTTGGGGGGAACATAATTCAATCCCTAACAAAGCCCTTGAAACATGTCCTCATACAATGTTCAAAGGCTGAAAGAACAAATGCTTCTTTCTTATTTTCTTTTTGAAGAGTCTACTTTTCCATGTGCTCCCATGTCACACACAATAGACTTCCCCAAGCATCTCATTGACATGAAAAGTATCACCTGCCTTCATTTAAACCAATCACAGTAAGGGAAATGGAATTACTATGATTTGCTTAGACTAGGGATTGGCAACTTTGGTTGTGAAGAATCAGATAGGAAATATTTTAGGCTTTGTGGGACATACGGTTTCTATTGCAACTACTCATTGTGGCCCCAAGACATTCATAGATAGTAATGGATGGGTGTGCCTGTGTCCCAATGAGACATTTTTACTTTTTCACAAAAATAGATAGTGTCAGAATTGACCCAAGGGCCATAGTTTGCTAACCCCTGACATATATATATATATACACTATTTACAACTGGTAATTGACCCAAACTTCTGGCCAATTTAAACTTGAACCATTTTCTCTCTTTTTAACAAAGGAAGATGTTTGATATTTGTTGGAAGGCAACATGTGGTCAATAAAACTAAAGCACTCAGCCTCTCCAATCTTGAGTCACTTATGGTACAGCTTGTTAGGACTACTCACTTGGAAATGCTGCCTTGCAGGATAGATTTTGAGGATAAGAGCATAGCATGGGAGTCAGGATGCCTGTGTTCAAATCCTTGCTTTGCAACTAGCCAGTCAGATGAACTTAACAAGTTATTAGCATTTCTGTGTCTCATATTCTCATCAGTAAAATGATGATGATGATAATAGTGCATACCTTATATCTAATATATCATAGAGTTGTGGTGTGGATTAAACAACAAACTAGGAATGATCACTCATTTACTTGAGCCATTGTAACTTGTTATATTTGGAGTATGTGACCTACTTCTATGTTGTAGGGGAATCAGAATATGAGGTAAAAACTTTATGCAAACTTCCTTTTCCCAATAGTATTCTTTCTTGGACTACTGTTCTTTAACATTCCCTTCATGACCAATGAATTAATTCATACAATTACATATATGAATGAGTAATAGATACAAGGTTGAGCCACAGTCCAAGAAGTGATAAGACTGCCAGATTTAATTAATGATACTCATGGTCACAGCTGGAGTAAAAAGAAACCCTAACACAATAGATTCAGCCTATGGATTTGGATTCTTTTGGCCTCTACAATCAATACAGATCACTCCAGGATGGAAAGACCAGTAGTGATCCATGTTGATGATGACATCTGGCCAAGGAAACCCATAAAGTTTGTGCCTGTGCTGCTCTGGTTGGTTTTTATTGCTTGCACATAGGTGCAGTTTAACTGATGATTATGTCTTATCCCATCAGCACCACTTGCCCCATGCTTACTGGGTTCACAGCACTATTGTTTACCCAGGGAGAGAGGAGTCCTTTACTTCTTGTCTTTTATTTCTTTTCTTCTCTCTAGGACTCGCGTTCTACAGAATGACTCCTTTCTACAGAACACTAATATAAATACTACTACTCATTTCTATTTTTCAGGATGCCATTAAAATCTGCTATCGATGGTGTTATTGAATAAGCCTTCTTCCTATCCTTCTCTTCATAGACCATATTATTTTCATTCTAATTCAAGTCAGGTTTAACTTTCCTTGCTGTTGAATTTCAGTCTTTCAGAAAGAGAAGGAAAATTTGCCGTCATGTGGAGCCCAATCAACTCAATATAGAAAAGGAGTTAACCAAAGTCATATCGCCTTTAATGCCAGATATTTAATGTTCTTTATGCTACAGAACAATTATTAAGGAAAATTCCAGAACCTATGCAAATTTAGGAGAAGAGTATAATGAATTTCCTATATACCCATCACCCAGGTTCCACAATTTTAAAATCTTATTTCTGCTAAACTTAGGCTGACCACATTTCCATTTCCACATTTCACATCTAAATCAATATGTGACTGCTAACTATCTTAACTTTCCATTGATCTCTCAAAGTTGTTCCAATTTGGGCAATGAATTATATGGCCATCCTATCTACATACCTTACTAACTGCCCCTCCCAACCCCCTGGCACTGCGTTATTTTGAAGCAAATCCCAGACCTTCTATAATCTCATCTTTAAATATTTGTGTATAAATATCTTCTTAATAAGAATTCTTAGCTTGCCATATGTCCATTTTCTCCAAAACCTTACTAAAAATTCTAATCAATAATAAAATATTTGAAAGTACAAAATGCTAGATCCATGCTAGATAATCTCCTCCTCCTCCTTTATTTTTGCAATGTGTTTTTACGCTCCAGATGGACCATTTTGACTAAATTAACTGATCAATGTCAACCTGTGTGACTCATTATTTGACTTCAGGGACTGTTTAGTCAATGGTTTGGCCAAATTCACTGATAACTTTGGCACCTCCAAGTGTACTTCAGTTGCTAAATATATGATATATGGGATGTTGCTTAGGGCTATGGTAAGGCAAAAATTAGATCTAATAAATATTCCTTCTGTATGACTTACTAATTGTAAAATTAAATACATAGGAAAAATCCTTCAGCTTTTGATGTTTCAAAAACCTTTAGTAATTGTCATTTTTTTCTACCATTGTATAAAATATTTATTGAGAAAACCTGTCTGGGTCTGAAAAGTAATTGAAACATGAGAGGATTATATCAGCTACTTTGAGGCTTTCATATAATGTGCTTTTTTGGAGTTGGGGGAGGGGTTTGTGTGTGGCACAGTATTTTGTGTTAGACATTGATTTAAATATGTCATCACTATCTTTTTCTTAAGTTTTAAGATGAATATGACAGTAGTGAAACTGGAACAGAAGAACCACCATGACTAACTCCTAGTGAATAATTACTTTTAGTTAAAGCAGACAGTATCTTTCTTCCTCTACCATATCATACTACAAAACTTCCTCTGCTCTTGGAATTTGCTTCCTAAGAATTCCAGGTTGAGCCACTGCAAAACTACAACACTTGGGAATATTCCATTCAATACAAACCAATAGAGTTCAAGTAAATTTCCAGCTGAGACATTTTTGAGCAAGTTTTATGTCAGGTTTTGTGTATATTAACAAAAGTCTCAAGACCTTTTGACAAGTTCTGAAGGGTTCAGTTCATTTGAAAAGGGCAAAATGAAGACAACTAGTCGTGTGTATGTGTGTGTGTGTGTGTGTTGTGATGTACTTAATTACTGCTATATGGAGAAACTTTGTCTTTACATTTTTCTGTAAACCAGGGTGCAAAAAAAATTTGAGAAGTCATTTCTTTCTGATGAATGCATTGAATCAAGGGAACAGTGGTCAGTCTAAAGTTTTTTATGTTAAAACCCAGGATTCCTGTTCATTATCTCTGTCACTAAAACATAACCCATTTGATTCAAGCACAAGCATCATTGATCTTAGAGTTGCAAATACTGGGAATGGTACCCAACCTTGATCCATTTCCTGACTAGTTTCTCTCTCTCTCATTCTCTCCCTCTATTTCTTTTCTCGTTCTTGGTTTCTCTTGAGGTCTCTTTGCCCTTGGGGTATTACAGCTATAAAAGTTTGTGTTAGAAGTTACAATGCAATTCACTTCGCTTGGCCCTGTGTTTATGACATGATTGGTATCTGTGAGCAGGTGGGGAAATGGAAAAACATTCCATCTGACTCTGAATGTTGCATAGTCTGATTACAGCACAGACGACAAGGCAGATTTCTTTGCTCTGATCCTAGGAACATCCTATTGCTCTTGTTCTGATACCAGGAATAGTTCTGTCTTTTTAGCCTTTTCCAAAGATCAGATTATTTCAGGTTCTGGGCCTTGACGATAACCCTAGTGTGTTATCAGTTGTCAAGGCATGCTCTCTACAACCTTAATACATCCTGACAATCACTATACTGAATGACTCTCTGCCCTAACCTCTAAGAAATGCCCCATACTTGCCAAATATTGCAAATATTTGCAAGTATATATGCAGCTAATGAAAAGAGGTTAAGCCCAAAGCTTTTAGCTTAATTGTACATGCAGTCAAGGTAGAAGTGTCAGAATACTGCATCTTCCTACGGCAGTGACTTGTATTTTCTCATAGTTAAGCCTCAAACCTTTCTAGGCTGGCATGCATAAATAAAAAGATAAGGGAATTGAACTTGTGTCCTGAAAATGGAACTCTAAATACTTAGGAAAGAACCTTCTTTAAGAGTGGGCAGAAATCTGTTCATCTTCCACAAACCTAGAGAATGAAGCAAAGGTCTACTAGCTATAAAAAGATGGAGATAAGAACAGCTGGATAAAGCTTAAATAGCACTTTTTTTTTCTCATTTACATCCTCTTCATGGTTCTGATTTCCCTCTAAGGAAGCATTTCAGAAAGCAAATGAAGAAATGTACCTGGGAATTCATAAATTGCTGAAAGAACTACGGAATGAAGATATTTCGAAAGTGAGGAAAAATCTTTGTAGATGCCACTTTGTTTCTTAATGGTCACCCTGCCTAAATTGATACTCTATAGATAGGCCTAATGTAAATTTTGGAAGGGATTTTTTAATATCTGAACATTTGTTTTGGCAATGTCAGAGTGTCTTTTGGACTGGAAATACCTTTGTTAGTTTCAGAGGATCAGACAGAGTTTTATATGCAAAATGATTTTCTGGAGAAACAAGCATTTCATTAGGCAGCTGCCTGGAAATGTTAAGAGATGCTAATTGCTTGGCAGACTTATAAGAGAAGGGCGCACAGAGGGACGCTCTTGTTACCCCAATTCATGGAAAGCAGAAAGTGACACCAAACTGAATCTAAGAAATGTGTTTTCTGGTTGTGATACTACTTTCTAGTAGCTTTAAATAAAGTTTATATGTAGTTTTAATAAATATATATATTTTTAATAAGACATCAGATAAAATTCAAGACCAAGTAAAACAATTTAATTCGTCAAGTTGTGAAGAGTCTCAAACACAGTAATTGTACTTAAAGAACTAGATGTCTCTCCCAAGAAGCGATGATTCTTACAATGAAAAAATCCTGAAATATCATTAATGAAATACTAAGCAAATAATATCATACTTAGAAGTACAGTCAATTAATGGTCGCTTTGAGTCCTAAGAAATAAATGAAATAATCTACCTACACAGAGAGGCTAGAGAACTGCTAGCAGGTCTTTACTGAAAACAAAACAAAACAAAAGCTTCATTTATTGAATATTTCCACCTTAAGCATCCTGTATTTAGGTAAGACATTGCACCCCACATTGCTGAAGAAATAAAACTTAGCTTCCGAATAAAATTCTTCTAATTATTGAGTAAATAAGTTTTCAATTTTTCAGGAGTATTATGAATCATTTCAAGAGTTATGTAGGTCTTAAAGTGAAACATGGAGTCTTCAACAGTTATTTATGCCTTATAACAAAACCAAAGCATATTTATTGAGTGCTTGCTTGGCATCAGGCACTGTTCTAGTGTTTAACGTATATTAACTAACTTAATCCTTACAACAATCAATCATATCAAGTAGGTACTATTATTATCATTATCTTCTTTTACAAAGGAGAAAATAGGCACTTAGAATTCAAGTA
Source organism: Balaenoptera borealis (assembly GCF_965194805.1). Taxonomy (NCBI): domain Eukaryota; kingdom Metazoa; phylum Chordata; class Mammalia; order Artiodactyla; family Balaenopteridae; genus Balaenoptera; species Balaenoptera borealis. The sequence goes on from NC_138862.1 coordinate 35,514,765, forward strand.
GCTTGCCCAGAGCCATATAATCAAGAGGTGGGAGAGCAAGAATTGAACCCAGGTTAGTCTGGATTCAGCACCTACATCATCAATACTATACCAGTGGTTTTCAAACTTTAGTTTGCATCAGAATCACTGGAAGCTTGTTAAAATACAGATTGCTGGGCCTCAGTCCCAAAGTTCTTGATCCAGTAGGTGTGGGGTAAAGCCAGAAAATTTGCTTTTTAACAAGTTCCCAGGTAATGCTGATGCTGCTGGTCAGGGGTCTACACTTTGAGAAACTGTGTGCTGTGCTATAGTAGTATTAAATTTACTTAGAATCATAATCTCTTTCACTGGACTAGACTGTTGTCTCTTTGAGGACAGAGAGTATGTGTCATATTCGTTTTTCAATTTTCCACAGCTGGTGTTTGCAAGTAGCAAGTAGGTATTCAATACATGTTTGTTCAAAGTATGAAGAATGAATGAATCTCTAGAATCCCCTTTTAAAATGTGAAAGACCCTAGGAGTGATCTTTAATTAAGTTGTCATCTTACAAATAATTGAGTATAATTTCATTTATTAGGAATTAACAAATTAACCACCTAAAAATCCCTGAAGGGATTTATGGCAGGATTCTCTGATGCAAATTATGAGATGTAGTTGGGAACAAGCCAAGCAGCAATGCTTGAGAACAGTCCTGGGTACAACACTGCATTATATAGGACCTGGGAATGGAAATGTGAGTCTTGGATGGGTGAGAGGATCCAAGAGCGGGAAAGGGATATTTTTTTTTTCCCAGAAAAAGTCATCCTGACCCTTTCATTGTTGAAATTAAAAAGTAAAAGATACTTAAATTCAATGGTGAACACATAGGGCAAAACAGAATCATAAAATTTAATGTTGAATTAAGCAGTGAGCTGAACGTTTGGGTCTCCAAATTGGCTTTGAACCCAAAACCACTTAAAAATGGGTAAGTTCACAGTTAAAGGCAATTGGCTTATAGATGAGAGAATGGTCGAAGTTGTTCCAGTTGAACTTCCAGGGAAATTCTCTCCTCAAGAACAACCTTTAATTGTTGCTGCAATTCACTATTCAATCTGGCCAAGAGATAAGGTTGTTCCTTTGCTCAGAAACAAACCTGCTGGAAAAATATGATGTTTATGGACTCCTTTGAAAAGACTGTAGAGAATGTGGCAGAAATAGCCCAGCTTTAGAGGCAGACAGGTATGGGTTCAAAATGCTGGTTCTGCTACTTACTAGCTGTATGCCACTGAGTAAAAATATAATTTAACCTTGATTTTCTCATCAATAAAATACTTGACTCAAAGATTAATATGAAGATAAAACAATTTAACATATATAAATCATACACCAGCAGTGACTGATCCTCACCAGAAGTTAGTTCTCTCTACCTCTAACACTTCTGATTCATGCTACAAATTGAAACACCACACATTTCACTTTGGGGGAAAGTTCTTAGTAAAAAAAATGAATATGTACATTTCTCTCTCCTTATGCATACTACATAGAATAGACTTGGCCTTGTTGGACTATTTGCTAAATTTGCTTACATTATTGTTGTACCTTTTACACGTGTCTAAGCTGAAAGGTCCAAAATTGATTTAATTACCAGATTTTTCTTTTTATTCTCTTGCACCACCTATCAAGAGTAATTTATATTGGCTATGCTTGGTTATCAAGTAATCAGTAATACTTAAAATATCAGTGCTGTAACCTTTGTCCATTTTGTATATCCTCAGATTACTCTTAGAAAAGGTTTGTCTTCTCTACCTTTAAAAAAGAGATGCTAAAGCATTTCACAAATATGTGAAATGGTTAGAAGAAAAAGTCATACGTTGTTAGAATTCAGCTTTTCAATGACTACTTACGTGCTTCCTGTCTGTTAGGTGTTGCTGCTTCACTGAATTACAAACAGTAGAACTGACATTTCCTGTGCATTTGTATTAACCACACCAAAAGTTTTGTTATTATAATACTATAAGAAAGTTTTCGCATCTGGAAATCACCTACTCATCATATGTTTTAATAAGACCATTTGATGCAACCCCTACTTTAAAACTGCGTTCCTTTTTTTAACCATTGCATTTAGCACTTCCCTTCCCCTTGTCCCTTGGTAGTTAGGTTTTGGCAGGAAGTGAGTGAAATAAAAATGAGAAGGAGGTTTTGAGATGCTCATATAACTCTGTGATCATAATTACTCTACTTGGATTAGATTTCATGTTTTTCAAAACAATTTTTCAAGCACATTTCTAAGATTTAGTGCATTTTAAACAAAAGCATCTTTTGCTTTGAAGAGGCGCAGAATATGCCAGCCCCAAATATGCCATTTTGGCATATTGATTATTTTGAGTTAAAGTTACTTAAGAAACAGCCAGTGCAAGAAGGACACTTTGACCCTCCTTTGTCCCTCTGAAAGCAGGAAATAAATCTCCCATGTGAAAGGTACCCTCCCTGTACCAGGAGGGTAGAAGGCATCCTTATCACCACAGGCAGGGAATTCAGGGCTGAGAAGGCTGTACAAACAAGCCTTCTTACTTCACTAATTTACTACCCCAAACCAAAACTTCTTCGTCTTGCCAATTCTTCACAAATTTATTGTTTTTTTTGTCTAATAGGTAAAAAAGCTTCCTGCTTTGGTCACTTTTTGAGTCTCATATTTTTATGAGCTCCCATAAGCATGAAAATTTTTTTCTCCTGTTAATCTGTGTTATGTCAATTTAATTATTAGACCAGCTAAAAAGTATAGAAGGGGAAAGTTTTCCTCCACTACACTTTAAATCCCTATTTCATGTGTTTTTTTAAAAACAAAACAAAACTGACAATAATGATCAAAATGAACTGTTTAAAACATTTGCTGCATTCTACCCAATTATACAGATAATGCCCTCCATTGATCCTTGAAAACATCCCCTTCCCTCTATCTGCTGTGGTCCCTGCTTTCTTGTACACTGTGGACTGTTACAGAGAGCAGGGCTCGGAGGTATTCTAAGAATAAAGCATTTCAATCATTGCTGCCACAGTTGTGGTTGCACATCCTTGTAGTGATAGATTTGTTAGGAATTCATATACACACACTTTTTCATTTTTAAATGACTAAAAAACTCTCTGTGTGGCTTTATATTTTTAATGATGCTTGCTTCAAAACTCTATAGTCTTATAACTATCATTTATAATAAGACCCATTTTTTTAGGTGTCAACACATAGAGATGTAAATATGCTAAGTTACTTGATAATAGGCAATGAAAAATTTCACCTTTAAGTTATTAGCTACACCTTAGTTTCAATTAAGAGTAATGGATTATTTATTATCAATAAAGTAACTGTATCTCTATGAAGCAAGAGCTTAATGACTGCCAAGAAGAATTGAAATAGATAATTTTTTGTGTGTTTAGTGACTGCTGCTCTCTACCACTGCTTCTGAAGCTTCATTCAGTTCCAATAGACCTGAGGCATATGGCAAGATCCCATTTGTAACACAGCCTCCCTACATGGCATGGTGAAGAACTGGGTAGTATCTGAAATTGAGACTAATTAATTAATTGATTGGGCCAGTCATTTAACAAGTACTGAGTACCTACAATGGCTTAAGGATGGTTCTAGGTACTGGGAATAAAGCAGTGAATGAAACAAATTCACCATCCACATGGAGCTCATATTCTAGTGCAGGGAGATAGACAATAAAAAAATAAATCATGATATAATTTCAAGTGGTGATAAATGCTATGAAGCAAAAGTTAAACAGGATAAGGGAATAGAGATTTAATGGGGAGACGATCCAGTTTAAAGAATGTATAGTATTAGAATATGTGATAGCTAACATTTCTTAAAAGATTCTTGGTAATGTCAATATAAATAGTAGACAAAAATTATTTGTTGAATGAAGTAATAAAACACTATTTTCTGTATAATCTCCAAGAATCATTGTTGTAAAAGGTCCACTATGGACTTTGATTAAGAGACAAGAAATTTCAATCTCAGGAGAAGGAAGTATTTGGTGATGGTGGTGGGTGCTATATAAAATGAAGGGTTAAGTAGGAAGCTGTCTCAAGCACAAGGAGTCACTGACATCAAAAGTGTAATTTAAGCTTCTATATACATATATAGGGACAATAGATGACCTAAGTAATAGTGATAGTCCTTATACTATAAACACTTGAGTTCCATGACATCTGACATCAGTGTAGGTGATCAGAAGGAGGAGAGAAATATAGATACATAGAACATCCTTCAAATTCATAAATCAAGGCATTTTCCATTGTGGTGGGTAGCAAAAAATTAGGTGAGGAATGAGTAGGTCTTAAAAAGTCAGTCCTTTATTACTGAAGAATGTGCTTTTGAAACAAGATATCCTAAATCACTTTAGCATACAAACTAGGAGTATACAAAGAGCCATAAGACTATTGTACCTTCCTACCACATGATCTCTACAAACGTAATGGGCTGCTATATCAATAAAAAGTATTTGATTCATTGAAGATCTTTGTCTTCCAACTAGAGTCCCCATTTTCAAAGGCATTCCATGGCCCAAGCTCGTCTTCAGAAACATGAATATTGAATTGGAAAACCTCATAACTTAATACTTTACCCCTCATAGGTGAGATTTTTGTTTATTTGAGGATTAAAGCCTCAAGGGAAAGGCAGGAAGCTCTTGATGGGGTTCTTGATGGGGTTCAAGGCATCAGTCAGATAAGGAGATCTTTTGAGGAGATTCTTAACATTTTTCTAGCTAGTCATTTCACTTAAGAGTAGTGCTGAGGTACTCTGATTACATGAACAGGCAGAAAAATCCATTCATCTTTTTACTAACTTTATTCAAGGTCAAATTTGTTTTAAAACTTCCCTATATTTATCTATTATGCACTCACTACTCACAGTTAAAGCTTTATACTTCACTTATAAAACTAATTAAGCAACAAAGGGAGGAGGGGGAAAGAGAGAGAGAGAGAGAGATACAACAGAAATATCACAAAACCTGAGTCTTTCTTGTTCAATATTCACTTTTACACTTAGCATGTATTAAATTTTCAGCATTTCACCATTTTCTCCTCTTTTGTAAAGCTTCACTCCAGTAGTAACTGAGAGTACTACAGCTTATAAAAAGGGACTTTTATCCATAAAAGAGATTTTCTATTGAATGAATCAGAAGATAAAACCAAGGCACTTTTAAAATATATCTCTATCATTTTTTTCTCAGCTTGTTGCTCTAGACCTTGGGTTTAAACTAGTTCAGAATCAATCAGCTCAACTCAGAAATAGAATGAAAGACTTCTCAGAAGAAAGTGAGAACAGAGGAAAATATATATATTTTAAATCACCTATCGTTCCTTGTAGCTCAGACAGAATTTATCAATGTCTCACACAGGATCGGGGCACGTGGTGAAGCACTTACGCATGGAGAGCAGATGTGCAGGTCAAGCAGCCAACATTGTCACATGAATTGCAAGGTGGGTTGAGAATCATTAGAGAAGATAGTAAAACAAGGTGCAAAAAAAAGTGGCTATTCCATAAAAATAAAATCTACCTTTCATTAGTTCTTAACCAGAATATAATGGTAGTTGAAAACAAGTTTGGGTTGACCTCAGAAAAGCAGTCGATTTACAAATTCACAACTCACAGGAACACTATAAAATAAAATTGGAAGCTCTTTGAGGTAGAAAGGAAGACAGCTTTCTACTTTCTTTTGGAACACCTATAGAGTTATATTCATGCAGGTGGCTTGGTGAACTTTTTAGAAACATTATTTAATTGATTTTTGAAAATTCATTTTATCAAGTATTATAAGACTGCAGATTCTCAAATTTAATATTTTTAATACAGATCTTCCTTGACTTAATGATGAGGTTACATTCTGATAAACCCATCATAAATTGAAAATATCATAAATTGAAAATGCATTTAATACTCCTAACTTACTGAACATCATAGCTTAGCCTAGCCTACCTTAAAGGTGCTCAGGACACTTACATTAGCTACAGCTGGGCAACAGTACCTAACACAAAGCCTATTTTATAATAAAGCATAGAATATCTCATGTAATGTATTGAATAATGTACTGAAAGTGAAAAACAGAATGGTTGTAAGTGTATTGGTTGTTTGCCCTCTTGATCACGTGGCTGACTAGGAGCTGTGGCTCAGTTGCTGTTGCCCAGCCTCGTGAGAGAGTATCTTGCCGCATGATCGCTAGCCGGGAAAAGATCAAATTTTTGTAAAGTCAAAAAATTACATGTCGAACCATCCTAAGTCGAGGACATCTGTATCTAGTATTATTTCTAATGCAGACAAAGTGGCAACCTGGAAGCATGTTGGGTATGCCCAATAAGAGTAAATGCTTCTCCTAACGTAGAATATGAATATGAAATAAAGGAATTAATAAGGATTCCCAGGAGACCAAACCTAACTATGTACTGTGTACACGGACAGGTAAAGGCCTTAGGGGTAAAAGATTAACAATGCTCGTGTGTCTGCTGTGTCAGGATCATCAGTTAACCAGCAGTCTATCATGCCTAAGTAATCACAGTGATGAAAGGAGAGCCTTGCCTTTGGAGGAAAGGGAAATTGATGGGAGACATATATTACCATTAACTCAGGTAGAGCAGAACTCATTTTCTTCCAGTTTCTCTTTTCTGACTAGCCATCCTTAATTTTTTTTTCTTTTCTAAACCTCATTTTTATGGGTGTTCTGAAAATATTGGTTATTGATTTTACAGTTATCATGAAGTTGATAAATGCTCAAAGTGCCTGCCCTAGGCCAACTTTTAAAAATAAATTTGTGAAAAGATGAGAAGCTACTAAAAGAAAGTGGTGATGCCCATGAATGTTGGTTTCTGTTATATTTATACCACATTGGTCTCTCTCATTTGTCATTGAAGATCCTTAACTCATTCATTAATTCATCTATGCATAAACTTGAGGGTCTGCTGGGTGGCAGGCACTGTGCATGGGGCCAGGGATAAAAAGATGAATAATACTCCCTTCAATTTTCCAGGAGATTTTATTCTCTGGGGACACTAGTCAAGGACCAGTTGATAATGAAACTGTCATAAATGTTATGCTACAGGCTTGCATAGACTATTACAGGGGAGCAGAGAAGGGTGCAGTCTATCTTTAAGGGAAAGATTGCATCTAACTTGAGTCTTGCATTCAAATCAGAATTAGCTTGGGAGGGGAGAGTGTTCCAAGCCAATCACACAGTGGCTCTGACTGAGTCATAGTACACTTACTCTAGGCAAGCCCCCCTCAGTGTCCTGCCTGGTAGGCCCTCTGTATACAGTAGTTGGAGGAAGAAATCTACATATGTGGAATGGAAATTTTACAAAGATATCTCTAAAATATTTGGGTGAAATAGGATTCTTTTTATAGGGCTGAGATAGTATAGCTTCTCAGGAGAATAGTAAATTACTTCCACCTTTAACATGACAAAGATTCTCTCATTAACCAAAGTCTACTCAGGCTCTGCTGAGCTCTCTTTCTACTAGGCCTGAACACCCCATGTTTGTCTCTGCACTGTCCAATTTCAGTAAGAACCCTGCTAAGTTGGCTTCACCAGAATCCCCTATCCTGCATATCTGATCACGCTCCTTATCTAATCAGGTTCCTTATCCTCCACCATCTGCCAGGTGATGACTTTTCTTAGGTTGGTTTAGCCAGAATCCCCCTTCCGCTGATGTTTCCTCTTAGTACTTTTTCACCCACTGATTCGCATCCTGCTTTTTGGTTACAAATTTCCATTTGCCCATGCTGTATTTGAAGTTGAGTCCAATCTCTCACTGTAGGATTCCACTGTTGGCGGGGGGGAGTCCTTACACCTTTCTCCATGGGTCCTCGAATACAGTCTTCCTTACTGTGCTTTAAGAAGTGTTACTGAATAATTTTTTCTTTAACTAAACTTTTTGTTGTTATTGCTGGTCTGTTTCTCTCTTTCATGTCTCTTCATGAATAACAACAGTGTGGTGCTATTATAGCAGTGAGTGAGAAAATTACAGAGCTGAAGGGACAGAAGTAATTCTAAAACCATAGGTACTTTCTAAAAATTACTAATGATTAATTAGCATATTTTTGGGACTTCAATAACAGTGTAAAGTAGTTTTGTAATTAATTCACGCAAACTCAATGGAAGGTAGTAAAAGCAAATGTTCAGTCCATACTATTGTTTGTATAAAATGAATCCTTTAAACCAAAAGTTAATACTTAAGAGGCCAATTTAATTTCTCAATATCATATTATCTGGTAAAATTTACAGGGATAGGCAAATGTTAATAGTGGATAATCCCTAATATCTATTGAGCATTGCAAAAGTGGTTTTTATAAAGGCAGATCAGGCATCAGTGTGAATATGGGAGATACTTTACAGAATTTTTTTAACCCTCTATCCCCATAGAGGATAAAGTATATCCTCTATGTTTTGATTTAGCATTTTGAGATAATTTATTTTTCCTGCTTGAACAGAACTGGTCATGTTTTAATTCCATACACTGTCATACGAAATAATAAAAAATAGTTGAACCAATAATGACTCCCCTTCCCCATGCTCACCCTCATCTCTTTCCATCTCTGACTGGGTCTTAGATAGAAATATATAATAAGAGGTCAGAAAGAACTTCTGTTTAACAAGCTTGGGAGCTGTGGACTAGTAGCTTGCTCTGCTCCAAATGGACAGACATCTCTTCTTCATTATCTAATAAAATGCTTGGAGTTGCTGAGGGAACAATTTGATTGGGCCAGATGCGTGGTTGGGGGATGATTTTTAATAAACATTTCTCCTGCCCTAATCCAAGAAGCTTTCAAGAATCAGTGCATTATGTGCACAAGGCTCTGGACTACCAGTTTTACATAAATATTTTATCTAATTCCCATAATAATTCTATGAGAAAGGTACATATAACTCATTTTACCAACGTGGAAATTAAGGTTTATAACTAAGCAGCTTATCAAGGACACAGAGTAAGTGGTAGAAGAGAGATTTAAATCCAGATCTTACTTTTTAATTCCAAATCCAATGGTCTTAACTACTATATTAAAGTAGGCATATTTTTATTGTTTATATCCTGGCAACATTATTTGTGTGCAGGGGAAAACATCATTAAAGATAGATCCCAGCAGTTAGATGAGTTTTTAATTCACGTATGTAATTCTACGTAAGTCTAAACTACTGCCACAGACAATGAACTCATTGCTGGCATTCTCATTAATGTGGTTCGATTATTATACGTCTACATTTCTTAACTGGGTTTCAGCAAAATCTGTATTTAGTTGAGCCTGAAAGAAATCTAATACTTTGCCTGTGACTTTCAGGGAAGGATGTGTGCACGCAGTGTAAAAAACCTCCTAAATTAAATTTGCAAAATAAACTCATCATTTCTAGTTGTCTCTGTTGTGCATAAAGCACAAGGAGTGCTTATGCTATTGCTCTCAGAGGCCTTTTTATACACTGTGACAGGTTGAAGAACTGCTGTAGGAAAGAGTCTGGAACAGCAGAGGCTGGCCATACAAGTCACCTCTTGTCTTGCCTTGTTAATATCAGTAGAGTTTAAGAAGGTCCGACACCTGTATGTGATTCAGGGAATTAGGATCAAAGAGATTCTTCCATGATCTGACTTTGGTTTGCACTCCCAAGTGTGCGTTGCTTTTGCAAATCTATTTTTCATTTTGATCATCTGAAAAAAGAAGTTTTTCTGCTTTAGCTAGAGGCAATAAAACATGGATATAGAATCGATGAATCATAAATTAGCTATTCAAAGATTCATTAAGTATAAGCTAGATAGCATACCTATTTAGGGCATGCTGTTATTAGAAGTGGTCCATGGTTGTGTTCATAGATATAGGTGTCTCCACTATTATGCTATGAGAAATAAACATATCTTTTAAGAGAGTTACACTGGTAAGCCTTGCAAAGCCACTTCATTTAACACAGAGATGACAATTCTCTTTAAGATACAGAACTTAGGTAAAATTACTACTCTTTGTTACAGGTAGTTTATGGCTGCCTGCCAAATGGTTCTAACTCACTGAATGACATCTAAGGGAGACTAGGAAGAGCTACATACACTGGTGATACAGGAAAGAAATCGAATGACTGAGGTGGAATTCTATGAGAGGAAAGCCATTAACAGAAATATTATTAAGCATTTAGAGAACACTTTGCTTATAAATGCTTTATAATAATTTTTATTGATTCATAGAGGCTTTCAATAGCAGCAGTGTCAATTCTGTGATACTGTTCTCTCGGACATTTAGGCTGAATATTTTTGGTTTAATATATTGGAGGATCTTGCTGACATCAACCTACCTTTAAGACGGAGGCATCAAAATACTCGGACAGGTCACACTAAAAAATTTAGCTTGAGAGACCCAAACCAATTTTTTTTAGATTTTTTTTTCCTTCAGTCACTGGAAGTTTTTGGGCTGGTATATTCTTCCCATTTTACAGATTAGTGAAATGAAGCTGATCTTTCTCATTTTACAGATTAATACAATTAATAACTTGATAAAATGAATACGCCAGTTGTAAATAGAGACAAGGATTTAGCTTCAAATTAGTTTTGTTTGTGAACTCGCTTTCCAGTTGTTAATAGTAAATTTCCATGCCTAGTTGTATTCACGTGTTTTTGGATCATATGGACAATGTGAAACAAGATTTCCTTATTTTATATTTTAAATACTACATAATTTAAATATTATTGAATATATGAAAATTTGGCCAATTACTTTCTTTAAATGAGACAGAAATAACTCATAGATTTTCAGAAACTCTATAAATGTGCATTTTGAATGATATGTTCAACAAAATTCCCTTGAGTTTATGTTTTGTGGACCATTCTGTAGTTCAGCCTGCGTGTGGAATTTTAAATGGTCTATATCAAGGGTGAACCATAGCCCATGGTTTAAATCCTGCCTACCACCTTTTGTAAATAAAGTTTTAGAACAGAGCCATTATTTATGTATTGTTTGTATTTATGTATTGATTTTGTGCTATAATAGCAGAGTTTATTAGTTGTGACATAGACTGTATGGCCTGTAAGCCTAGAATATTTATTATCTGGACTTTAAAAAGAAAAAAGTGCTGACCTCTATTCTACACGATACAAGCAGAAAACTTAGTCCTCATTTATTATAATAAAATATATAAGGGTTTACATACATAAATATACATGAGGTCATGCAAGTAACATTTATTGAACTTACATTAGGTACCAGCCAGGGTGTTTAAAATGTCTGTAATAAAGAGATTAAACTTCAAGATTAAGGAAATATCCTATCAAAAGTTTCTCATCTCCCAACTTTTTACTGATATGTTTTCAGCAACCTAGAAAGTTGCCAATAAGCCAACACAGGAAGTAGAGAAATATTAACTCACTAGACATGGATTCAATTCCATTTCATCCCATTTCACTTACACATAGTCAGCTAGCCATTGCATTTGCACTTAAGCCAACATAAGATATTTAAAATGAGACTTATATATTACGCTTCTTAGAATTCATTTATCAACCTACTTACAGCAATCAAAGGGGATTAAGGGAGGGAAATTCTCTTACTGTATAATGTTTTACAATGTACCAAATCAAGGGAAAGCAGAGCAATATTATAATTCCATGGTTCTAAAATTCTGCATATCCCAAATAGTTTTTCAAAGAATTGTCGTGGACATAATGCTATGTATTTCACAAGTAGTACACCGAGAGTGCCTCTGAACTGCTAAGGAAAATTTAGAAGTTTCAGAGTTCAAAAAGCCAGGAAAACCATTGTAATAGCATGATTATGACCCAAGCTTTTCAATGTAGTTATCCTAATTTGGTAGAAACACAAAGATCAAGTAATTACCTGTACTTTAGTTTTGTTTTTGTTTTAGTAATCCTTTTTAGCCAGAAAACTGGACCACTGATCAGGACCTTTTTTTTTATTTATTTTTTTAATTTATTTATTTGGCTGCGTTGGGTCTTCGTTGCTGCACGCAGGCTTTCGCTAGTTGCGGCGAGCAGGGGCTACTCTTTGTTGCGGTGTGCGGGCCTCTCACTGCGGTGGCTTCTCTTGTTGCAGAGCACAGGCTCTAGGCGCACGGGCTTCAGTAGTTGTGGCACGTGGGCTTCAGTAGTTGTGGTCCGCGGGCTCTAGAGCGCAGGCTCAGTAGTTGTGGCGCACGGGCTTAGTTGCTCCGTGGCATGTGGGATCTTCCCAGACCAGGGCTCGAACCCACGTCCCCTGCATTGGCAGGTGGATTCTTAACTACTGCGCCACCAAGGAAGTCCTGATCAGGACCATTTTTAAATAAAAAACTTGCAAGAACAACTTAAGACCATAATTCATTAGAGGGTTATTACTGTAATATATGTGCTTATTTTCCCAACTTGCACATTCAACCATTTTGAATGCTCAGTAGATTAATTCATAGCCAAGGGAAAGTTTTTCTAGACTATAAGACTATTTATTAAGCACTATGGCAAACACAAAATGTAATAAATAAATTTATATTCAATTCAATGAGCATAACATACCAAATTTTTTAAATGGCAAAACTATTACATGAACTACATAAGCTATGATATAGATTGCATTACAGGTACATTTGATTTAACAATCTCCTGTAAAATTCTGCCAACCTTTTACTGGCTTTAGCCACAGTTGTTATTATATTGAAAAAGTGAACCTAGGTAAACCAAATATAAGGGCATAAATTTATTTTATGTTTTATCAGAATTCGTCTTCTGACTCGATTTTCTCTTAGATTTAGTCTTGCAATCCTAGGAAGAATAGTCTTATGCAATCAATTAGAGTTGAGATGTGAGTGAATTAGGAAGTGGTCATTTTTCTCTATATAACATCAACCGTGGATATATAGTGGTAAAAGTATGTTCAAACAGGTATGACAATAATATCCCTTCCCTCCCCTCCCCTCATCTCTCCTCCCCTTCCCTTAGCTTCCCTTCCTTCCCTTCCCCTCCTCTCCCCTCTCCTCTCCTTTTTTCTGTACAGCTCTTATCATCTTCTGTCACTCTGTATAATTCACTAATTTGTTATGTTTACTGTTCATTGTCTGCCTCTCCTGGTACATTATAAAGCTTATGAGGGCAGGAATTTTGTTTGTTTTGTTCCTGCTTTATCTTACCTGCCTGTAACTTACTTGGCATACAGGAGAAATTCAGTATATATATGTGGAAGAAAGGCAGGAAGGCCAAAAGGAGGGAAGGAAAGAATGGCTACCATTTGAAAGCATTATTAAGGTGAACCAATAAGAAATATATGATAGCAACACAGTGAGGTACATCAACAAATTAGTAAAATCCTTGAGTAAATTTTTTCTTTCTTCTCTTCCACTGGGGTTACATTTCCCCTAAACAATGAGACCTGGCTGAGAGTACCTGGGAGATGAAATCCAATCCATGCCTCCACTTACCAAATCCTGAATCCTGATGTGACTTGTTCTTACCCGGAGGGAGAACCTTTTCCTAATGAACACAGAGCCCAGTGTGGGCCAGCTATAGCCTTTGCAGCTACTCCTAATTTGCTATAATCTTTATTCTTGACCTGATAGTCTGCCAATGCAACACAGGTTTTTCTTATTCATACTGTTGATTTGCCCTCCATTTAGTGTATTTTTTCCTATTAAAACAACTTTCTGATTCTTTTTTGCTTAAAGTCTTATTTCTGTCTTCAAGAGAGACACATTCCACTGATAACCTTCATTGTAGAATTCTATCAGAATTCTATCCTCAATGAATGAGGATTCCCCTTGCATACAGAACACAAGGCTTTTTTTTTTTTTTCTGAAATAGAGATCAAACTTGCTATAGAATGAAAGATTAGTCACCATTTTTCACCCCTCCTGGCACCCACATTTTCCCCTTGGTTTTATCATGGTTAGAGTATTTCCCTGACCTTTGACTTAGGGCTCAGAGTTGTGATGTGCTTTGGCCAGTGGCACATTGATCGGAGTGATGCTGTGTTCTAAAAGGCCTCAGGCATTTCCACTTGCCCTTTTGTACCTCTGCCATTGCTGCAAATAAAACAAGGCTCAGAGAACCTGCTGGTAAAGAGAGGGTGGAAGACATGTAGAAGAGGGCCATTCTAGCTGACCCAAAGAACTGCCCTCTGGAGCAGATGAGCTCCAGCAGCCACAGGGGGAAGAAGATCCACCAGACAAGCCTACACTCAATTAACCAACCTGTAGATTCATATGAATGATCAGTTTTGTTTCAAGCCCCTGAGTTTTGTGTTGGTCTGTTAGGCAGTATTTTTAGACAATGGCTAACTGAAACAAAAGCTAACTCTATTTCTTTTGTGAACACCCCAAAGCAACATTTATACACAATTCATAAAATATATGCCATGTGTGACACCCAATATCAAGGTAAGATATTTGCCTGAAAGCAATTATCTAGAGATAATTGAGACTTTGGGAAATGATGAAACTTTTGAATGAACTAAACTCTGGATACTCCATCTTACTTGCTACCTTCTTAAGACAAATAGCTGAGTTTATTGCATTTTATAGGTAAACCTAGACTGAGAAAACCTTTGATTTATTATGGTGTTCTTTCAGATGCATAAATATGTAAGAAGGACATCAAAAATATTCTCTTTTCATTATACTACAAACCCAAATTATAGCACTGTTAGCCTCTTCTAATAAATTCTTTTGATATACTCTGGCCCTCGAATTCAAGGTTATAAGTTTGTAGTTATTAACTATTATATTTCAGTTCTGTGATGCTGGGGGCTCTGCAAACTACATTTTTCCTTTACCAGCTACTTTCCTGTTAGTCCTGCCAATGGAGGGCACTAAAGTTGCTGAACAGCGGTGAAGAGAGAAGGTACTTGCTTCTTCCAGGGGTCTACTTCTGTCAACCTCATCTCAATAGTAGCATCTAAACTCTGAAGTAGCTGTTGGTTCCAGTTTCTTGCTTTCTTCCTTGTTCTTAGAACCAACCTCATGGCATTTGTTTGGAGAAACTAGCAACAATCTGGTAACACCCTCTTATCCAGGTTAGCAGGACACCTTCTTTGACCTCTTAAGATACCAGTCATAGTCAGAGGTTCTCACTTCTGAGAGCTCTACCTCACAGCTTCTCAAAGCATCTTCTCTAGTGTCCTGATAACATCAATCTCTTCCTCTGTTCCTCGAATTCTAAGGGTGATAGATGCTTCCTTTTCTTACTATCTCTGTGTTAATCCAGTGTGCCCTTTTTGACTGTTCATTCTTCCAATAACTCTAAACAATTCCTATATTAGATTCTTTCTGTTGAACTAACTAGTGTGTTTTCTGTTTGCTGGCTGTACTCTGATGATATGGTACCCAATTTAAATGTCAAACTCCTTAAAGACTAGGCCTTTTGACTTGCTTTTTTGCCTTCTCTGCCCAGCTCATAGCTTGCTATAGAAATGCTTGTTCTATGTATAGTCACAGAAGATTTCCCAGGCCCCATATTCTGATCACTAGGCATCTGTTTTACATCGTTTGTACCTAATACATTTTGATGTCTATTGGCTTAGTCATGTTAAGTGGTTCATTTGCACTATTCCCCTCATCAGACACTGAGATCTAATTGTCATGCTCTCTGCATCCTTCCAATTGTTTCTCTCTGACATGTTGTCATTATTTGGCTCATTTCTATCCTCAGGGAACAATGTAGCATCCTCATCCTCATCAGCCACTTGATGAGACTGAACAGTGTCAATGACAGCCTGCCTCTCACTTGAGTTTTCATTATCTGCCTCCAATTTGGCAAAACTTCCCTTTGCAAGTGTTGATGTGGGGCTTTCACATTAGGCCTATTAGTTTTAAGTAAGGGGTGGCCGTGGCCAGTTCTAGTCCAGTTCCCTTGTGCCTCCTTTCCTCTTAGCGTTCCACTGGTCATTATTAACTTATAACACACTACTGTGTAATAAAATCTGTAATTAGTGCTGAGAAAACAGCTAAGAAGCAATGTCTGAGACTTCCTTCAGCATTCACTGCACTGTTTTACAAAATCTCAAAATTTTTTCCCTAGGTCAAGCCAGCCCTGAGGTTTATTGGCTCTTCTTTTCCATTATTTCTTCACACATATATTGTTGGTTCTGCATATTGTCACTGAATCAGAGTCCTCCACATGCCATGGTAGAATTTGGTATTGACTACAAGGTTCAGAGATGAAGTTTTTTCACTTTTTGGTTTTTTTACCCCAAACTAACAAGATGAATGGTGATTTGTATATCTCAAGAAAATTTCTCCTAAAGCATTAGCTTGAAATGTTATCCATGTCAAATGTCTATGCACTTTTGCCATTTATTTTCCAAGTATAAAACACTTGGTAGCAGCCTCTGAAGAGAAGTATTTGTTATTGCATCCTATTTCTAATGCTTACCTATGAGTTCTTTGGAAGACAGGAAAGCAAACAACCAAAGTGAATTGGAATTGAACTGAGTGCAACACTCAGGACATTTTCAAAGTGGATTTCTAAATACAAAAAAATGTATCTATACCCACAGTTTTTTTCCTTCCTTCCTACTTTCCTTCCTTTCTTTTTCTTTCTTTCTTTCCCTTTCTCTTTCTTTCTTTCTTTCTTTCTTTCTTTCTTTCTTTCTTTCTTTCTTTCCTTCCTTCCTTCCTTCTTTCTTTCTTTTTTTCTTTCTTTCCTTCATCAGCTACATTCCATGGAATCTGACTTTTATACCTGCCATCATGTATGATTGAATGTTAACCAAATGGAAGAAAACATTGAAAAGGGGGTGGGGAGTCTTATTTTAGTAACAGAAAATGTAAATTCAGAATTTTGATGTATTTATTTTAGTTGTTTCACCTACGGAAGATCCCTGTCCTTTCCCTTTCTCCAAGGAAATTTAATGGCTACTGGCTGGTAATCAGACATAAGTTTATAAAATACTAGATATTGTTTTAGGGAAAAGTTTGGAAGGGTAGTGATTTAGGGAAGAAAACAGGTAGAAGGTGAAATTCTGAAGACCAGAAGTTTCACTGAATAAAATTTGTAATGAAGAAGACTGGTTGAAAAGCAAGAACTATTTCCCATGAATTTTTTCAGACTGCTGAGAAAGTATGCTATCACCATTTTCCCTGCCATGTCTTTTTTGTTTCCTACTTAGAGGCAGGATGTTAAGGAGTGCAGGATCAATGCAATAATGATGTAAATAACGTATAGTATCTTCTTCTGGCTCAAAGAGTGGTGGCATTTCTGGAAGGAAGTAAACTGGGTCACACAGACAGTGCATGAATTCAAGGTGACCCACAAAGGACAGTGCTGCACGTTTCCATATCTGGAGGCTTTTTCTGGGTCAAAAGAATGCACTTTGCCTTTGCTTCAGGCAACTTGAGCCAGCTGGACTCCATCCAGGAAGATAATGCTGACAAATCCCAGGGAAGCAAGAAGCAGCAGCTCCTCTCTCACTGTATGCTATGTGATATCACCATCTCTTCTAAAAGTCTCGTTGTCCACTTGACATGTAGTAATAACTAAACCATACATATCTGTGTTTGTTAGAGGCCAAATAGTAGCCTTGAGTATTGAGTCAGAAGTTTCTGCACCTACAGGTGACCCAGCATACTCTATAAAGCACTTCTATCTATAAAGGATTACAATCATCTCTTAATTCTTAGTGGAGAGTGAAAAAGGATTTATGGGACACCTACTATGAACTAGCCCTTGTTCTATGTACTTATATATATGCTCACTTAATGCTAAGAATGACGATTATTTGTTTTGTAGATCAACAAACTGAATATTGGGATCATTAAGAAGAACTCTGGAATGAAGCTCCTGTTATCCTTAGTTGAGAGAAGAAGAAAGTGAACTTAATTTGTGTCCTAGGAAATATGAGCATGAATATAGATGATAGTATTATTTTTAATAGAGAAAAACAGCCCTGTAAACTACTCAAGTGCAAGAAGTTTAAGTAAGTTGGTTTTGGTATATATATATCTCCAATGGAATACTGTAAAGCAATGGATATAAATAAAATACATCTATACCTATCAACATGGATAACCCTCAAAAACATGATGTTGAATGAAAATTTCTAAAAACAGAAAAATATGATTCTATTAATATGGAAAATACATGAAATGAAAATAATATATTATTTAGGAACACAAAGATATGTTGTAAAACTGCAAAGGAAAACAAAAAAATAATAGATAAAAAAATTCCTCTGGAGTAGGGAGAGGGATTTGGGAAAAGATATTCAGGAAGCTGGATAAAATTCTGTTTCTTAAACTGTATGGTGGATACCTAGGAGTACAATTTTATTATTGTTTTAAACTGTACAGGTTCATTATATACACTCTTTATGCATGAGGCAAAAAAAGGACAAGAAAATAAAGACAAAGTAATCAACTTATAATATGATAAATTCAGAGCCCTGTCCACCATGCTATAACAGCCATGAATGATGTCCAAAATTCTGTTTACTTCCACATATAAGCAGAAATCTTTGTTAAGACACTAAAGAAGAGATATGGAGGACTGAGTATAAGAAACAGTGTATATAAATGCATACAGGAAAGTTTATCCAAGATATATAAAGAAATCATAAAACTCAATAGAATAAAGCCAAACAATCCTATTAAAAATTGGGCAGAGGATCCCACTACTGGGCATATATCCTGAGAAAACCATAATTCAAAAAGATACATGTACCGCAATGTTCACTGCAGCTCTTTTTACAATATCTAGGACATGGAAACAACCTAAGTGTCCATCGACAGATGAATGGATAAAGAAGATGTGGCACATATATACAATGGAATATTACTCAGCCATAAAAAGGAACAAAATTGAGTTATTAGTAGTGAGGTGGATGGACCTAGAGACTGTCATAGAGGGTGAAGTAAGTCAGAAAGGGAAAAACAAATACCGTATGCTAATGCATATATATGGAATCTAAAAAAACGGTACTGATGAACCTAGTGGCAGGGCAGGAATAAAGACGCAGATGTAGAGAACAGACTTGAGGACACAGCGGGGGGCGGGGAGGGGAAGCTGGGACGAATTGAGAGAGTAGCATTGACATGTATACACTACCAAATGTAAAATGCATGGCTAGTGGGAAACTGCTGCATAGCACAGGGAGATCAGCTCAATGCTTTGTGACGACCTAGAGGGGTGGGATAGGGAGGGTGGTAGGGAGGCTCAAGAGGGAGGGGATATGGGGATATATGTATACATATAGCTGATTCACTTTGTTGTACAGCCAAAATTAACACAACATTGTAAAGCAATTATACTTCAATAAAGATATAAAAAAAAATTGGGCAGAGGAACTTAATAGACATTTTTCCAAAGAAGACATACAGATAGCCAACAGGTATATGAAAAGATGCTCAGCATCACTAATCATCAGGGAAATGCCAATCAAAACCACAATGAGATATCACCTCACATCTGTTAGAATGGCTATTATCAAAAAGACAAGAGATAACAAGTATTGGTGAGGATGCGGAGAAAAGAGAACCTTTGTACACTGTTGGTAGGAATGTAAATTGGTGCAGCTACTATGGAAAAGAGTACGAAGGTTTCTCAAAAAATTAAAAATAGAACTACCATACGACCCAACAATTCCACTTCTGGGTATTTGTTCAAAGGAAACAAAAACATTAACTTGAAAAGATATCTGCACTTCCATGTTCATTGTGGCATTATTTACATAGTTGAGATATGGAAACAACCTAAGTGTTCATTGATGGATGAATGAATAAGTGGAATATTATCCAGCCATAAAAAAGAATAAAATCTTGTCATTTGAGAAAACATGGATGGACCTTGAGGGCATTATGCTAAGTGAAATAAGTGAGGTAGAGAAAGATAAATACCCTATGATCTCATTTATATATGGAATCTAACAAAGAAGCCAAAAAACAAAAATTGAACTTACAGACACAGAGAACAGACTGGTGGTTGCCAGAGGTGGGGTGGGTGGATGAAACGGGTGAAGTGGGTCAAAAGTTATAAACTTCCAATTATAAAATAAATAAGTTTTGGGGCGTTTAATGTACAGCATGGTGACTATAGTTAATAATACTGTAGTGTATATTTGAAAAGTTGCTAAGAAAGTGGATCTTAAAAGTTCTCATCATGAGAAAAAATATTGCAACTGTGTAGCAATGGGTGTTAAGTAGACTTATTTTGTAATCATTTCACAATATATACATATATTGAATTATTATGTTGTACACCTGAAAGTAATATAATGTTGTATGTCAATTAAATCTCAATTAAAAAAGAGAAAGTATAGATTTTATTTTCAACCCTGGCCCTAGCTTGTTCATTCACTTGACTTCTCATTTAGCACCTTTGTTAGCTCACATTCTATAGACGCTGTGTATTAGTGTCCTTCAAACACTTATAATCCAAATGAGAATTTAAAAGATTTACCGAGATGTATTGAATGACCCTTGCCCCAAATCTCTAGATATAGGTAAATAAATTATAATAAGGGTTTAAAGACTGGAAATAAATTGGTGGTGAATGAAATTATAGGGTTAAATTTCTGGAGCACATTGCAGTACTATAAGCATAATTATAATCTCTTGTTTTAGATAATAATTCAGAAGGCAGAGACAAAGTCTGTTATAATTCTTTTTGAATTGTTCCCGGTAGTTATAATATTTTGAATGCTAAAATGGAAAGATTGTCTTTATGGCAATTTCTATTTTTCAGTGTTTATTTAGGAAAAGTACTTGAGATTATTTTAATGGGAGAAAAAATTAAAGATTATTTTGACAATTTTGGTACACCTACAAACAAAGCAAGGGTGATAAAATGGGAATTATTTGTCTTGAACCAGCTGTTATAGAAGAGCTTTGGGCTAAGAATCAGCAGATCTATTATTTAGTCCCTGCTTTGTCACAAATTCCCTGTCTGAATCATCACTATGAAAGTTTTGGGGAGAAAATTGCCTCCAAAGTCCTGTTCACTCTTGCTGATCTTTTCTCCAAAGCATGCCATGCTTACCAGATGATTTTTCCCCTCTTTAACCCCAGAATGTGATCTTTTCTGCTTGGTGCTCTGTCCTGGAGGCCAGCTCTGCTCTTTCCATTACGGGCACAGGCAGGTGCCCCCAGCCCTCTCCTATCGTGATTGGCTGGGAGCCTGGAACCATAAAATGGCGCCCGTACCTCTGTTTCTACAAAGCTGCCGGGCCGTTTCCGCTTTGCAGCTGCCTGTCTTGAATGCCAAGTTCTAGTTGCGAGTGCTGACTGGCCACCTGGCCAGGGCCATGCAGCCAGCTGCCGCTTACAGCTTGAGGCTAATATATAAGCATTCTGATGCCTAACCTCAGCCTTCTCTGAACTCACTTCTGCTCCCAGTTCTTTTTCTCAGTGAGAGTTAAATCAGGGTTGATTCCTTTCTTCTTCCCTCATGTGCTTCCTTCTTCCTTTCCTTTCTGTGTAAAACAAATATTTGCAAATTGCCTATCAAGTGCTCTGCATTGTGTGAGGATAGAGTCTTTTATTTATATCTATGCAAATATGTGAGAATGGAGGTTTCACGTGCAGGGAAAAGTGAAGTAAAGTCTCTCAAACATAAAAAAAGAAAAAGAAAAAGTTACCAAATTCTATTCCCGTAACTAACAAAATTTCATTTCCCCATCGTTCTTGGAAGTCACCTGCTCCCAAATGTTGCTTGGTGCATTTAAATGCTATTCAACAATCGCAGCTGACAGTTGTTGGCTGACTGTTTCTGACATAGCTCATATCTCTCTCACGATGTTTTTGTTTTGGTATACAGGCAGAGCCGTGTATCCGACAGTTAACCTAATATATTTGTTATTCTCTTGGGTGCCTTTTTGCAGCTAAAAATGATTCCATGTTGTTTCCTAATGGGAATTTTGGTCCAACACTGAGTGGTAGTAGCTGGTCAATCCTTAGGTTTTAACCCCTCAGCATCTCCTCTTTGCTTTTAAGAGCTCGTTGGACAAAAACCAAGGTAGCAGTTAGAATCCAGAGGAGCCCAGGGGGAGATGTTTATGAATGCATGGTGAGAGCATATCTAATAATTCCTATATTGGTGTTTCAAATTCTCCCCTGGTGTTTGTGAGTATCTTGACAATTAGAAGAAAATATTACCTCCTAAAAATTGCATCTTCATTTCAAACTAAAGAACTAAAAAAATACTTAATTTTATGGAAGTTGGATGAACTTTTATCTATCTTTTCTTTTTCTTTCTTTCTTCTTTCTTTCTTTCTTTCTTTCTTTCTTTTTTCTTTCTTTCTTTCATCTTTCTCTAATAAAGCTTATTGGTAGAAATATAAATAACTAGTTCTGGAATGTTTTGCCATCTGACCTATTTTCTTCATAATCAGACGACACACCTTTCCTATTAGCGTCAAATCCTCTGCCCTGGGCTGATCTTGGCTTTGAGATCTTAAATCATAGACTCATCAAGTGTACATTGGGACTGAAGCCAAGACCTTTATAAAATGTGAAATAAATGCAATAGTTTCCAGATAAAAGTGCATCCTCAAATGCTTATCACTACATATCTCTGATCAGAATAAACAAATTTACAAATACATGTAGTAATATATGTTGCAGTATATGTCCTTTAATGAAGTCATACTTTCAGATGAATTTTTTCATACTTTAAATCCTCACAGTGACATTGACCTGAATGTGTGGGCCCATTGGAGAAGAACAAAGGGTTTATACAGTCTCTGCCAACATTGTTTCTTTCTAAAGTGATGCTGTAGAAAGATGCAAACGGATATATTTAGACCCCACAGTCTCATTTCTCTTAATAAAAGAGCATTACCAAAGCCAACCACACTGCTTTGTGACATAATGGGTAGGGGGCTGACATGCCCACACAAACAGGGGCATCAAGGGGCTGCTTCAGGGTTTTGATTTCTTGCCAAATACTGAATAATCTTATAATCAAATGTGCAGCAATAAGAGACCCAGCCAGGAGGATTAAGGGCTAAGTATCTATTGGACTGCCTGATCTCTTTGTTCTTCAGGTTTAGAGTAGGATAAATGAAAAGGGGGAGGCCAAGAGGGAGTGGTTTAATATAAAATAAATTGTCTAAAAGGGATCAGTGAAAGCAGGATTTTCGATGGGTCGAAGAGTGAGCTAGCTGATTTTTTATTTAAAACTAAGACAGGATAGAGGCATGGGGATAAAGTAGGAAATCAGATAAGAAAAACAAAGGATGCAGGCATATTGGCCTTAAATAGTCTTTTTCTGTTTCTGAGATTTCTTATGTTCTTGTGCTCTGAGCCAGGATCAATTGAGATTAATCAGTTGTATAGAAAGCATTGTGATCGCATTGCAGGTTTTTAAAGTTTAAATTTGTTTATTGAGCACAATTTGGTTAGCATCAGGTGCTGAAGTTATAGACACCAACACTAGCATAGAAATTACTTTATTTAGCTCCCAGTTGTAAGTTTCTATAGCAACTGGGTCCTATACCAGAAAGCTGAGATTCTAGAGCTCAAGTGATTCAGTCAGAGACGGCAATATCATATCTGGGGGCACTTACTCCCTTTTCCCATTTTCTCCCTCTGTTTTGCGAGAAGTTTCTTCAGTGTGGCTGTCTGCTTAGTCATACTTTTAATTACACCTTTTGCTCTGAACCTTCTTCTCTTGGCAGCAGTAGAAAGTGTCTATTTCGGTTGTATTTTGATTTCCATTGACGAGTTAGTATGTTGAGCAGAGAAGGTGGATGTGATCTGCTTTAAATACAGTTGAAAATTCTGAATAGTGAGGAAAGTGTCCATAGTGCCAAGTTTAGTTAGCCACTCCCGGCAGAAATTAGGATGTTAATTCAAAAAGGAAACCTAATCAAATTTCTACATTATGCTTTCATTCTATTCATAAATGCAATGTCACGATCCTTTTAAGTATATAGAATGTCCCTTATGAAGTGTTTTTTTTCTTTAATTTTAAGTAAACATATACTTGGAAGAAAATTGATTTTATTTTTGTGTTTTACAAATGAACATTTTTATTGTAACAAATAGGCATTTTCTGGAGAGGCTTGTTATGGTCGAAGTAATATTTTATGATGGTAGTTTAGCCAATACTGCAGAAATGCTTAGGGAAGAATAATTACATCTGGGTTCCAGTTGTGAGAATAATCACTACATTAAAAAGAAATAAACATAGTAGCATTCACTCTGTCCATGTTTTTGAATGGTTCTGATCCAAACATATACAGTTAAATAGATAGACAGATAAAACTTAGATAAAATAAACCCACACATGAAATGCATACTTTAAATAATGTCATTTTTTTGATAAGACTCCCTGTTTTAGAAGAACTGGCTTTTGATATTTGAAATAATCACTAACTGGTTTAAAGACTAGTTAGCAGAAGAGTACTTGCCATGTAACACATGACATAGAATTTGTTTGGAGAATGACAAGAATACACCATAAAAACAAGAATTCTACATGTGCCCCGATAAAACAAAACAAAACAAAAGATTTCCACTAAATGTTCACATTTATTGCTAACTTGGGCCTATTAACATTTAGAAAATACAGTTTCTAAGAGGCAGCTGCTAGAGATTGGCCAATTATAATTCACAATTCAAAGAGAAAATCTTATTTGACTCTAAAATTCTGTGCTTGTTTTCTCCTTTCATGAATTATCACATAGCCAAAGCACAGTGTGTGTGAGACGAAGGATAAAACAGACTTGCTTCCTGTCTGTAAAAATGCATCACCTTAGATGACCTTAGTTCTTTTTGCACTAAATAAGGAATTTACTTCTTCTAATTTTACAACCGATTTAATTATAATAAAAACAATTGTGTGAATGAAATAGATTGTGATTATCTATCTCTGTTTTCAGTTTCTATGAGGAATCTTGAAATGTCACCAGTTCTGTAGGAGGGTGTTTGAGTCATTTATTACAGTGTGCCTCCTATATTGTGATATATCCAAAAGTCATATCAGACCAATGCTTGGTCTCCCAGACAAGCAGTTTTCAGAGCTGTGTTACAATGCTGAGTGATAATTGTTCTTTTTTTCCCCTAAATTTATTTATTTATTTATTTATTTATTTATTTATTTATTTATTTATTTATTTGTGGCTGTGTTGGGTCTTTGTTGCTGTGTGGCTTTCTCTAGTTGTGGTGAGTGGGGGCTACTCTTCATTGCGGTGTGGTGCGCGGGCTTATTACGGTGGCTTCTCTTGTGGAGCACAGGCTCTAGGTGCGTGGGCTTCAGTAGCTGTGGCACGTGAGCTCAGTAGCTGTGGTGCACGGGCTTAGTTGCTCCGCGGCATGTGGGATCTTCCCGGACCGGCCTTGAACCCGTGTCCCCTGCATTGGCAGGTGGATTCTTTTTGTGTGTGTGTGATTTAAATGAATATTTAAATAGGACAGTCCTTCCGGATTTTGTTTACATCTGGCTAATTATCTTGTTTCTTTTTTCACACCTGACTGGTCCTAGGACCTTCCCCAAGATGCGTGCACAACTT
The DNA here is from genome assembly GCF_965194805.1 of Balaenoptera borealis. Taxonomy (NCBI): domain Eukaryota; kingdom Metazoa; phylum Chordata; class Mammalia; order Artiodactyla; family Balaenopteridae; genus Balaenoptera; species Balaenoptera borealis. Next base: position 35,540,170 of record NC_138862.1, read on the forward strand.
TTTTTTTTAATTAATTAATTTTAAAAATATGTTTTATTTTTTTGAATTTTATTTTATTCTTTTATACAACAGGTTCTTATTAGTTATCTATTTTATACATATTAGTATATATATGTCAACCCCAATCTCCAAATTCATCCCACCACCACCAGCCCCCCCACCCCACTTTCCCCACTTTGGGTCCACATGTTTGTTATCTACATCTGTGTTTCTATTTCTGCCTTGCACACCAGTTCATCTGAACCATTTTTCTAGATTCCACATATATATGTTAATATATGATATTTGTTTTTCTCTTTCTGACTTACTTCACTCTGTATGACAGTCTCTAGGTCGATCCACGTCTCTACAATGACCCAATTTCATTCCTTTCTATGATTGAGTAATATTCCATTGTATATATGTACCACTTCTTCTTTATCCATTCATCTGTCGATGGGCATTTAGGTTGCTTCCATGGCGTGGCTATTGTAATAGTGCTGCAATGAACATTGGGGTGCATGTGTATCTTTTTTTTTTAACATCTTTATTGGAGTATAATTTCTTTACGATGTTGTGTTAGTTTCTGCTGTATAACAAAGTGAATCAGCTATATGTACACATGTATCCCCATATCCCCTCCCTCTTGCATCTCCCTCTCACCCTACCTATCCCACCCCTCTAGGTGGATGAAAAGCACCGAGCTGATCTCCCTGTGTGATGCAGCTGCTTCTCACTAGCTATCTATTTTACATTTGGTAGTGTATATATGTCAATGCTACTCCCTCACTTCGTCCCAGCTTACCCTTCCCCCTCCCTGTATCCTCAAGTCCATTCTCTACATCTGCATCTTTATTCCTGTCCTGCCCCTAGGTTCATCAGAACCATTTTTAATTTTTTTTAGATTACATATATATGTGTTAGCATACGGTATTTGGTTTTCTCTTTCTGACTTACTTCACTCTGTACGACAGACTCTAGGTCCATCCACCTCACTACTAATAACTCAATTTCATTTCTTTTTATGGCTGAGTAATATTCCATTGTATATATGTGCCACATCTTCTTTATCCATTCATCTGTCAATGGGCACTTAGGCTGCTTCCATGTTCTGGCTATTGTAAATAGTGCTACAATGAACATTGTGGTACATGACTCTTTTTGAATTATGGTTTTCTCAGGGTATATGCCCAGTAGTGGGATTGCTGGGTCATATGGTGGTTCTAATTTTCGGTTTTTAAGGAACCTCCATACTGTTCTCCATAGTGTCTGTATCAATTTCCATTTCCACGAAGAGTGCAAGAGGGTTCCCTTTTCTCCATACCCTCTCCAGCACTTGTTGTTTCTAGATTTTTTGATGATGGCCATTCTCACTGGTGTGAGGTGATACCTCATTGTAGTTCTGATTTTTATTTCTCTAATGATTAGGGATGTTGAGCCTCTTGTGTTTTTTTGGCAATCTGTATATGTTCTTTGGAGAAATGTCTATTTAGGTCATCTGCATATTTTTGGATTGGGTTGTTTGTTTTTTTGATATTGAGCTGTATGAGCTGCTTGTATATTTTGTAGTTCATCCTTTGTCAGTTGCTTCGTTTGCAATTATTTTCTCCCATTCTGAGGGTTGTCTTTTCATCTTGTTTATGGTTTCCTTTGTTGTGCAAAAGCTTTAAAGTTTCATTAGGTCCCATTTGTTTATTTTTGTTTTTATTTCCATTTCTATAGGAGGTGGGTCAAAAAGGCTCTTGCTGTGATTTATGACATAGAGTGTTCTGCCTATGTTTTCCTCTAAGAGTTTGATAGTGTCTGGCCTTACATTTAGATCTTTAATCCATTTTGAGTTTATTTTTGTGTATGGTCTTAGGGAGTGTTCTTATTTCATTCTTTTACATGTAGCTGTCCAGTTTTCCTAGGACCACTTATTGAAGGGGCTGTCTTTTCTCCATTGTATATTCTTGCCTCCTTTATCAAAGATAAGGTGACCATATGTGCGTGGGTTTATCTCTGGGCTTTCTATCCTGTTCCACTGATATATATTTCTGTTTTTGTGCCAGGAGCATACTGTCTTGATTACTATAGCTTTGTTGTATAGTCTGAAGTCTGGGAGTCTGATTCCTCCAGTTCCATTTTTCTTTCTCAAGATTGCTTTGGCTATTTGGGGTCTTTTGTGTTTCCATACAAATTGTGAAATTTTTTGTTCTAGTTCTGTGAAAAATGCCATTGGTAGTTGGATAGGGATTGCATTGAATCTGTAGATTGCTTTGGGTAGTAGAGTCATTTTCAGAATGTTGATTCTTCCAATGCAAGAACATGGTATAGCTCTCCATCTGTTTGTATCATCTTTAATTTTTTTCATCAGTGTCTTACAGTTGTCTGCATACAGGACTTTTGCATCCTTAGGTAGGTTTATTCCTAGGTATTTTATTCTTTTTGTTGCAGTGGTAAATGGGAGTGTTTCCTTAATTTCTGTTTCAAATTTTTCATCACTAGTGTACAGAAATGCAAGAGATTTCTGTGCATTAATTTTGTATCATGCTACTTTACCAAATTCATTGATTAGCTCTAGTAGTTTTTTGGTAATATCTTTAGGATTCTCTTAGTAACATGTCATCTGCAAACAGTGACAGTTTTATTTCTTCTTTTCCAGTTTGTATTCCTTTTATTTCTTTTTCTACTCTGATTGTTATGGCTAGGACTTCCAAAACTATGTTGAATAATAGTTGAGAGAGTGGACATCCTTTTCTTGTTCCTGATCTTGGAGGAAATGGTTTCAGTTTTTCACCATTGAGAATGATGTTTGCTGTGGGTTTGTCATTTATGGCCTTTATTACGTTGAGGTAGGTTCCCTTTATGCCCAGTTTCTGGAGAGTTTTTATCATAAATCGGCGTTGAATTTTGTCAAAAGCTTTTTCTGCATCTATTGAAATGATCATATGGTTTTTATTCTTCAATTTGTTAATATGGTGTATCACATTGATTGATTTGCATATATTGAAGAATCCTTGCATCCCTGGGATAAATCCCACTTGATCATGGTGTATGATCCTTTTAATGTGCTGTTGGATTCTGTTTGCTAGTATTTTGTTGAGGATTTTTACATCTATGTTCATCAGTGATATTGGTCTGTAATTTTCTTTTTTTGTAGTATCTTTGTCTGGGTTTGTTGTTAGGGTGATTGTGGCCTTGTAGAATGAGTTTGGGAGTGTTCCTTCCTCTGCAATGTTTTGGAAGAGTTTGAGAGGGATGGGTGTTAGCTCTTCTTTAAATGTTTGATAGAATTCACCTGTAAAGCCATCTGGTCCTGGACTTTCGTTTGTTGGAAGATTTTTAATCACAATTTCAATTTCATTACCTGAGATTGGTCTGTTCATATTTTCTATTTCTTCCTGGTTCAGTCTTGGAAGGTTATACCTTTCCAAGAATTTGTCTTTTTCCCCCAGGTTTTCCATTTTATTGGCATAAAGTGCCTGTAGTAGTCTCTTAGGATGTTTTGTATTTCTGCGGTGTCTGTTCTAACTTCTCCTTTTTCATTTCTAGCTTTATTGATTTGAATTCTGTCCCTCTTTTTATTGATGAGTCTGGCTAAAGGTTTATCAATTTTGTTGAGCTTCTCAAAGAACCAGCTTTCAATTTTTTTAATCTTTGCTATTGTTTTCTTTGTTTCTATTTCATTTATTTCTGCTATGATCTTTATGATTTCTTGCCTTCTAATAACTTTGGGTTTTGTTTTTTTTTTCTTTCTCTAGTTCCTTTAGGTGCAAGGTTAGATTGTTAATTTGAGATTTTTCTTGTTTCTTGAGGTAGGATTGTATTAATATAAACTTCCCTCTTAGAACTGCTTTTGCTGAATCCCAGAGGCTTTGGATCATCATGTTTTCATTGTCATTTGTCTCTAGGTATTTTGTGATTTCTTCAGTGATCTCTTGGTTAGTTAGCAGCACACTGTGTAGCCTCCATGTGTTTGTGTTTTTTATGTTTTTTTTCCCTGTAATTTATTTCTAGTCTCATAGTTTTGTGGTTGGAAAAGATGCTTGATATGATTTCAATTTTCTTAAATTTACAGAGGCTTGATCTGTGTCCAAGATGTGATCTATCCTGGAGAATGTTCTGTGTGCATTTGAGAAGAAAGTGTAATCTGCTGTTTCAGACGGAATGTCCTATAAATATCAATTAAAGCTATCTGGTCTATTGTGTCATTTAAATCTTGTGTTTCCTGATTAATTTTCTGTCTGGATGATCTGTCCATTGGTGTACGTGAGGTGTTATTATTTTGTTACTGTCAATTTCCCCTTTTATAGCTGTTAGCATTTGCCTTATGCATTGAGGTGCTCCTATGTTGGGTGCATATATATTTATAACTGTTATATCTTCTTCTTGGATTGATCCCTTGATCATTATGTAGTGTCCTTCCTTGTCTCCTGTAACATTCTTTATTTTAAAGCCTATTTTATCTGTTATGAGTATTGCTACTCCAGCTTTCTTTTGATTTCCATTTGCATGGAATATCTTTTTCCATCCCCTCACTTTCAGTCTGTATGTGTCCCTAGGTCTGAAGTGGGTCTCTTGTAGACAGCATATATATGGGTCTTGTTTTTTTAATCCATTCACTAAACCTGTGTCTTTTGGTTGGAGCATTTAATCCACTCACATTTAAGGTAATTATGTATATTTATGTTCCTATTACCATTTTTTAAAAAATTAATTAATTAATTAATTTTTATATTTGGCTGTGTTGGGTCTTTGTTTCTGTGCGGGGGCTTTCTCTAGTTGCGGCAAGTGGGGGCCACTCTTCATCGCGGTGCGCGGGCCTCTCACTATCGTGGCCTCTCTTGTTGTGGAGCACAGGCTCCAGACACGCAGGCTCAGTAATTGTGGCTCACGGGCCCAGCTGCTCTGCGGCATGTGGGATCTTCCCAGACCAGGGCTCGAACCCGTGTCCCCTGCATTGGCAGGCAGATTCTCCATGACTGCGCCACCAGGGAAGCCCCTATTACCATTTTCTTTGTTGTTTTGGGTTTGGTTTTGTAGGTCCTTTTCTTCTCTTGTGTTTCCACTTAGAGAAGTTCCTTTCGCATTTGTTGTAGTGCTGGCTTGGTGGTGCTGAATTCTCTTAGCTTTGCTTGTCTGTAAAGCTTTTGATTTCTCCATCAAATCTGAATGAGATCCTTACCAGGTAGAGTGATCTTGGTTGTAGATTCTTCCCTTTCATCACTTTAAATATATTGTGCCAGTCCTTTCTGGCTCGTAGAGTTTCTGCTGGGAAATCAGCTGTTAACCTTATGAGATTTCCTTTGTATGTTATTTGTCATTTTTCCCTCATTGTTTTTAATAATTTTTCCTTGTCTTTAATTTTTGTCAATTTGATTACTATGTGTCTTGGCATGTTTCTCCTTGGGTTTATCCTGTGTAGGACTCTCTGCACTTCTTGGACTTGGGTGGCTGTCTCCTTTCCCGTGTTAGGGAAGTTTTCGGCTATAATCTCTTCAAATATTTTCTCGGGTCCTTTCTCTCTTCTCCTTCTGGGACCCATATAATGTGAATATTGGTGCATTTAATGTTGTCCCAGAGGTCTCTTAGGCTGTCTTCATTTCTTTTCATTCTTTTTTCTTTAGTCTGTTCCTCAGCAGTGAATTCCACCATTCTGTCTTCCAGGTCACTTATCCATTCTTCTGCCCCAGTTATTCTGCTATTGATTCCTTCCAGTGTATTTTTCATTTCAGTTATTGTATTGTTCATCTCTGTTTGTTTGTTCTTTAATTCTTCTAGGTCTTTGTTAAACATTTCTTGCATCTTCTTGACCTTTGCCTCCATTCTTTTTCCGAGGTCCTGGGTCATGTTCATTATCCTTATTCTGAATTCTTTTTCTGGAAAGTTGCCTATCTCCACTTCATTTAATTGTTTTTCTGGGGCTTTATCTTGTTCCTTCTTCTGGGACACAGCCCTCTGCCTTTTCATTTTGTCTATCTTTCTATGAATGTGGTTTTCGTTCCACAGGCTGCATGATTTTAGTTCTTCTTGCCTCTGCTTTCTGCCCTCTGGAGGATGGGGCTGTCTAAGAGGCCTGTGCAAGCTTCCTGATGGGAGGGACTGGTGGTTGGTAGAGCTGGGTGTTGCTCTAGTGGGCAGAGCTCATTAAAAGTTTAATCCGCTTGTCTGCTGATAGGTGGGGCTGAGTTCCCTCCCTGTTGGTTGTTTGGCCTGAGGCTATCCAAGACTGGAGCCTACCAGGGCTCTTTGGTGGGGCTAATGGCCAACTCTGGGAGGGCTCACGCCAAGGAGTACTTCCCAGAACTTCTGCTGCCAGTGTCCTTGTCCTCATGGTCAGCCACAGCCACCCCTGGCCTCTACAGGAGACCCTCCAATACTAGCAGGTAGGTCTGGTTCAGTCTCCTATGGGGTCACTGTTCCTTCCCCCAGGTCCTTATGCACACACTAATTTTTTGTGCCCTCCAAGAGTGGAGTGTCTGTTCCCCCCCACCCCATCCTGTCGAAGTCCTGCAATCAAATCCTGCTAGCCTTCAAAGTCTGATTCTCTGGGAATTTCTCCTTCCATTGCCTGATCCCCAGGTTGGGAAGCATGATGTGGGGCTCAAAACCTTCACTCCAGTGGGTGGACTCCTGTGGTATAATTGTTCTCCAGTTTGTGAGTCACCCACCCAGCGGTTATGGGATTTGATTTTGTTGTGATTGTACCCCTCCTACTGTCTCATTGCAGCTTCTCCTTTATCTTTGGATGTGCGGTATCTCTTTTGGTGAGTTTCAGTCTTCCTATCGATGATCGTTTAACAGTTAGTTGTGATTCTGGTGCTCTCGCAAGAGGGGGTGACAAGCAGGTTCTTAACTACTGCACCAGTAGGGAAGTCCGATCATTGTTCTTTTAACAAACTATGCATAGAGAAAATATTTGATGAATAAAGAGCAGTTATCAGCTTATCCTCACATTTGTGAATATCAGGGTTTAGAACTTTTACAATATGGATTCTGTCAGAAATTGTTGAATTTCCTTTTCCTTTTCAAATTCATCCATGATATAATTCTTCTTCAGGTAACTAATAATAGTATTAATTTAAAACTTATTGGGTCACCTAATGTAGTAACTTGATTAAATAGTTAAACGGCTACTTAGAATAATATTGCATAGAATATAGAACTTGCAAACAGCAAGCTGGATTCCTCAGTATTTTACTGCAGAAAGAAAAACAGCAATAAGTGAAAAATAAATGATTCATACAAGTTGGTTTTGTTAGCTAAATCAAAACAGGTTTATTTTAAAATATACATTTTAGTCATAACCAGTTTTTATAATCACTAACCAGTCATAATTGATTCTCATTATTTTTTGGTAGAATCAACAAAAATGAATCAAAATCCAAAGATTAGAGTGTCAGAAGATTTTTGTGTGTTACCTGCAAAAAAGAACATATCTGGGCTACTCTCTTTACAAGGCTTGTTAGCAAGTTTGGCTGGTGTCTGAGAACTTGGCTCTGAAACATTGCCTAACTGATATGATAATTTTGCTGGGGCTAGACTCTTTGTGCAAACAATATAATTTATAGTGACATCTGCTTTCCTTCTGTGAGTTGGTATTTTGATAGTTGTTAGGCAGAGAATGCCTATGTGATCAGTCCCCAATAAAACCCCTAAACTCTGAGTTTAAAATGAGCCTTCTATTGTGGAAACATTACTTACACACATGGTAATGCCTTTTTTTTTTTTTTTTTTTTTTTTGGCTAAAGGGAGAGTGTACTTTGTGTGACCTCTCACATGAAGAAGATAGAGGGATTCCCATGGATTCCTCCTAGCTTTACCTGATGTCATTTTCTCTTTCTGTTTCTGATCTGACTATGATCTTTACTGTCTTTATAATAAATATTAGCCATTAATAAATCTATATGCCTGAGTCCTGTGAGTCTTTCTAGCAAATCACCAAATATGTGGGTATTGGGGACCCCTGAAACAGATAACTACTCAGGCTGATTTCATCATTGTAGAAGTTTAAAAGAAAACCCAAACTGAGCTGTGACATGGATTAAATATATGGGAATATGTATCTTCAGAGTAAGTCAACTTCAACATATGTGCCATGACAAATATGCTGTCTACCACCTTCTCATTAAGATACTCATAAAGACTCATAGTAATACAAAAGCTGATGTCAGCTTTGTAAACAAAATGAAAAAAAGAGATGTGGCAAGTTTTGGCATAATTTACATCAACTACACTATTGCTAGTTTTTGCTGTAACTATATCAACTCCTGGTGGAATTTGAGCTTCTGTTTGGTAGCTACCTAGCCAAAGCAGGAGATGATACAGGAGACCCTAGAATAAAAGCGAGCTAGTAATAAACCTGATATGCAGAAATGCTCAAAGAAACTTGGCTTTCTTAACCTCGGTGCTGGATGGCAGTAAAACTAAAATCATCCTTGAATGTTTATAAACACAAGCTCACTCTTATGGTAGAGTGAGGACTAAATTCCCAAAACTGGTGTGATCTGAAATGCTTTAGTAAATAATTTAAAGTGATTCTGGATTAGTAGTGGCCATTGGTGATTGGCAGCAACAAACACAATTCCTTCTGGAAAATTGTATTTCCAAACCAGACCAATAAGAAGTCCTATTGCTTGAGTTCCAAAGAACATGAGATCATAATAAAAAAATCACAAAACACACATAAACCAAGAAACCACGAGCAAGGGCCAGCAGAAGAAACAAACATACAATAACAACAGTAAAAACCAGTCAGATCAACCTGACCTGCAATAATTACCCATAAAAAGTTCTCTGGACAACAGGGGTTTAATGGGCAAACTCTTTCAAATGATTAAAGGAACAGGTAATTCTCAAACCTCAAACCACATGACCTTATCTAGATCTTGGAGGGAAAAAAAGGGCTTTCCAATTCATTATGTACATATATATAATTACACACACACACACACACACACACTATATATATATGTTATACAACAATATTGTGAAGTGAGTAGTAATATCATCCCCAGTCTGGCAGTAAAGTAACTAAGCCACATGAAATTTAAGTACCTTGGCAATTTCACATGGCAATTAAAACATGGAATCAGGATTGGAATGAGGCAATGATGTTTCAGAGTCTATAACTCATAACTGTATGCTACCTTCTTCAGGAGATCAGATTCAGAATGTTAAATGTGAGTTGACTATTACACATGGAGGTGGTGGTATGCATTTGGATGTATGAGTCCAGAGTTAAGAGAGAAGGTATGAGCTAGAGATGAAATTTGGGAATTATAAGAATATAGATAGAAGTTAAAAACATGAAATATGATGATATCACCAAAAAGGTGAAAAGAATCTCTGGAGTTCATTATTCAGATGTGAGGCAGATAAGAAAAAACCAGAAAGTGAGACTGAGAAGAAATTGCTTGAAAGGTAGCAGGAAAATGAGCATCATAGAAACCAAGCAAATAAAGTATTTCAAGGAAAAGTAAGAAATCTACTGTAGATAGAAATCTACTGAAGAAATCCAATTTTGCTAATAGGTCAAATCAATGTGGCCTGAGAATTAACTCATGGATTTAGCAACTTGAAATTCACTGAGGTCTTGAAAAGAACAACTGTATTGAAATAGTGGGGCAAAATCTTAAATGCAGTAGGTTTAAGAGAGAATCAATGGTAGAGAAAGAGTTGGAAGTAATGCATTTTATTGAGATGTTCTGTTGTAAAGAGAAGGGAAATGAAGCAGTTGCAGGAAGTAAACATGATTAGAATAATTATTGTCTTGTTTTTAAGATGAAATAAAAGCAATATGCATTTTGGCTGATGGGATGATCTAGTGGAGAGGGAAACGTTCATGATACAGGAGAAAAGTAGCATCTGTGGAACAATGTCTTTGGGTTGGTAAGAAGATGCAATCTAGTGCACCAGTGGAGGAGTTGGCCTTAAACAGTGACATTTACTTACTAAAATATGAGGGAAGGCAGAGCATATAAATAGGTGAATTGATTTTTTGTCTTGTAGAAATTGTCTTCCACTCACTTAAGTTTTCTCAGTAGGTAGTACTGAAAACAAAGATGGAAAAGAAGATTCTTAGAAGAGTCTAGAGTATCTAGCAGAATCAAAAATGAATGAATTACAAATATGTATTATAATTATAAAGAAGCAATAGGAGACCTCAATACTTCTAGGCATGAATTTAAGGTGAGACCAACTGGTATGGTTGTACATTTTTCTTGACCCACAGTCAGGACCAAAATGTGGTGCAGAGTGTTGGGGCCTTACCAATAAATATTACACATTAAGAGAGAGGGAAAGATCTGAAGGTATAAGAAAAGAATTGTTTATAATCTCCATTGTTTATTCGGCTTGGCAGTGGAATTATTTGGGTAAAGTGGGAATAAAGGGCTTGGGGTGAATGAAAGACAGTGAAAATGAGATAGGATTAGTAAACTGTAGGTCCTCACAGGATTTAAGTATTGCAGGTATTGGAATACTGGAGATAATGAGTTGGAAATTTAGGGGGTAATATTCAAAGAATGGAATTTTTGGAACTGAGATTATAGGTTTGCACTGATTGGTAATGACAAAGGCAAAAGTATAATCAGGGGAACTAATGATTAATGTGAGTGGAGATCATTCAAAAGAAGTCAAAAGCCTAGGGTGTTGGAGGCATTACCTACATGGATATTAAAATCATCAAAAATGAAGACAATAACATGGTTAGAGAAAGTTAAAATTGTCCATAAATAAGGGGGAGCAGTAGATAACTCCAACAAGGAGGTAAAGCTTCTTATAGCCTAATGATACAATATTTAAAGCTGAGAATATGTAAGGCAAGAGGACAAAGAGTCTGAAAATGACAGTGAGAGTAAGGAAGAAACCTCCTCACCTTCAGGCCCAGTGATAGGAAGGCTGTGGGTGATAAAACAACTCTCACTAGAGAGGGCTGCAGAGGAAGCCTTCCATTCAGTGGAGCTCCTGGTCCTTGTGGGAAGAAGTAATTAGAGAAATTGAGATTATAGAAGATTTTGCTGCTGATGGATGGTGGGCTCCAGAAGGTACAATAGGAAGGTTTTATAAGTGGGGGAGTGGGAGGAACTGGGAAGAGAATAGAGGATGTGCAGAGCTATATGGAGAATAGGAGGAGGTGGCTGGGGGGAAAAGGGGCATAATGGGACTCGTGCTGGTGTTCTGAAGGCAAACAATGATGCTAAGGCCTTGAGGGAGGAAGGAGCAGTAGAGGAGGATAATCAAGAACCCTTTTTTACTTCTGCAGAAGGTAGAATGGAAGCCAGGCTAGAGATGTTCTATTCTGAAGGCCTAGAACTCTCTGTGGAACTGGCAGTTGGAGGCTGGGAGGTCTGAGGAGGGTGGGAGGTCTTTGAGTGTTTAAAGGTTAAGGACTAACTCTTGACACCTGCTGGAGGTTGGTCATGCTCTTACTTCAAGTATGAGAGGCGTGAAGACTCCTTTATTCCTCTATAGTCTTAGGATATGATACTGACAAAAGAACAGAATGTAAAACAACATTAAAAATTTTTTTTATTGGAGTATAATTTCTTTACAATGTTATGTTAGTTTCTGCTTACAATGAAGTGAATCAGCTATATGTATACATATATGCCCTCCCTCTTGGACCTCCCTCCCACAGCCCCCCACCCGCATCCCACCATCTAGGTCATCACAGAGCACCGAGCTGAGCTTCCTGTGCTTTATAGCATGTTCCCATTAGCTAGCTATTTTATGCATGGTAGTGTATATATGTCAATCCTAATATCCCAATTTGTCCCACTCTCCCCTTCCCCCCCGTGTCCACATGTCCATTCTCTACATCTGCGTCTCTATTCCTGCCCTGGAAATAGGTTCATCTGTACCATTTTTTCTAGATTCCACATATATGTGTTAATATATGATATTTGTTTTTCTCTTTCTGGCTTACTTCACTCTGTATGACAGACTCTAGGCCCATCACACCCATTTTTCTTTCTAAGATTGAAGACATATGCATATAAATGCTTGTGTATATAAAAATGTAATGGAAACATAGACATCAAAATATTAAAAATTATATCACTGGTATGAGATTATAGTGATGTTTACACCCTTATTTACTCTCTTAAATTTCTAAAAGTAAGCACTCATAATCAGAAGAAAGCCTTTTATATCAGAAAAAAAGTTATTTCAAAAGAATACATTTCTGGGGACTTTCCTGGTGGCGCAGTGGTTAAGAATCCGCCTGCCAATGCAGGGGACACGGATTCGAGCCCTGGTCCGGGAAGATCCCATATGCTGTGGAGCAACTGAGCCCGTGTGCCACAACTACTGAGCCTGCGTTCTAGAGCCTGTGAGCCACAACTACGGAGCCCTTGTGCCATAATTAATGAAGCCCACGCGCCCAGAGCCCGTGCTCCGCAACAAGAGAAGCCGCCTCAATGAGAAGCCCGCGAACCGCAATGAAGAGTATCCCCCGCTCACCGCAGCTAGAGAGAGCCTGCGCACAGCAACAAAGACCCAACGGGCCAAAAATAAATAAACAAACAGAAGGAATACATTTCTGGTTATCGGGTCCTGCATTTAATACTTGATGAAGTGATGACATATGTGAATATTTGTTATGGGTGTTGCTTAATTCTGAGAAGCCAGACTCTATATTTCTCACCAGCGACAACTTTTAAGCAATTAAAAAAAATAAAATGTTACTGATAATAAAGAAAGGGTGTTCTCACAGCTGGTTTTCAGTTAAAATTTTAGAATGTGTAATTTAACCAGAAGAGAATAATCTTAAATTTACTTGAGTGGCTTAAATAATTACATGGAGACAAGGCAGGTATTCCTCTGTTAGATAAACACATACTGTTAGAAAACAGTGAGGATGATTTAAGGAAAATCTACAAGTATGTGTTAGAGAATTTAAATCAGCATTTCAATAATTGAGGATGATTTAATGTAAAACAGGGAGCCTTTCTGAAAAAGCAATCAAAATAATTCATTAAAGCGGTAATCACTAGTAGGCTTGGCTGTTGCTCTACTTGATATGTAAACAAAATTGGTAAATATTGTTGAAATGACACCTCACCTCAGGTAGTTTAACTTTATTGCTGAGAGAAAAAAGCAGTTTATTATCACTCTGAATTTTCCTTATTTTCCTCCCCCCGCAATGCGAAAGGGAAGATTCAACCAAATAAATAGTCAATAAGATCATAAATGTGGACCAAATTATTTTTCAATCTATGAAAAGTAATCCTAGGTGTACAATGCAAAACTACTGGGAAATCACTGAGCTAAAAAATAGATATTAAAGTGGATATGACCCCTGGTTAAGGGTAGTGACTGGACCTGAAGGTCAGGTTTGAGTAGAGTACAAGGAAGATATTCAGAAGGGTTGGGAAATGTGGTATTAAGGGAGTGATCTTAACTAGTTTAACCACTGATTACTAGAAATAAAAGAAATAGGAATCATAATTTTGGACAAAGATCTGAGTCAACATAAGGATCACAATATAACTATTTTTAATTTCAGCTTTATGGTCAAATGACTCTTGGAGCATTGCTTCCCTTAGTTCTGATTTACATTGAAATCTGTCAATATCGCCATCTTCCTTTCGATAACCAGAGTAGGACTAAGATTATCTCAATAAGCAGACACCTTCAGATACCCATATTGGTACTACAAGATCTTTCTTGCTCTCTAAGAAGTTGATGCTAATAGAAAAAAAAAAAAAATCATAAACAGTTGCGTGGTACCTTCCTTTACACCTACCCTTCAGGAATTTGAACAATAATGTAGATTAGGAGTAATAAAAAAAACTATCACTTTGCCTCCTATAAAAACTTTGAGATCTCTGGTTAACACTCTTCCTTCATCCTGTTATCATTACTTCCCTATCCCTAATGGGAATGACAAGCCGACACTTTATTTGCACTTATAATGACGTCATTCATTCATTCATTTAACAAACAATGACTGAGTTGCCTCCTCATGAAAGCATCAAACCAGGTGCTTGGATACAAGCATTGACAAGACTCGATACTTTCCTTTGATTGCTCACAGACTAATAAGAGAACCATGAGAAATGAAATTATTATGATCCATGGGGGGGGGGGGGCGGGTAAGTACAAATAGAAAAAGTCATGCAAGTTTTATTGCAGCCCAGATGAAGGGCACAAATGCATCCTGACTGGAACTGGCAGGGTGGGGATGAGGAGAGCTTCTGAGATGAATGTTAAATAATGAGGGGCTGATAATTAAATGGAAGGACAACAGCATGAGCGCTGCAATAAGGTGAGGTGCATGCAGAGAAGTGTAAGCAGCTTGTTGTTGTGGAAAATGAGGCTGTGAGACTGAGCGGAACTGGGGAGCCGGATCATGCAGATTCTTATATCCCCTGGAAAGGATTTGGGCTTTATCCTGAAGTGATAAAAATGAAAAACAAGTTTAAAAAATAGGGAGTGTTTCAAGAGCAAGCTCTGGATGATGGATTTTGCATTTGACAGGAAGAGTTCTGGAGGTGGAGCCATCAGTTAGGATCCTGATAAAGTTATCTAGTCTTTAGATCATTAGGGACTAAATCACAGTGGATTGTAACCCTGGCTGCACATTACAATCACCTGGGAGCTTTAAAAGCTACTGATGCCTGGGTCCCCCAGCAATTCTGTTATAATTGAACTGGGGTGATGTCTAGGAATCAGGAGCTTTAAAAGTTTCTGCAGATGATTCTAGTATGTACCCAAGGCAACCATTTTTTGGAGAGAGTGAGAGGAGAAGATGGATTCAGCTAAATTTAAGAAACAAAATGATATCAGCATTAAAGAGAATTCTCTACTTTCCTTCTTGGTTTCTGAGTTGATGATAGCACTGTAAACTCTGCTACATGAAGCAGGTGAAAGAAAGAGTTTGAAGGAAATAATGTGCAGATCAGTTTTGATTATGTTTAGTCTGGAGTAACAAGGAAATCTATAACAAAAAACTGCAAGTTGGAGAAGACTAGGGTAGACTTATTTGAAGTATTTTCAAATTCATCAGACCCTTTGGTTCACACAACAGACCTGTGAGGTATATAAAAAAGTAAATTTACATAATAATACTTTCTAAATTAATAAACTTTATGTTTTAGAACAGTTTTAGGTTCACAGCAAAATTGAGCAAAATGTCCAAAGGGTTCCCAAATAACCTTGGGGTTCCCAAATAACCCTGTCGCCACACACACACAACCTTCCTCACTCTTGACATCCCCCACCAGAGTGGTACATTTGTTACAGTCGGTGAACCTCCAATGACACATTGTTATTATTCCAAGTCCATAGTTTACATTGAGGTTCATTCTTGGTGTGGTGCATTCTATGCGTTTGCAGGAATTTATAATGACATATATCCACCATTCTAGTAGTAGTACAGAATAGTTTCACTGCCCTAAAAATCCCTGTGCTTTCTTATTTTTCACTCCCCCTGCAACCTCTGGCAACCACTTATCTTTTTACTCTCTCCATCATTTTTCCCTTTCCAAGAATGTTATAGTTGGAGTTATAAAGTATGTAGCCTTTTCAGATTGGCTTCTTTTACTTAGTGGTATGTATTTAAATTTCTTCCATCTTTATTCATGGCTTGATAGCTCATTTATTTTTAGTGCTGAATAATATTCCATTGTCTGGATGTATCACAATATATTTTTCCATTTGCCTATTGAAGGACATCTTGGTTGCTTCAAAGTTCTGACAATTATGAATATATCTATGTGAAGGTTTTTATATGGACATAAGTTTCAACCTATTTGGGTAAATACCAAGTACAGTTGACCCTTGAACAATGCAGGGGTTAGGGGCACTGACCCCACACACAGCTGAAAATTCATGTATAAGTTTTGACTCCCCCAAAACTTAAGTAATAGCCTACTCTTTTTTTTTTTTTAAACAGTGATAGGATTATTTTTTATTAAATTTTTAGAAATTGGCAACAAATTCCATGGTACAAAATTCAAGCTGTACAACGGGTGTGCACTAAAATGTTCTCTCCTGCCTGTGCTCCCCAGCCGCCGCCCCACTTGTGATTTCCGTGTTTCCCTGTATTCTACCCTAAACACTTGCGGGACAGCGGGTAGAGCAGGGTCGGTTTCCCGGGGGCGGGCGGGGCAGGGGCACTGGCACTGGCCCCGCCCATCGGGCGTGGCCCTGTGTCCCCGCCCTTCGCAGACGCGCACACGCCCGCGCTGGAGCCAGACACGTTGCACGCGCGCCTGCGCCTCTCGGCAGACCACCAGAAGGTGCGTTGCGGTCACCTTGGCAGCAATGGGGTCCACGCCCGGGCTGTATTTCGACGCGCTGTGGCAGGTGCTGGGCCGCGACTGCTTCGACGCCGGCCGCCACTATTGGGAAGTGGACGTGCGGGAGGCGGCCGTCGGCTGGTGGGTGGGCGCGGCCTACGGCTCCCTGCGGCGCCGTGGGGCCTCGGCCGCCGCCCGCTTGGGCTGCAATCGCCAGTCCTGGTGCCTCGAACTATATGACCTCGAGTACTGGGCCTTCCACGACGGCCAGCGCAGCCGTCTGCGGCCCCGCGACGACCCCGACCGGCTCGGCGTCTTCCTGGACTACGAGGTCGGCGTCTTCACCTTTTACGACGTGACGGGCGGCATGACCCACCTGCACACCTTCCGTGCCGCCTTCCAGGAGCTGCTCTACCCGACCCTGCGGCTCTGGGAAGGGGTCATCAGCATCTCCCGACTGCCCTAGGGGCCGACACCTGAGTGGCCGCCCTAGGCTCTCCGCGGCTCTGGCCTCACCCGATCCGGACGTGGCTGGTCTACTGCCGCCTCTGTAAGCATTCCCATCCTCTCCACTACCAGTCATGCCCTGTGCTTTGAACAGTTCCTCTCCTAGGTACTAATAGCCTACTCTTGACCGGAGCCTTACCGATAAAGTAAATAGTCAATTAACACAAATTTTGTATTATACGTGTTATATACTGTATTCTTACAATAAAGTAAGCTAGAGAAAATAAAATGTTATTAAAAAATCATAAGGAAGAGAAAATACATTTACAGTAGTGTACTGTATTTATTGAAACCATAAGTTTACATTGTCTGTTTATAAAACAAACCCTTCTGTCAGCACCTACATCAATATTGTATTTTATGATACAAAACACTGTAAATGTTATATAAATTAGTAACATTAGACATAAAAAATGAAAAGATAATGTATGCAAAAAATTTATATACAGGCATAATGATTCATACATTGATAATGAAGAAGCAGCGATATGATTGCTTCATGATAGCTTAGCCTATACACCAATGAATAAATCGTTATAAAATTTTTATGGCATACAGTATTACTGTCATATTCATAATAAAGTATTGGAAACATTGTTACATTTTTTAAAAAACCACTTATCTGTGATGATAGGATAAGTAGTTTCTCCAATTACCAGAGAGAGAGGCATCCTGTAAGATAATGTAGTTCTTTGAAAGCAAAGTTATAAAACAGTAAGAAAACTAACACATTATTAATTTTATTAATATATTATTAATATTAATAATTAATTATTAATAATAAATAATAATAAATTAATAAAAATAATTAATGATTTGTTAATATATTAAATATTACTCACCTTATGCCTATGTAAGGATAGACTAATATCTACATATATTTTATGCATTCATGCCTACCTATTTCTTAATATTTTCAATATTTTTAGGCTGCACAGTTCACCTGTGAGTTTTTTCAAATTGTCACAAATCTCCAAAAATTATTTCAATATATTTATTGAAAATAGTCTGTGTATAAGTGGACCCACACAGTTCAAACCCATGTTGTTTAAGGGTAACAACTGTAGAGTGATTCATGGATTATGGTAAAAGTATGTTTAGTTTTGTAAGAAACTGCCAAACTGCCTTCCAAAGTAAATGGCTGTACCATTTTGCATTCCTACCAGAAATGAATGAGAATTCATTTTGCTCAACATCCTAGCCAGGATTCGGTGTTGTCAGTGTTGTTGATTTTGGCCATTGTAATAGGTGAGTAGTGGTATCTCACTGTTGTTTTAATTTGCATTTCCCTGATGACATATGATGTTGAGCATCTTTCCATATGTTTATTTTCCATCTCTATATCTTCTTTGGTGAGATGTCTGTTAAAGTCTTTGGTCCTTTTAAAAATTGTTGTTTATTACCTTATTGTCAAAATTCAAGTATATTTGTACATTTTGGACTACAGTCCTTTATCAGATGTATCTTTTGCAAATATTTTCTCTCTCTGGCTTGTCGTCTCGTTCTGTAATATTTAATGCATTTTTTAAAGAAATAAAATAGGCTGTAAACAACACTCTCTGCTCCTCCTCCTCCACCTTCTTCTTTTTCCTCTTCTAGCCTATATCCCTTTTCCTGCACAGTTCTGGAGAATATTCAGTTAAATTTCATACATTATCAATGATAGCCAGTAAATAAACATGATCATTATAAGTAGATGTGGGGGGAATATTTATGAGTATTTTTAATAGGAATTTAGGTAAGTCAGTAACTACAATAAATGTGGCGTTACCATCTTGTTTGCTGACATTATTTTTCAAACAAAGAACATGAAAGAGAGAACACAACATTGCTATAATGCTAAAGATACTGTCATAATATTGTGGCCCCAAATACTGTATCATGTGGATGTAGTAAACTGAATTAATCAATAGTGATGTTTTTCAGAACGTCCTGAAAAGATGAAAAAGTTTTCCAGGAAAAAGAAACAGTTAACAGGCACGTTGGTAAGTCACCGTTATCTTCCTCAACCTGTATAAACACTCTGCTCAGTTACAAGTGAAGAAAAAGAAGTTCTAGCCTGGATCTGGTTGTTCATGATGGTGAAAAGTATATGAAAAGACAGCAGTTACCAGGTAGCTATAAACCATCCCATGGGAGGAAACTAAATTATCACAAATCAAGGAGCAGTTTAGAAAAAATATACTCCAGAAAGTAGGATGCAACTCGTGTAAAATACTGCAAATGTTGGCATTGATGTGTTTGGAATTTGTTGTGGAAAATCATGGAAGCTGTAAGAAGAAACATTAATTTCAACAGTGGTTTGTAAACTGTGTTCCACAGGGCTTTAGAGTTTTAAGAAGGTAACTGAAAGCTTGCATGGAGAGAGAAGGGTTCAATAGGGTGGGCTTATGCTTTTCATCCTTCATATTAGTCAGAACATACTCTGATTATATTAGTTTTACATATTGTGTTTGACCTATACTTTAAACAAAAAAAAAAGGTTCTGCAATTAAAGAACAATTGAAAACCACTAATGTAAAGCATTCTGAAGTTCCCTGATTGGACTTTTTCACCTGATGACCTTTTAAATCCCTTGTTTATAATCATCATTAACCATGCTAAAGTCAAATCTCAACATTAGTGAAGAGAATAAATTGGAACTACCATTTCAATCACAACTAACATCTTTCTTTTTCAGCTGCTCAAAAGTAGATTCCATATAATGTATGAGCACTTGTACAGTTGCAAAGTAATTGTTTTTTCAAAAGCAATTTATTAACATTTCAAGTAGGTGTGGTGCAATTTTGAGTTAGTCATTTTTAATCCCATAGAGCTTTCATTATAACACACACTTGGTACCTTATTTGTATGAGTGTCTTTGCTACAAGAATTTTCACTTAGATATCTTGTCAATAAATATTAGACTTAGTCACCTGTTGAAATATGATACCTTAAATCATCTGGGTTCTTTTGAGAGTTTGTCATTATAAGAGAGTAATTTTTCCAACTTCAGTAAATGTTAAGTCATTATGATTGGTCTGGATCAGCTAGATACGAGACATTTCTTAAGAATGTGTGTTTTTCTTTTTCTGTGATTGAATATTTACTTTTACTTGAAATGAGCAATGTTTTAGGAATTGGTTGATTCGAAGGTGATCATTTTTTAAAGCACTGGGTCATGATAAACAATATATTACTCATTTGTAAATTAGATGGAGATTTGTTTACTGTTGGGACAGTACTTTGCTAGTGATGAGATACCTTGTGTCTATGATCCAGGTCAATATTTTTGTTATATAAAGCTACCAGGGAAATTGAACTTGTAAGTTATATGACTGTGAGGTGTTCATGAAAGTAAAGACAGCTGGGTGGTCTTAAGAAATATTTCATTCAGGATGGGGTAAATTCTCATTATCCGCATTAAACTACAGAAGACACCTGTTTAGTTACTTGAATATTCATGATGGCCATTCTCTCTTAGACAAAGCTGCTTAGCATGGTCTCATCTTTAATGTATAAACTTCTTTTTTTAAGCTTCATGCAGGCCACAGCTTTTCTGTTTTGAAATAGAGAGACTGCCTCAGACACACTGAAAAAGAATTGAGTGGTTTATAGTTTTCCAGGAAACTTAGCAGGGTTTGACCTCTTTAATTGGATTGGGTAGAATGTCTTGGCTCTTTGGATAGGTTACAACTGTAGGTGGATTAATATAGTTTAATATAGTTTGGGTTATCTTTCAAATTCATAATAGTATTGCCCGTATTTACCACAAGTAATTCATGGTAGACATATAATGACATTAAAGTTGCCTCCGAAGCATCGATGATTAGATTGGATTGAACACATGACACAGTTGATGTCAACTAGATTCTCTTTTTTCTTTTGGCTTTTGGAATTGGTAATGAGATAGCAAGTGACTCTTGCTTATAGACAACATTTAACATGTAAAATTAGGAGCTGGGATGTGGTCATAATATCCTATATGGATAAAGAATAAGAGAAGAATAATGAAACTATGCAAAGAGAAAGATCATTGATAGAAAAATGATTAATAGTTTACATTTCCCAGTTTTAGTCAATATCTGAGGTCCATCTGCAATCCTGTTTGGCTTTAATTAAGACTGTCACCCTCCCTCATTTTTTCACAATATAGTTCTCTTTTTTTGCTTAAGTAAGCTTAGGTTTTTCTGTCACTTGCAACGAAGATATCTCACTAAATAATAATAGAATCCATTAATGAGGACAATCAATACGAGGACATGTAAGTCACATGGTATGTGCTTAATACATTTAATTAAATATGATATTAAAATGTTATGATCTTTATAACTTTCAGTTTCCGAGGATAACCTTTATCTGACTTTGTCTTCAGACTCTGGGAATCCTTTACTAGAGCCACTAAAGCACTTTCTACAATGATATTTAAGATGCACTTCAAATCTAAGATTGCATGAAATCATTCACTTTATTTCATAGGGCAAACATTGAGGCATTACCTTCGAAGAAACAAAGTAATACGTCATAGTTACACCTAATGAGTTGTTATTGAATTTGTCCAGGCAAATCAAAGGCCTCCTCTCATGCAGCTAGTAAATGCTGATCTTAACCATTATGTTAACTTGCCATTGATATCTTGATCTTACTGACAAAACTGAAAGCGCAAAGCATTATGTCAGTCCTGTGTTGAACTACTGAATGTGTAAAATATGAAGGAAGTAGACACTGTTGACTAGAAGTAATGTTTATTTTATTCTTACAAATGGCTTCTTAAACATTTTTCATTTGTATAAAACCTTGTTTATCTTTTGATTTGTATCTTAATGAACTCTTCCTGTTAGGAAGTGTCAGGTTTTTGTGTGTGTGTGCATGTGCAATATATTTACTCTGCTATTTTATTGTTTTGAATTTATAGAAAGTGGAGAAAATAGGTTTGCATCTGTCTGATCAATTCCTTCAGGTGCTAGTCCCCTTTAATTGCAGTACTGATTGCAGTAGGTATAACGGGACCTGGGATTTCATACAACATACCATGTCAACCTTCAGAGGAAACAAAAGCTTTGGAAGCAAGTGGTTCAGGTTACTATTTATCTTATGACCCTATGAAATGTGGGTCAATGTGTCATGTGGGTCACATGTGTCATCAATAGTGACATGCCAAAGATTCAGATTTCTTTGGCATAGCTTCTGAAAGTTAATACTCTGAATCTTTATAGTCTTGAAATCTCTCCATGCATGTTTCCCTTGAGAGTGTGTTTCTTGTGTTCAGCAAGATCAGATAAGAAGCAATTTTTTCCCCTATCTGTGGTTCCTGATTGGCCTTATTGTTTTAGATAACAACAAGCAGAAGAATTGTGGACTACTAGGAGCTCATAATTTAGTAAGGGAAATAAGTCATGGATAGGATCAGTGGCAACCCAAGATGGTCTGTTAGTGGCATATCTGAGACTGAGACATTAGAGAAGAGTGATTCTGGAAAGTGAATGTGGTAGGAGGTTGGACCTGTCTCAGCCACTTTTTAGCTACTTCCTTGCTGGTGACTTTGGGCACTAAATATAACCTATGTAACCCTAAATTTCTTCATCTGAAAAATGGTAATAATAATAATATTCAACTTCATTAGGCTGTTTGTTAGGAGAAAATGAGACTGCTTATTTCTAGATAATTGTAAGTGCTCAAAAAATGTAAATGAAACATCATGCCTGCAGTAGAGGAAGGAGAAGTTACTTTTACCTCATATAATTAGGGAAGAAGTCAAGAAAGAAAGAGAACCTAAATGTAAAACATGTAGGGTTTCAAAGATTGAGATGGTGGGAAATGCTTCTTAAGTGATGGAGATCAGCGGTGTGAAAATGTAACATATGACCACAGGAAAGTGAATAAAGTATTTGGAGAGATATCTAACGTTTATGTGTATCCGTACTTAAACTTTTCACCAAAAGACCCCTAAGGGCACAGGGGAATCTCTGACTCTAGATAAGGAAACACCACCACAATCACATCTACCATTGCTACAATAATAATGAGCATAAGAGTGGGATAGGGAGGGTGGGAGGGAGACGCAAGAAGGAGGAGATATGGGGATATATGTATATGTATAGCTGATTCACTTTGTTATAAAGCAGAAACTAACACACCATTGTAAAGCAATTATGCTCCAATAAGGATGTTAAAAAAACAAAACAAAACAAAAACAAAACTAAACAAAACAAAAAGAATTGACTGGGCTCTGTGTTTTACATTCACTGTCTCAGCTGACTGCCAAAGTCTTCATGAGTTATTCTGGCATGAGGTATGGAAAGTGAGGCTCACAATTAATGTTAGTGGGTGGTGAGACTGAGACTCTTGGGAGTGTGACTGCCGGATCCTCCCTCTAAAACCACTCTATATCCTACTTCTGGAGATTTGGTCCTGGGTGTCCAATATTTTGGAAGTCTCTTGTTTTATTATTATTTTTTTTAAATCATGAAAATGTTGAATTGCACTTCATAGTATATACATTTGTTTTGATATAACAGGTTTTAAAACACTTTCTGTGCAAATGTTTTCATCTGTCTATTTAGTAGGTTAATAGAGTAACACAGACTGTCAATTTCAGAAGATCTTATATTTTTTCAAGTGTCTCCTTTCAAGGATATTAGAACGTAACCTTGAGAGAGCTTCAAGCAGTTTTTAATTTGCTTGTTTGATGGTGCTTTTCACTATATAATTTCCAGCCAAGACTCTTGATGCTTTGTTTGCAAAAAAATAAAAAAGTCTGACGCTCTTCCTTCAAGGTTTGCATAATTAATTCTTAAATTTCATTTTCATGCAGTTATTAATTAAGGTTTTGTGATAAAAGAATACCTTTGTATAAGACTTCCTTGAAATTTTACAGTTTTTCAGTTTATGATTTACAGTTAAATGCTTGTCAGGAGGAATCATGAATCTTCTCTGAAGAAAACTTATAAACGGCTTCCTAAACTTCAAGTTTAGAATCACTTGAAATATGTCTTCTATGAAATTAATAGAGGATAATTTTAAAGAAGTGGTTGTAAATATCTGTATAACACAGGATTACATTCTAATTAATGTTATTTGCCACCTTAGAGAACAGTATTGTATTTTAGTTGTAAATAATTATATTAATCTGTGTGATGTGTGCTTACTACTCACAAATTATTTTCTGTTTATACTTTAACTGCAAAAACAAATGCTAGCTTGAATCAATTATGTTTAATATCTTGATTAGCAGCTTGTCTGAGAATTAACAAAGTTTGCAAGATTTATGAAACTCAGGAATACTTTAAAACTGCAAAAAGCTTTCATTTATTGATAGTCAATAATGGGTGGAAGTTAAGCTTAATCTAGTAACTAAAATCAGGCAAAATATGTGTCTAAATAGTACTGATTCTGGTTCTAATTTAATAAGAACTTGAATTTATAGAAATGTAACCCTTAAGTTGGTGGGACTGGATGTCCCTAGGCAAGTGAATTATGATTACATTTACATGTAACATTTTATAGTATAGGTGTAGCCAGAATAGAGAGAGAAAAAAAATTTAAGGAACCATTATGCCTATGATACTGATTTTTTTCTCTGGCATGCAGCCAAAAATTTCCCGTTGTCTAAGAGGAAAATAAGGTTGCCATTTTGGTTGTGATTACTTAGTCTGGAGAATCGCTTAAAGATAATACCCTCAAATATAATTTATTTAAAAATTAAACGTAGCACTTTTACTTTTAAAAATATGTTCTTTATGTGAAAAGAGTAAACAATGCGATGGATCAATAATTTCTGATAAGGTAGTTTCAATTTCATTAAACCTGAAGTGATATTTTTAAATAGTCTCTACTTTTGAGGAGTTTAAGTTTAGCAACATGTAAAAAATAATGTAAATATTTTAAGTATATTACCTTGTTTATTACATTCTACATACTACAAGGGAATGCGTAGTAAAGTTGATTGAGATCAGGAAGTCTTCACAGAGGAAGAGTCAATATATGAATAAATAGAACATGAGGAGATATTAATGAATACAACGTATGCTAAAGCATGGAGAAATAAAATAATATGACATGTTCAGAGGAATGTGAATTTGGCATTTTCAGAAATTAAGGGGGGAAGGACTTGGTGGATGGACATGAGACTACAGGGCAATCATGTTAAAAGATGAGTAGTAAGATAATTATAGTTGAAGTTAACAAGAAAAATACTTGTAAAGTTAATTGAAGTTTTATTATTTTGATGATAGAGTACCTTAGAAAAGTTTTTGGGTCAGCTTTGCAAGATAGGATAGTTCACACTACTAGAGAGGAAGACAGATTTTACTGGTAGTGAGCCAGGTAAGTGGCAAACTAGTTAAAAGTTTAGTTTCAGAGTTTAAATGGGAAATGCTATAATGCCTAACCTAAGAGAGAGGTGGTAAAGATGGAAAGTAGAACAGATTGAGGGCCACTTCAGTAAGATCTAGTGATTAAATTAATATGACTTGTGAGAATGAGTCAGTTGGCTTCCAGGAGTGTGACTTTGGGGAGGGAGAAAGATAATAGATTCAGTTTTAGACACATTGAATTTGAAGTTCCTATGGAGTACACAGCCTATATAAGTCCAGGAGAAAATCGTGTGTATGTGTTGTGACCTTGGAAAAAAGGACAGAACCATGATAGTATATTGGTGAACATATCATTCAGAGTCCCAACAGGAAACCAAAGACACACTCAATAATAATTAGAATAATTCCTGGAGGATGCATTACAAAGAGATGGATTACAAAAGTGTAGGGAGGATCAAAGAAAACCAAAAGGATATTGCAGGAATCTGTGACTAATAACAATAACACTATCACAACTTCTAGACCTAAATGGATGAAAGAAGTTAAAGGTCACCTAAAGCTAGATGTAACGATATATAAGGAATGCAGGTCACCATGAGAGAAACAGTGACCATCTGTCGAGGGACAGAGCCAGCTTGAGGAGACCTCACAGGGAGGGAATGAATAGCCTGACCTGATTCTCTTCTCTCTCCCTGAACTCTTGCTGGTGATCCCCATTAACCAAACCTGGTCAGAAGAAGCCAGAGTACACGGGAGCTCATTGATATAGTCCCTATAGGTCAGCTGCTTAGGGCATGGAGCAAGATAGAATTGGGAGTCAGTCTGGAAGAAAGAGGGGAAGATATCCATCATAGAACCACCAAGGGATGCCTGCCACAGGCAGAGTACTCCAAACAAGACAAGAGAGAGTCTCTGAGAGAAGAAAACTGGGCAACATCAGCACTGAAAAGAAAATGAGAAGGAATTAATACAGTCGTTATTACAGAAGAGCTTGATGTTGGGTCGCTCATGGAAAGTCAGACTGGTCATAATATAAAGTGTCATGGGGAGGCCAAGAAACATGAAGATAAGGCCAGTAGAGTGTATGTTGGATATTGTAGGTGGTGGTCTTAATAACAACAATTTTTGTGGGGTAGTGTGAAAAGAAGTTATATTGCAATGGGTCAAGAAGTGAAAGGAAGTAAGGAAGGGAAAGCAATGAGCCTGGTCACCTTTTTAAAGACGTTTTGTGAATTAAGTTATAAAAGAGTGGTGACTAAAGGGGTCGACAGGATGTGAATTCCTTGAGGAAGTTTTCAAAGGATACACATTTTATCTAACATTTTAATGCTATAATTTTAGACTTGGGAATTTAAGGATCATACTTTAGGAAGGCAGCAACATCCAGACTAAACAAGGCTATTATAATCCTCAATGGGGCATAAACAATTACAATGTATATCTCTTTCTTTTGAGTCGCAAAGCCTATGTGCCAGGGCCTGGGCAAGATAGCATGTGAAGTATTAACTGCTGGTGCTCTTAGCCTGGTTTTCTGGGCCGTGTGTTGTCCGTTACTGATCTTGAAGTTAAATGGAAGTGTATATCTGTGAACACAGTCCACTGCTGAGAAAAGAGAATCGCCAGATCTTTTTAAGTGCTAGGTTTCAAATGATACCACTGAGTGATGAGACAGTCCAGTGTGTAGAGATTTTAATAGACAGAGCAGGTTCCCATCTTCCCTCCTCAATCCATATTACATATATACAAAAGGCCTGTGTACTAGTGGAAGTCAGTGTTGAGCAGTGGTTCTCAGTGGAGGGTGGTTTTGCCTCTCCCAGAGGACATTTGGCAATATCTGGAGACATTTGGTTGTCAAACTGGGGATGTCCTGCTATCATCTAGTGGGCAAAAGCCAAGAATGCTGCTAAGCATCCTATAATGCACAGGTCTTCCATACACACAGCAAAGAGTTATCCAGCCAAAGTGTTGATAGTGGGGGTCTTGAGAAATTCTGGTGTAGAGTTCTGAGGAAGCAGAAGAAAGTGCAAGAGACATGTATACTGCCCCCTGTCAATGATTCAACTAAAGGAGGGGGAGATATTCCAGATATTCCTCATGTAGTTATGGGGTTTCAGAACTAGAAGAAACTGGGGTTCTATTTGACAACTGAGTGTGTGAATGGCAACCTATAAAGATGTCCTACCACACTGAAACATGGATAAGGGAGCAAGAAAGATGGCAGCATGATCAGGAGGTCTGGACATAAGAGGGATTTCAGATCACCCCCTGAATTTCTAGAAATTCACGTAGACACAGGGAGGCTGAGAGTAAGGGTAATGTGCTTGCTAGAAACTAAAGACAACATGGAAAGAGAATCTCACTGAAATCTCCATAAGGTAAGGCGTACAGAGCCACCAGCTAAGCATGTGGGAAGCCGGGGGGCCTGTGCTCTCACAAGGAGCAGCAAACCCAGGGGTTCTCCTCTGCTATAAATTACCATCCCAGATCTGAACCAAAGACTCTTCTGCCAGGAACAGTTCAGGGCAGAGAGATGGAGTTGTGTCCAGTTTTAGCTGTAGGTCCCAAGGCAGCTGAATGAGCTCCTAGGAGTGTGCAGTCAGGGCCCAAGTGAGGCAATTAAGAGAGCCTTGCAAACACCTTGGGATGGACTTTAGACAGATGGTGACTGCTTTAAACAAACCAGAGCCAGGGAGAGTGAAAACCTCAAGTGGACTCTGAAGATGCCTGTGTGAAGTAGGGAGGTCAGGGGCTTGGATTAAGTTGAAAGAAGTTCAGTTTCAGAACATCTGAATTTTATTGACTTATATTCCTGCTATTTTAAATCCACTACACATTTAAAAATCAATATTGGATATTCAATTGTTACATTCCCCTTATTGAAGGATTGACTTCCCTCTTCCCTTTTTACTAGGAATTAAAGTTCTATATGAAAGCATTTTACATTTTGTGTTCATACCAATTTTAGAGATACTTTTCTTGTACATATTATAATTTTCTGTCACGATAAATTTAGTGATTACACTATTCTGGGATTATCTTTTGACAATTGGCTACAATAGAATTTGTCTATGAGTGTTTTCATAATACTGTAACATCAGTACTCAGTTTAAAGAAAAACATCAGAAAATGAGGAATCTGTATAAGACAGTATCACTGGGACACCTAAATTTTAGAAGAATATCATTAGGGGCACAGTTTTATTAAAGAATAAAATACAGCTTGATTTTATGGAGAATTGGTAAATAAATGAAAAGATTATTTTTGTAAACCTTTTTGGCTACAGTAGCCATTTTAAAAGCTTATAAGAAGCTTATAGGAACACTGTGGTATATTAGGTAAATTCAGAGAGAAAACCAAATGGTGAGAAAACGTTTATCCTTCCCTTCTCCAGTTTCTTTTCTTTTTCCCTTTAGGAGATTCCTTACTCATATATAACAATTTCCTGAATGCATACAAGTGGCCCTCTTTGCAGTCATCCTTGGCAATAGAGATTTCCAACTTTCTTTTTGGTCCCGCCCTGATCCACATTCACCTCAGTAACCTGAGACCCCCCTCTGTACTTTACACCCTGCACATAAAGCCATTCCCCATTGCTCTTTTTCAGTGATGCACCTTATTGTCAGATTTCTACTGTAGAGAGAGAAAGGGCTGGGAAGAAGGAAGGTAAAGAGTTTAGAAAATGTGGGATAGGCAACAATGAAATGATTTCGAAAGGACATATTAGCTTCAATCTCACATGTGCATTTCCCTCCCTAGCTCAGCTCTGCCGCTGCAAAAGACAAAATTTGCTTTAGCTTAACTGTGGAAATTTCCTGGGTTTCAGTCTATTAGTTGAGCCAAAAATTTGGGGATTTGGTCTGCAGCTCATTGTTTTCCTGTAATTATCCAGTGCCCTTAGAAACATCTGCTCACCCTGCAGTCCTTGAATGCCTCCTTCCTGGCATACTGTTCTGTGGCAGTAGCTCAGCTTCTCAAAGCCTTCAATGAGCACTTTGTTCCAGATTACTACAGGTGAAATATGAATTGTAGATGTGCTATGTCTTGCTGGGTGTTGAGATTCTCCTCTTAGAATACTAGATGAACTTTTGGTTTGTTTTCAGCCCCAATTAGCAAGATGATTAATTTCAGATTTCTTCTTATTTAGCAAGATTGCTAAAGGTTAGACCACTGGGAATACAACCCTGGACTCCCCATGTAGCATGGTAGCCACTCCAATGTTCCCTTCACAACCTTTTCATGGTATCATTTTTCCTCCCACTAATCAGAATTCTTTATTTCAGAAACCACAAATGGTCTCTGGTGAATTTAATTTGCCAAGCAAGTTATTTGGAAAAAAAATAAGCAGATATAATAGGAAATCTAGAGAACTAGGCTCAGAAAAACTCAAAAACCTAACTGCCTAGAAGCACAGGCAAGGTAATCTAAGGAAACATTCATGGATAGAGGGCCAAGGCTGCCACTGCTGGACCTTGGATTCTGTCACTGGCTCTGAGAGGCTGCCTCTGGCACCACCTGACTACTTCCCTTAGATAGCCAGAATCAGTTCTAAAATTGTTCTGCTTCCCTGGCATGAGCACCTGATGGAAGAAGCATAGCTTCCAGGAATCTAAGAGAAAAAAATGTCTGATTTTTTAGCTTCTTTATTGGAAGGTGGTCCCAACATTTTTCCAAATTAATACCTTGGTGGATTCCGTCAGATATAAATAAGGGCAGTGGGCTGGAAATAGTCCAGTGCTTTTTCAAATCCACTCACCACTTTTTTACACCTGCTCTGTGCCCGGAGATGTATAAACTGCATCAACCCACCTCTTATTATCTGGCTTCAGCTGGGGTCAGCCAACGGAAATCCCAGGTGGGAGATCAGTAGGAAAGGAGAGAGAGATCAGGGTTTTTATTCCCTTGTCCTCCTCCCAACAGGGTCTCCATGGACTGGTTGCATCCTTGAGTGAAGTGTTAGCTTCTGTAGGGGGTCTTTCCAGCTTTCTCCAGCCTTCTGGGTCACTGGGATCCTACAATTGCTCCTTCCCTTTGCTCCTTCAAATCTGTGGGTGGTGATGGCATGAGGTACTGCACTATCCCTAGTGGTTTCCTGGTACACTACTCTCTTTTTTTGTAAATTGCTCCTTAATGAAATCCTCCCCAAATTATCCTAATTTGAATCTGCCATCTGTTTCTGGCTGGGACCCCAAAGGATACAGGCACCCTCAAAAATGGCAAACGTCCTCTCTAAAGGATATGGTCTAGAGCAGGGCTGTCCTGTGAGGAACACCCCATGCCTCCTCTCTCTTTTCTCCACCATGGTCCTTTTCTGCCTTCTGAAAGTGGACCCCCTTCAAGAAAAAGAGGTAATCTCAGGACTATTTTACTGTAATAGATGCATGAAATGACTTAGAGAAAAAGACATCCCAAAGCAAAACAATGTGAAATAGAGAAAACTGGGAAAAAATATTATGGAAGAGAGGAGAGTTTTCATTCTGGAATCTCTCAAGAAAGACACAAACTGGTCCTACCAAAACATTACATTATGTTCTTTACTCATAGCGTAGCACCTTATACTTGGGTGTGGATCTGGGCACTGGAAGGTAGGGTGAGAACAGAGTATTGGCCATCGTCTATTGTTCAGTGTTAAATGAAATGGTGCTTTGTACACTGCTTATGTGTACAGGCTGTTATGTTGGAATGAGTCATGGAGCCAGTTAGTGAGCTTAACAGACTGATTGGCATCTATATATAAAATCAACATATTTTAAAATTTATAGACTTAGGAAGATGTCCAGATGTTTAGCTTTCAAAGAGATACTGTGATTTTTGTGCCTCAGTGCCAGAATCTACCAATCTACCTTCAGTTTGGTAGCTAAATGACACTATCATTTTTCCACTTTATATATTATATTGTTATAATGGTTTAATGCATGATTTTTTTCCAGGTGTAATTTTGAACAAAGGATATCAAAAATCTAGGGGAGAGAAATTTAAAAAATGGGGAAATTTCAGACACCAGAACAAGGAGATAGTTGATACAATATATTTAGAGAAAGCAGTTTTGGGGAACTTTTCATCACACTGTATGTATACAATTCCCTATTTTGACTAGGCATGTGGCTAGAGGTAGATTTCTCTACCTGGCATCATCGTACCCTTCCCAGCCTTACAAGAAAGAAAAGATGTTCCTTGTTGGAGCAGATGTAGCCAGTGCCCCTCCCACATCCCCTCTGTACACACATCTACACCCCGAAGGTTGCTTAATGTGAATGCCCATGAACTCTCTGCTTGAGGACTTCAGCGTAGCTGTGAGGGCTTGTTCTATACACAAGGCAAGCTGAAAGGGCCAGAGAATTAATGCTCCAGACAACGACAGAGGGAGACTTAGTGGGTAAATACCTCAGCTTTTTCACCCCTTGATTGGAATAATAACATCTCCTCTGAGTGCCCTAATAGGATTGAGCCCACTTCCCCAAATTGGTAACTAGACTGATAACCCACCTTTTATTGGTTTCCTGCCCCTTCCTGTCATACTGTTCCACTCCCCTACTGGTACTTCCTAGGATAACCTCATAAGTTACCTACACTTGAATCCTTGTCTTAGAGGCTGCTTCTAGGGGAATCCAAACAGACACTTGGTGCCAAAAATGGTAATGGTAAATTATGGGGTAATGGTAATTACAAGGATATGGTATTGATTGGTGTATGATAGCTGCAATAGAAGCCTTATAGGATAAAAGTGACAGACCTGAGGCAGTCAACTATCAAATCCAGGCTTGGTATGACATGAAGACCCTGTCTTCTAAGCATGGGAGGGCAAACTGCTGACAGCAGTACAAAGAGAGCTGAACTCACAGCCCTGGCCAGATTCGTACACTGGTGACAGGGTCCTGTTAGGGAAAGAATGGACATTCAGAGATGGGATGAAGATTTTCTGGTGGACACTTTAGAGGAAAAGTATCCACCAAATGAGTTACAGAATCTATGTAATATGTACAGTAGGAACTGGGAGAACATGCTTGAAAATGAATGCTAAAATGTTAGACTGTGATAAAGGATGGGGAGTGGAATATAAGACAGGAAAAGGCAGAGTTTATTGATATGAGACACTCTCATGAGATTCAAGATTAAGGTCCTGGAAGAGACCCAGCAAACTAGTTCTAGTATTCTGTTGCAATGGTTCCCTAGCATTTGGAAGAAATGACAGCCCATGGTAAACGAGGTGGATTTGCCAGAACTTCCTTGGAAAATACTAATGAAGGGATTAATGGTTTCAGTAAGGTGGGTGTGTTAGAATGGCTTTACTATGTAATACTAGAGAATCAATCAATTGACTATGTTCTCTGGTGGGGTTCAGAGAGTACTCCTTTATCTAAAGTAATAGGGAATGTGATAGTAAAGGGCACATTAATATTGTTGAGAAGTAGGAGCTATCTTCTGTAGACAAATTTATGGTAGGGAATGAGAGTGATGGTAATTTGTAATTGTAGAGGCCATGTAACAGTGCTTAACTATCAGATATATGGGTATAATTCTTGTAGTAGGCAGTAAGGTCAGAGTAACAACCAGAAGGCGTTGATCTTTAGTAAATACAGGATATCTAATTCACTGGAGCCTAAAGTAACAGGAAGGGGGAAGCACCAATTCCTATGTATATAAGTGAAAGTAATAGAGAGTCCTCAATACAATACCATCCATTAGAGACCAGTCACTTGATGGTAAGTTGATTGCATTGGACCCCTTATATACTAGGGGAAGAGACAATTCATCATTGCTGGCATTGGAAAATATCTCCAATATAGTTTTACTTTTCTGCCTGCAGTGACTGAACTAGCACCAGTGTCCAAGGATTTGAGATTGCACATAACATTGCCTTCACTTTATGACAATGGACACTTGACCATGGGATTTACTGATCCCACCATAAACTATTCTTCAGAAACTTCCAGCCTAATAGAACTTAAACTGGGCCTCTAAGAAGCTATTTCAAAGTTCTATCCATATCTCTGATAATGGATAATGTCCTTTTACTGACTTCTTTCCCTCCTCTATCTTATTCCTTCACTCCCTATTGATGTTTCCTTGGATCACATCAGAAATAAAATACTTGCACTTGAATCTGTGTCCCAGAGTCTGCCTCTGTGGAATTCCAAACCAACATAGCTGGAATTCCAAACCATCCATAACCAACAAAGAAACATAGCTGACTTAAAAAAAGATATATAACTAGATGATGTGTGACCTCTATCAGGTAGGTACAGATTCAGCTGCAAGTAATAGAAAATCATACAATTAAAACCTTAAATACACAAAGAATTGTCTAATATAACAGCAAATTTGAAGGTCTTCAATCCAAGGCTGGTACAGTCTCTCAAGTGTGCCAACAGGGACCCAGGATCTTTCTTAGGCCTTCACATACACATACTATTGCCTCATGTCACAAGAAGGCTGCTATACTTCTAGGCCTTGCATCATTCTCCAGTCAAAAGACAGTAAGAAACATTGAAGGGAAAAGACAGAATCAGCAGGCATCTACCTACATTTGTCAGTAGGACGAGTGAGAACATGGAAACCCTTAGCAGCAAGGAAATTTGGAAAACTGGAGCTTGAGTAGTTGAGTTTTTAACTTTTACAGACTTTAACATAAAGCCGTGGGAGAAAGAGGATGACAAGGGAGGTTCAGACAGTCAACCCACAGTGTTACCATATGAACAGGAAAACTCAGAATTTGTTTTTTAAAAATTCTACCTAAGTTCTAGTCTAATTTTTTCATTTAAATAAATAAATATAGTTTCAATGTTAGACTACAATAACTCCCTAGAATTTTTAAAATGAAAGCACTTAAAATAATCCACTATATTCAGTTGTAAAATTTTCATATACCCTATTTATTAATTTGAAAAGTATACATCAAGTACTTACTAATTGCCTTCCATGAACACAGCAGACAAGATTTATGTTCTTCTTGAGCTTCTGCTCTATGTATGAACTATTCAAACTGGTTGAAACAGAGTAACTGATATAAACTTTTTCTTCTCTTGGGCCATAAAAATATGTCGTAAAAATTTGCAATATATTTTATTCTAACTGTAAGAATATTTTTGCCCTCTTAACTAAAAAAAAAATCAAAACATTTTTTTGATTCTTAAGATTTGTCAAACATTTCCAAATAATTTCTGATGCTTATGTCTCTCCAAATACAAAGACAACCAGAACCTTTAACTTCAAAAACTGTAAATTGTTAAAATTTTAAAAAGCATAAAATATAAAAAAAAGTGAAACAATATACCTGGTTCTGCCCATAGCCTTGAGTTATTGGCTACATTTCCACAGGCAACTGTTTCCTACAACTTGCCTCTCTGCTCTGTAGACTCATGCTTTCTGTTAAATAGCCTCAGATGAGAACTGACACTAAAATCT
The DNA here is from genome assembly GCF_965194805.1 of Balaenoptera borealis. Taxonomy (NCBI): domain Eukaryota; kingdom Metazoa; phylum Chordata; class Mammalia; order Artiodactyla; family Balaenopteridae; genus Balaenoptera; species Balaenoptera borealis. The sequence continues at coordinate 35,574,581 of NC_138862.1, forward strand.
GGAGCATTCAATTATTTTTATTTTTTTGTGGCAGAAAATGATTTTTTCTGTGCCAATTTTGTCTGTTTGGCTAACTGTCCTACATATTGTTTAATTGCTCTTTTTATTTGCACTCATATATTTTCACACCTTCTAGAAGTAATGTAACAGCAAGATTTTTATCACCACAACTGGTGGACACCTGGGTCATTCCATTGACCATTTAGAGAAATATCCCCCAGCAGTAACAAGGCTGATTCTATGTGCTCACTCACTTCACTCTGCAGCTTCTCTGAGAACTGTGTTTCTGTAGTTTAAAAAATCGCTATGGAAATTTTTCATTTTTAAATGCATAAAATTTTAAAACCAAAATAGTATAAAATTATAAATAATATATGAATTTTACAGTGGTCTTTAATTTAGCAAGAATAGTCTTTAATTGTATCAGTAGAATATTTTATTTAAAATATGTATTACAAACATATAAATATTTCTGGAAGTTTAACTTTTTTTAAATTACAGGATTTTATTGAGGTATAATTGATATATAAAATTGTAAGATATTTGAAGTGTACATAGTGGTGATTTAATATACATATACTACATTGTGAAAAGATACCCCCCCCATCTAGTTAATTAACATACTGATCACCTCACATATTTATCTATCTTTGTTGCTGTAGTTGAGAACTTTTTTTTTTTTTTTAATTAATTTATTTATGGTTGTGTTGAGTCTTCGTTTCTTGTGCGAGGGCTTACTCTAGTTGTGGCAAGCGGGGGCCACTCTTCGTCGCGGTGCGCGGGCCTCTCACTATCGCAGCCTCTCTTGTTGCAGAGCACAGGCTCCAGACGTGCAGGCTCAGTAATTGTGGCTCACGGGCCTAGTTGCTCCACAGCATGTGGGATCTTCCCAGACCAGGGCTTGAACCCGTGTGCCCTGCATTGGCAGGCAGATTCTCAACCACTGTGCCACCAGGGAAGTCCTGTAGTTGAGAACTTTTAAGTTCTACTCTCAGCAAATTTCAATTATATAATACAGTATTATTAACTATAGTTACCTTGTTTTACATTAGATCCTCAGATTTTATTCATTTTATAGCTGAAAATTTGTACTTTTTATCAATCTCTCCCTATCTGCCCCCATACTTTTCCCCCAGGCCCTGGCAACCAACCACTTTTCTACTCTCTATTTCTATGAGTTTGACTCCTTTCTTCTTCATCCTCTCCTTCGTCGTCATCTTCTTCTTCTTCTTCATTTTATGATTCCACAGATATGTGTTACCATGTAGTATTAGTCTTTCTCTTTCTGGCTTATTTTAATTAGCATAATGACCTCAAGGTCCATCCATGTTGCAAATGACAAGATTTCCTTTTTTCTTATGGCTGATTAATATTGCCTTGTATACACATAAACAACATTTTCTTTATCCATGCATCTGTTGATGGATTCTTAGGTTGTTTCCATACCTTGGCTATTGGGAATAATGCTGAAGTGAACATGGGAGTGCATATAATCTCTTTGATATCATGTTTTCATTTTTTGGATATGAAAATCTCAGAAGTGAGATTGCTGGATCACATGGTAATCTTATTTTTAGTTTTGGGAGGAATCTCCATACTGTTTTTCATAGTGGCTGAACCAATTTATAGTCCCACCAACAGTGTGTAAAGTTCCCCTTTCTTTGCATCCTCACCAACATTGGTTATCTTCTGTCTTTTTGTTGATAACGATGCTAACAGGTATGAGGTGATATTTCATTGTGGTTTTGATTTGCATTCTCCTCATGATTAGTGATGTTGAGCACACTTTCATTTAACTGTTGATCCTTTGTATATCTTCTTTGGAAAATGTCTATTTTGTTCCTTTGCCCATTTTTTAAATTGATTGCCTTTGCTATTGTGTTATATGAGTTCTTCATATATTTTGGATATAAATCCCTTATCAAAAATGTGATTTACCAATATTTTCTCCCATTTAGTAGGTTGGCTTTTCATTCTGTTGATGGTTTCCTTTGCTGTACAGAAGTTTTTTTTGTTTTGTTTTGTTTTGTTTTTAAGTTTGCTGTAGTCCCACTTGTTTATTTTTGCTTTTTTGCCACTGCTTTTGGTGTCACATCCAAAAATCATTTCCAAGAGTGATATCTTGGAGTTTACCCCCTATGTTTTCTTCTAGGAGTTTTATAATTTCAGGTCTTATGTTCAAGACTTTAATCCATTTGGAGGCAATTTTTGTGTATGGTGTAAGATATTGGTCCAATTTAATTATTTTGCATTTGGATGTCTAGTTTTTCTGACACTGATTATTGAAGAGACTGTCTTTTCCCCATTGTGTATTCTTGGCTCTTACATTGTAAATTAATTGACCAAATATGCATGGGTTTATTTCTGGGCTCTCTTTTCTGTTCCATTGTTCTATGTGTCTGCTTTTATGCCAATACCATACTGCTTTGATTACTATAACTTTGTAATAAAGTTTGAAATGAGCATGGTGATGGCTCCAGCTTTGTTCTTTCTCAAGATTGCTTTGGCTATTTGGGGTCTTTTGTAGTTCCAAACAAATTTTAGAATTTTTTTTTTAATTTCTTTGGAAAATGCCATTGGAATTTTGATAGGAATTGCACTGAATCTGTAGATCACTTCAGTAGTATGGACGTTTTATCAATATTAATTCTTTTGACCCATGAACACAGGGTAATTTTCCATTTATTCATACTTTCTTCAGTTTCACCCATGTCATATAGTTTTTAGTGTGGAGAGATTTCACCTCCTTGGTTAATTTTATTCCTAAGTATTTTATTGTTTTTGATGCAATTATAAATACCTACTTTATCTTTTCAAAAACCAGCTCTTAGTTTCATTGACCTTTTTATTGTTTTTTTGTCTCTATTTCATTTATTTCAACTCTAATCTTTGTTATTTCCTTCCTTCTACCACTTTGGACTTATTCATTATTATGTTTCTAGATCTTTGAGGTATAAAGTTAGGTTGTTATTTGAGACCTTTATCTTTTCTTAAAGTAGGTATTTATTGCTATAAATTTCCCTCTTAGAACTGCTTTTCCTTCATCCTGTACATTTTGGCATGTTGTATTTCCATTTTCATCTATCTCAAGATTTTTTAAAATTTTATTTTGTTCAAGTATAGTTGATTTACAATGTTGTGTTAATTTCTGCTGTATAGCCAAGTGATTCTGTTATATTTTTATATATATATATATATTTATATATATATATATATATATATATATATATATATATATATACACATACACACACACACATTCTTTTTCATATTCTTTTCCAATATGTTTTATCACAGGATCTACTGTGCTATGCAGTAGAACCTTGTTGTTTATTCATTCCATATATAATAGTTTGCATCTGCTAATCCCAAATTCCCAATCCATCCCTCTCCTACTCCCCACTGCCTAGGCAACCACAAGTCTGTTCTCTATGTTTGTTAGTCTGTTTCATAGATAAATTCATTTGTGTCATAGTTTAGATTCCACATATAAGTAATATCATATGTTATTTGTCTTTCTCTTTCTAACTTCCTTCACTTAGTGTGATAATATCTAGGTCCATCCATGTTGCTGCAAATGGCATTATTTTATTCTTTTTTTATGGCTGAGTAGTATTCCATTGTATGTATGTACCACATCTTCTTATTCCAATCATCTGCTGATAGACATTTAAGTTGTTTCCATGTCTTGGCTATTGTGAATAGTGCTGCTATGAACATAGGGGTGCATGTATCTTTTTGAATTATAGTTTTGTCAGGGTATATGCCTAGGAGTGGGATTGCTGGATCATATAGCAACTCTATTTTTAGTTTTTTGAAGAACCTCCATACAGTTTTCCATAGTGGCTGCATGAGTTTACATTCCCACCACCATTGTAGGAGGGTTCCCTTTTCTCCACACCCTCTCCAGCATTTGTTATTTGTGGATTTTTTATTGATGGCCATTCTGACTGGCTGAGGTGGTATTTTGCTTTGCATTTCTCTAAAAATTCTCAGTGTTGAACATCTTTTCATGTACCATCTGTATGTCTTCTTTGGAGAACTGTCTATTTACGTTTTCTGCCCATTTTTTGATTGAGTTGTTTGTTTTTGTTATTGAGTTGTATGAGCTATTTGTATGTTTTGGAAATTAAGCCCTTGTCGGTTACATCATTTGCAAATATTTTCTCCCAGTCTGTAAGCTGTCTTTTCGTTTTGTTTATGGTTTCCTTTGCTGTACAAAAGCTTGTACGTTTGATTAGGTCCATTTGTTTATTTTTGCTTTTATTTCTTTTGCCTTGGGAGACTGACCTAAGAAAACATTGGTAGGATTTATGTCAGAGAATGTTTTGCCTATGTTCTCTTCTAGGAGTTTTATGTTGTCATGTCTTATATTTAAGATTTTAAGCCATTTTGAGTTTATTTTTGTGTATGGTGTGAGGGTGTATTCTAACTTCATTGATTTACATATGGCTGTCCAGCTTTCCCAACACCACTTGCTGAAGAGACTGTCTTTTCTCATTGAATAGTTGAGGCAAGCCCTGCAGGGACCATGAAATGGAAAACCTCATAAGTTCTAGCAAACTTTTTCCATTAAAATTCCATGTTTATTTACTCTACACAGCCCTCTGCCAAAGAGCATTCAATTCTTTACTCTTTAAGAAGAAGCCAAACTATGTATGTTATATGCGTTAAATAAGTCTATTTTAAGTTTTTAACAACTTAACTTTGAATGCATTCTAAAGCTCTACATTTTTACCCCTCCTTCCTCCCCACATTTATTGTTTTGATGTCACAATTTATATGTTTTACCTTGTTTATCCATTAAAACATTATTATAGTTATTTTTAATACTTTTGTCTTTTACCCTTCATGCTGGAGTCTCAACTATAGTCAGATCTTTCATTTTCTTGACCTTTATGTATGAAATGGCTCCTGATCTTACTTATCTTAAATACAATCATGTCAAGTAGGTACAAGCATTAGTCAACTTCATGAAATCTTCTGATGTAGTCATACCTATCATTTATTAGTAATTTTTCTCTTTATTTTGTAGTGAGATTGTTGTATGCATACACATATATAAATGAATGTGCACAGGGTAGTTATCTAAAAATTTCATTTCAAGTTGTGCTACAGGACAAAATTTAGTTATAAAAAGCGGTTGCTAGGTCTGGTAAGGTTTAGAGCCACTGGTCTCCAGGAGTCTGCTTCTCAACTGCTTTTTAAAAAAAACATAATAACAAATAAAAATGTATGTATTTAAAGTCTCCAATGTAATTATTTGATATACATATACATTGTGAAATGATTACCACAATCCATTTAATATATCCATCACCTCACATAATTACCAGTTTTTTTTGTGTGTGGTAAGAATGCTTAATATCTTCTTTCTTAGGAAAGTTCAAGTATCCAATACAGTAGTATTTAACTATAGTCAGCATGCTGTACATTATATCCCCAGAACTTATTCATTCGCTTGTTAAGTACTGATCTAGCACACTAGACATAAGGATCAACCTTATTAAGGAATCTTCTCTAAGAACACTGTAAATAGGACACTGACAGCATTTCCTTTAAAAAAATTTTTTCTTTTTTAGTCTTTGGAAACCAATCAAAAGAAAGCAAAAGTGAACACATTCTTATTTAGATATTAAAATGTTACCCATCTGGTTATAATGATGTCTAGGAACTCTTTATCCTTTAAAAATTTAAGTTAAAAAAATTGTTTAAGTTGATAATGCATATCTCTCATTTATAAAGTAAAACTATTAGCGAGCAACTTATTTATATTATTTCCATGTTTAAGAGAAACATCTTACAGTCAACTTCACTTAAAACCTACAAAAACATTTCATTAATTTCTCATGTATTTTGCTTGCCTTTGTTTTAAAAGATTAAGGATGAGGACTGGTAGGCAAGCAAGGCATGGTGATATATATGGAACTAATTATATACAGGAAAATATATTATTACCTTTGCATTCAAGGGCAATATGATCATAAGGATCTCTAACTTCTTTAGTTTGATATGTTTGAATCTCCTTATTCCACAATTTTTATTGTATTTTTGCAAATGACCCTTAGGACTTCTTTGAGGTGTAAACTTCTATAATTTCATGATATGTTTGAACTATCTACATAGTTTAGTAAATAAATTGGCTTCTGGTAGGCTATAAAATTTTTTACACAGATAATCTAAAGTCCAGCTACATAACATGTCTTAACTGAATCATAAGAATTCTTCCTTTAAATAGTGTAAATAAATGGAATATATATATATATATATATATCAATAATACTGCAAGTAAATGACCAATTGTACAGTAAAAAATACAAAAAATTTATAGACATAAAATACAATTGTAAAAACGTTATGGTCTAAACTGTGAGTGAAACAGTCCATCTATTATGAGTTAAATGATTCCAGAAATCGCAATAGTATTTTTTTAAGGGAAAAACAATACTTTTTAATATTTTCAATTTTTTCAAAGTGGGTTTTGAGGCTGTGGTGTTCTTTCAAACATGAGGAACGTACAAAACACACAAATCAGTCAATTTTATTAGCCAAGGAATTTTCTAATGCCTGAACTGCCCTAGAAATTAACCTATTGTCAATATATACTCATCAGCACAATCTAACTGAAATTTCCACCTGAGTTAGTTGATTAGTGCTTGTTAAATTAGTCCATCTGTTTCATTTGTGTTGGCAGGAACATTTTCCTGTGTGCCATGTGATTGACAGACTTGGTTGATGGAACAATGAGCAGTAACTCCTCTTAGCATCTCTTTAGCCTGAGGCATCCTCATTTTCCATCTTCCCACTTTTTTTGGAGCCACCTATCCTGCTTCCTTAAATGCTCATGATGTTCATTAATAATACCAGGAGAAGCTTGGAACCCTCTGGGTACATTCCCTTCTCTCGTGAAGGCACTGATGATTTATACATCTTGTTCCTGAAAAGACTGAATGAGAGAATGGAATGCTGTGTATTCCAAATCACCGTTGATAAGGTAGTTCCAGAATTATAGTCTCTGCAACAGAGTTTGAGAAGGAGAAAGCTTAGTCGTAGTATAGTGCCTGACAAATAAGCACTCCACAAATACATTGATAAATCACAGATCCATTAGGTCAATTTAAAAAATATTGGTGTTCTCTTGAGAAATACCTCTTCAATACTAACAATGCTTCACTGCCCAACATGGGATTACTCCAACAAGAAGTCCAAGGTCCACAGTAAATAGTCCTTCTGTGTTGGTAAAGAGGATGCTGCAAGAAGCAGCAGGCATCCAAATCTCAATTAGGCTTCTGTGCTTGCCTTGTGACTGAGAGTTTGGAAACCTTAGTAGAGAAGTAAATGGTTTATGTAATTTCCATTGGCCTTAACTACAACCACATAGGTTGCCACATAAATTGACTTATTGTTGGCAGCAGCTGAGACCGGAAGTGGACTACCTATATTCAGACCTATGTATCACGTTATGACAATGAAATTAGGTAACAGTATACACCAGTAATCATAATAGTCTTTTGCCTTAAAGCTAAAAACACACAACCCTTGAATTGGAACCGATTATTCTTTTCACAAAATGCAATGAATGCTATTTCATCATGTCTTGTTAGGTTTTACAACCTTCAGAAGAGTTAATGTCTAATGATTGATTGGTTTTATGCTTTTGCTGGCCAGCGAAGAGTTAATGTCTAATGATTGATTGGTTTTATGCTTTTGCTGGCCAACTCATATTTTTTAAGTCTAATAATTTTCAGGAGCATTTGCTGAAATTTCATAACATAAAGTATTTTAAGCTAGGAAAAGAAAGATACAGAACAGAAAAGAACTTTGCCAAGGAACATATATTGTCTATTTGACCAGAGACATCTAGCCAGTGTGACACAAAAGAAAAATGCCCCATATTAGTGTTTTGTTTCAAGACATATAAAATCATAATGTCACATCTAGCTCCCTTTTCCCTGATCTTGGCATGTTAGCAGCGTTCCAGTCAATAAGTTATTGAAAGGCTGTTTCATTACCTGACATTAGCCTCAGAGATACAGACCGTCATCCTATATTTTGAGAGGAACATAAGATAGATCGGAGAACATTAATTTGATGGAGAAACACTCACCCACGTTCTTCTAACAAAATGGGCAATACACCATGTTATTACCTGTTGCTGAAAAAAAGATAAAAAATCTCCAAAATGACCCTTCTTCCACTTCAACAATCTAATTCCCAACAAATTACACTGCTATAAAAAGAATGACTAATTATGTTTCCACTAGGTACTATAAAGTGTCCAATTATGGGTCTAATTAGAAGGGAAGGACTGTAAAGTAATGGGTCTTTATTTAGAAATGTTGTTATTCTCAGGACACCTTCTAAAGTGGCTTCTGTGTTTTGTTTTATGTATTACATTTATTCTGCCTTTCTGCAACTTGCTCAGATTTATCTCAATAGGACAAACATCTGTCACAACTTGCATATTGCTTTAATTTGATTGTCCCTGACCCCTTAGGCAAATACAGACAGGTGGAAAACATACTGGCTATTTCACACAACATCTGTAGTCACTTTAGCCAGTCTTTTTTTTTTATGGTTTATCACAGCATGGGAGGGTTGCAGAAACCAAACTGCTTCTCTCTCACTGTAGCAGAGAGGGAGAACCAGGTGGAATTCCATCCTCTGCTTGAGCAACTCTGCACCACTTGGCCTGTACAAATGCTGGCTAAGGAAAAGACCCCCCTGGTTACAGGACTGATCCTTAAGAGTTAGGAGAAAAGAGAGAAAAGGTAAAAAAAAAAAAAAAAAAAGGACAGTGTACGCCTTTCAATTAAGTCATTATCTTTATTCTGTAACTCCAAAGAGGTTTAATAAATGACCACACACACACGAACAAACACACACTCATGCACACACTCACACACACATTCGTACACAAAATGTCTTTAGCAGCAAGTTGATGTGATTAATGAGGCTGCTCTGGCACAGCTTGAGGACAGCATATTAGTCACAGTTAATGACTTGCATAGCCTCCTCAAAGAGCAATATATCCTATTAATTGTTTTTTAGCATAGAACCAGGAAAGACCTTAAAATATCCTATGGTCAATGACCCTATTTCCAATATTGGTGAGGGGACACACCCTAAAATAGCCAGAACTGATAGATGAGGAGGAGGAGAAGGAGGAGGGGGGAGAGCAGGATTTTTTAAGCAAGACAAAACAGGAATATAGATTCTCCAAATACCCTTCATGACAGTTGTAGCCTATAATCATTATTTAGGTCAAGAAATGTTTCCTTGTAAATGAGTTTTTACTTTAATCCAAGTCAACTTCCTGTTGTGTAGACAACAATGGAAACGGAGAAAAATTGCTCAGCTATTCTCTTATGTATGTACTTAATATACTTGGAGATGGTTATTAAATCATCCTCTTGTCTTCTGTGCTATAAACTAAACTTCTTTAATCTTTCTCACTGAAATTAATTTCCATTTTTTAAAATGTTATTATTTAAATTTTTTGAACCCTCTAATACTTTCAAAGAGTGGGAAGGAGACTCCTCTATCACCTGGGAATTAATTACCTGTGTTGCCTTGAAAAATAAAGATTCTTGGGCACCACCAGCTACACGTGGGCACAGGAGATCTGTGGTTGGGACCCCAAATCTGTGTTTTTAACAAGAATCTTGGGAGATCCTCATACGCATTGATGTCTAAGCACCAGTACTCTAATTTCTCAATTAAATCATCCAGATACCTTTTTCAGCAAGGCACAGAAGATACATGATCTCTAGTAAACTTTTCTATATCATAATTTCACCATATCTGTTTTTTTCAGTTTAATCAAAGGATAAATGTAGGCCCCTCCAATCTATTTATACCCTTCCAGCTTTTCATCAATTGTCCCTCATTATTCCTTCTGAAAGTATTTCATCTCTTTCTAGCATGTCCTCCTAATACGATTGCAAGGCGATTCCTATTATTGCTTCCTTTCTGGTCTAACCAATGTATATAACATCCTCTCCAGCCTCCAAACACCTGTATTTCTCATTTCTTTGCCTTTACTCAGTTTCCTGTAACTTAAAAAAAAAAAGTTATTGCATTTTATGTGTATTTATTTTTAATTCATTCTTAAGTTTATGTCTCATATGTATCATTATGTTTTGATTTCCCACCTATTTTGCAAGTATTTAGGATGAGTGCCCTATAAAACTTTCTTTGTTTCACAGATCCTGACATAATTATTTGCATACACTTCTCATATGTATGTGTTACCATCATCTATGAGACCTTTTAGAGGATACACAAGAATACCCTCTGAGGAAACACCAACCAAATCAGCTCTGCTTATTTATAAGCTAAGATATAAATTTTATACTAACATTCCACTCTTCCTTTTATACTACAGCCATTCCTTCTTGTTTCTCACTAGTTATTTTCTGCTTAATCCACTGCTTCCCGGCTTAAATTCTTACCATTGTCCCAGATCTACTTTCCCAAAGAACACCATCATTTTGCTAAAACCCATTCTTGGTCTTTCTTGTTCTTGATCACTTTTTAATATTTGCTATTGGTGACCATTTCCTGTTTCAAACTCTTCTTACTTTGTTTATGCACTATTTTTATCTCTCTATACTTGCAAACTGCTTTTCTTCCTTTTTTATTATTACACACCATCTTTGGGTTTACCTAAAGTTGAGTAAAGGCCACCATTGTGTTTGCCTTTTGCTCCATTTCTTTGGAGAACAGGATACATTTCTATAATTCCCTTGAACATTTCTTAACCAAAAAACCCCAGGTGTTTTTCTTTGATTATAGCCTTTCTCCAGCATTTCAGTCCTCCATCTCTACTGCCATGATATCTCTATCTATAATTCTATTTTTTCTTCATATTCTGTTGGATGTTTATACTTGAATGTACATAGAATCTAAAATGGATAAAGCAGAGTTCATCATACTTTTCTGGAAGTCAGTTCTTTCTCTCTGTTTCCTTTGTTTTTTTTTTTTTTACTAAAAAATCAGCTCTCAATCACCATGTTGCAGATTCAAATTTGAAGTCATGGTGATTTTCTCTGCTCACTTCAATTATTATCAGAAGCTATTGCTTCCTTGCACCAAAGCTTGACTGGGTCATGTGCACTCTTGGAGTTGACTGGGAATTTGACACTTCTTTCAACAAATACTCTCTAAATATACTATCAACATCTATATTGGGATGCAACTCATTTTCTATTATTAAAAAAAGTATATGTAGAGGGAGATTCACCTACTAGTTATCTTTCATTGCCCAAAGCAGCATCAATATTCTGTAAAAAAATGTGGTAATACGCTCTTACTCCAATTTTCTCATGTGATTTTTAAACTAGAAATTTTCTTGAAAATCCTACTTAAAGATTTAAAGTTTAGATAATAATTTCTTCATTGCTAGTATATTCCACATTATTTGTTTTCAGAAATTTAGCCAATGATGATCAAGGAATTTAAGCAGCTACATTACAAAATTTCAAAACATACATGTCACAACATTCTATCCCATCCTTGTGCTTTCCCTCAAATTTGGGAGTATTTTTTCATTTCCATATTAAAAGTGTGCTGTATATTTGATGAGACTGAATCAATTTACTTTTTTTTTTTTTTTTTTTATTCAGTGCTGATTTTATGGCTTGGCATCTTCAGAGGAAATAGTGTCTTAACTGACTTACCAATTAATACACCTTTGCTTCTTCCTACTCTACCTTCCTAAAAACCATTTTACACCTAATCATAGGGTCTCAATTATCTTCTTCAAATTTGCTTCTTAATCTGGACTTTATGTACAACAAAACTTCCTTTTCATTTTATTACTAAAAGTTAAATCTCTGTCTCATTTTTCCTCAAACACAGTTGTGTTAATTTCAACACCTGGTCTTTATTTGTGTTGCTCTCTCTGTTGGAATGTCAACAAATATTTATTGAGCAAAATCATTAAGAATATGGCCTTTTGAAGTCAGAAACAACTGGAATGAGCTCTCATTCTATCACTTCAGAGCGATGTGACCTTGCATTAGTAATTCAGCCACTCTAAAATTCACTTTTCTCAGCTCTAGCTTAGAAATAATAGTGCTTATTATATAATTACTATTAGATGAGAATATTAAATGATGTGACTTTTTTTATTATTTGCACAATTCCTGGTACAAATAAGTGCTCAACATTGTTAGTTCTTTATTATTACTAGCAGTAATAGTAGTGGTAATTGTGATCTGATAGTAGCAGTAAGGTAATCATAGTCATGTGCAAAGCATTATACTAGATACAGGAAATACGCAGGAAGGATGTTGCTCTTACTTTGAGGGAATCTACAGTTTACAGAGGAAAAAAGAAAATTAATCCAATACTTAGAATAGACTGTACTCCACACAGCAGGTAAGCCTAAATTAATTTCAACATCTTGAGAAGCCTCCTCAATGGAATGAGGCTGTGAGATAAGAAAATATCAAAATTAGTCATGTTAATTGGAGGAGGGGAGTGGGGAGAAAGGAGATGCTGAGGCCGAAGGAGCAGCGTGCATGAGGGCCTGAAAGTTGATGCATATTGGAGGAAAGTAAACAAGTTCTGCATCTTTGAAGCGTGGCAAACCTGGAAAGTGAAATTGTCAAGAGAGTAATCCAGAGAGTCAGTACGATCCAGATCGTGGGCTTCTTTAGGATTTATGAAAGAATTTGTATTCTATTGGAAGAAGATAAAGAAGAGTGTTGAGCAATGGAGTGACTTGATTGAATTTTTGTTTTTACATATTGTATTTGTTTCCTAGGACTGCTATAACAGATACCTATAAACTGGGTGACTTAAGGCAACAAAAATGTATTCTTACAGTTCTGGAGGCTAAAAGTCTGAAATCAAGGTGTCAGCAGGCAGGGCCATGTTCTCTGTGAAGGCTCTAGGGAAGGATCCTTCCTTGCCCCTTCATATCTCCTCCTGGCTCCTGGCAATGCTTGGTGTCATTTGGCTTGTAGATGCATCCAATTTGTCTCTGTCATCTCTCCACTGTCTTGTCATATTCTCCTTATTCTTTTTTTTTTTCTGTGTCTAAATTGTCCACTTCTTATAAGGATACCAGTCATTGAATTAGGGCCCTTCCTAACCTGGTATAGCCTTGTATTAATTTATTTCCAAATAAGGTAACATTCAAAGGTATTGGGGGTTAGCAATTAAACGTATCTTTTGGGGGAACATAATACAATCCACAACACTTATTAGTATGGTGGTAATTTGGAGAATTGATTCTAGCAGAACAATTAGAAGCAGAAGAATGGTTAGAAGGAATTAGCAGGAGAAAAAAATTCACTGAAAATTCACTAAAATCCACAGATTCACTAAATTGAATTCTGGAAGCAGAATCAACATGAGTTGCTTATTGATAATTATGTTGGGAGAGTGGGTAAGGTAGAGGAAGTTTATGATGATTCATGGCTTCTCATGTGGGCAAGTGGATGAAGGGCAACACTGAGAAGGGAAAGAGTGAAGAGAAGTTGAGATAGCATGAAAGCGAAAGACCCATGATTTCATTATCCAAGTACCTGGTCTATGTCTACAAGGTGCTAGGTGGCAGATACAGCAGTGAGTCACACAGTTATAAGCCTTCCCTCCAGGAGCTTATGGCCTTGGCTAGTCACATAAGAGTTGATTTCTGCTTTAGTAGAAATCCCATAAAAGTTTAGTGTCTAAATCATACACCCACTATAATCATCAATGTTTTATAAAATTGCAGTTGCATCTGCTTTTCTATCTGTTGATTCTCTGGCTCTTCATTCTCTGACCTTAATACTTTCTCAAGCAAAGATTGTATAATCTTTTGATGTGGCAATTTTCTAGTTATAATTCATCTGCCTATGAAATTGCGTTTTGCATCACCTGATCTTTACTGTCTGCATTTCCCTTCTTTCTTGCTATCCACATGGATTCTGACCCTATGATGATTCATTCTTCTCAACTGACTTTCTCATCTTTCTTCCCAGCTAGTGAGATTAAATAAAAACCTGCTTCAGCCTATGCAGTTTATCCAATCCTTTACTCCCAGCCAATGATCTTGTCCCTGCCTTTAGGTACCTGGTTGGGAGGTACAGCTCAGTTTGTACCATTATTCATTGATTCCTGAGCTTCAGAACCACATACAGCTAAGAAAGACCTATTTAGGGTCTTTCCATTGGCCTGGCATTTTTCTCTGCTTGTTCTTCATCATACACTCCCAGGTTTTTCTAGATATCAGATTTCATTCATTCATCAAACACATATTGAGTTACTGTTTCATTTCAGTCATTGTGTGTACTCTGGACAGTCCAAAGACTAATGTGAAGTTCCTATTTTCAAGGAGTTTAGAATGGAGATACAGACGAGCCAACTGACTAGTATTACAAAAGTGTTCAATGAATGCTAAAGATTAAGGAGAGCATGCAGGTCGAGTACATATTCTGAACTGGCCAGAGGATGGGAGACAAATCAGAGAAAGCTTATCAGGGCAAGAGATAAAGAAGTTGAATCATATAGTTCAGGTAGGAACTATCCATGAAAGTGGTGTGATGGGAGGATGGATGTGTGGAAGTGAGGATGATGTTAGGGAGAAAAAGGGCACAGGAGGGGTAAACAGCAAATATAAATGTCAGGATGTAAGAGAGAACATGATCATTCTAAAACTGCAAAAGTGTGTGCTGTGCGTGCTGTCAAAAAGTAATAGTAGGAAGAGATAAGAATAGACAGGTAAGTAGGGCCCAAGTCAAGATTTGTATGCTTGCATGTCTTATCCTGATCTGATGTCTCATATGAAGGACTCATTCATTGTCAGCTGTGTTTCCTGTACTGAGCCTAAGTCCTGACATTTCTACATTCCCTCATGGTTCTCTAACATCACTCGTGCAATTTCCTTTCTTTTAATGTCTGTAGATGTATGTGACTAGAGATGTGTTTTAAAATGTAGGTTTATGCTAGGTTATGGGGTCCTTATGAATGCCATGGGCCATGCTGAAGAGTCTGGCAGCCTTCTTGTAGACAATGGTAAAACAAGGAGTATTTTGAGTATTTGAATAAAGTGACATTGGCTGTGTTTTAGGAAGTTGACGAAGTGAGACATTAATTGGTGAGGATGAAGTCAGAGGAGATAGACTAGTTGAAGGCCATCTCATGTAGTGATTGAGAACATGGATCCTGTGGGTTGACTTTGTGGATCTGAATTGACTCTCTCATATAATAGGGATACAGTCTAGGAGGTACCTCACTTCTCTGTCCCTCAAAATAGAGATTATACTGGTAATACCTGTTTCAAAGTATAGTTGTTGATGATTAAATGAATTAATAAAAGTAAAGCACTTATAATCCTATTAGACACATAGAAGTGTCCAAAAAATATTCCTTTATTATGTTACCAAAATAGTCAGTGATGGTAAAGATCCATGGTGGTAAGGAAATGATTCATTTTTAAAACAAATCCTTCAAAGCTGTATTTATGTAGTAATAGTCCAGGTAGTTTATATCTGGTGAATTAAAGTAGCTATTAGTTTTACATTTGTATTCGTTTGCTAGGGCTGCCAAAAACTGGATGGCTTAGAACAACAGAAATGAATTCTCTCACTGTTCTGGAAGCTGAAAGTCTGAATCAATGTGTTGGCAGGGCCATGCTCCTTCTGAAAACTGTAGAAGTATCCTTCTTTACCTCTTTCAGCTTCTGCGCTAGATGTTCCTTGACTTGTGGAAGCATAACTCCAGTCTTCACATGGCATTCTCCCTGTGTCTTCTTGCATTGATTTCCCTCTGTATGTGTCCAAATTCCTGCCCTCCTCCTTTTTCATGAGGACACATGTCATATTGGATTAGGGTCCACCGTAATGAACTCATCTTAACTTGATTACATCTGCAAGGACCCTTTTTCCAAATAAGGTCACATTTTGAGTTATTGGCAGTTAGGACTTCAATATATCTTTTTTGGTGAGAACACAATTCAATCCATAATATCCCTTTTGTAATTATCGTAAAATATAAATATTTCTAAAATTTTGCCATTGAGCTTGAGTTTTAGTAAATAAACAGCACTATCACTAACCAAAATTGTGCATGGTTTTACTAACATGGGCTTTATTAGGTCATCATTCTAGAATTAGTAAACAGTGCAAGATGTTTTAAATAAGGAAGTAGTAAAGAAAATTAATGAAATTATTTTATTTTTTCCTATCAAAAAACCCATAAATTTAATTTGTGATCCATTATTTAAATATCGGTGAAACCAGAATACTGCTACTGGATTTTCAAATGTTAATTGATAGAGACTAAAAAAAAAAAAAATTATGATAGGGAAAATATTAGATCTGAAATTAGTATGGGAATTTTCAAAAACAACTTGCACTTTCAAAGAATTAACCTTGTGCGCTGCTTTACCACAAGAAACACGTTTATATCTAATATAACAAGTTAAGAAAGAATGGATGGGTCATACATTCAACACATTCTCTCATAGAAAATAATGTAGTGGTATATCTAAATTCATATCCACATTATTCACATTAAAATTACATTGATGAAACTGGAGGAGGAAAACAGTAACTGGAAATTGGAAAAATACATTTATAATGATAATTTAACACCTATGTGCCTAACAATATATCAGAAAAAAAAGTCTCACTTTTGAATTTGGAAGGTTTATAGAACAAGGAGGGAAGTAATTATGTTTTAGGTATTTATTAGGACATGCAAATAATGAATAATACAATCATTGAAAAATAGTTTCAGAAATGGGAGAAGTTAGTACAAAGAGATTAAAAAACCTAAATGAACAGAATTTTTTCTTATTGTACTACATTACAGTCACACTATATTGATTTTTTTTTTTTATTTCTTGAGGGAGAAATGTAAAGAAATTGAAAATAAAATTAATGACAGTTTTATCACATAAGATTCCAATATTACTTCATGTAAAATAAACAAACAACCCCAGAGATGGTCAATAAATAATTAACAGGACAAAATTTTTTTGACAAATTATTAAAACTTATATTAAGGATTATTTTAAGAATGATGATAATGAAAAAAATTTTTTAAATATCTCATGAAAAGGATTAGACGTAAGACAGATGTGGAAGTAATGGGGGCCTTGCTTTTTCAAATACAAAGCAAGGTTATGAGCAAAATATGCAATCCTCAGGATGTGTACTTTAGGAAAATCTTTCACTGAAGGATTAAATATTGGCTGCCAGAAAATTGATTTGATATTATCAGAAAATAGTGATCATATTGAGAACAAATAAAAAGCAAAAGAAAGAACAAAAATTAATAGGTATCTACCATATGAGACACTTTATATCTGTTATCATAATGAATCTTTGTAAGAATTCTGTGAGGTAGGTATTATTCCCATTTGATGTATGAGGCAAAGAAAGCATAAGTAGCCAGCCCATGGTTATATAACTCGTGAGTAGGGAAACATCCAAATACTTTCTCAGAGTCTGAGCCTTTCCTACTGTAACATAAACAATCCCCAAGAACCAAACTTATTTTTCTAAAACTTATAAAAAATGATGTCACATTTTTCATCCAATTAAATTTCTGAAGGCCTAGTGACTTCTGACAACTATTCCCCAAGACAACACTTAGTTGTTTTAGAAAATGGTGGTCCATGTCTTTGGAATAAAGTAAGGTACATTAGCATAGCAAATGGCAAGGAATAATATACTTTGACGATGTTCATGAGAAAGTACAATTAGGTCATAGCAGCATCTTTATTTCAACATGTTATTGAAATGGCAAGTTCACAAATATGACCATTACTCTCAGAGACTGGGCTCAAGACACTGCATTTGGGCCTGCTGAGGCCAACTGAGGATAAGTCAGAAGCCCTTCGGAGAAAGCTCTCCCACATCAAAGTGCTAAAACCACACTAGTTCTTCCCATAGATTCCAGCTTTCCTTATGCTGTTTCATTAACCTCACACTCCCACAATTTATAATTTTCCTCAGTGGCCCATTTCCATATTCCTTCCCTCTCCCTTATGTTGAGTTTGCCTTCTCTTACTATGAAATTAGTCTATGAGCTTAGTCTGCCCCTGCTCCGTTCAAAATGTTAAGTGGAAACAATTTGGGTAATGTACTTTAGAGAGAAGTGACCTTATTCATACTCAAATGATTTCAATGAAAAATTCTATGGTTTTATTATTTTGTATATGTCAAATGTAAATTTATTGGAATTGAATCAGTGAGAGAAGAGATGAAAATATAGAAACTGCAAATAATGCATTAACTATGATTAAATTGTTATTCTAATACTATGAAATTAAAAGTTCATGGCAAACCTTTTGAGACTAACTTAAAACCAAAAGTTCAAGGTATGTGGGAATGTAGATGAAAAAGCTTTCATTAGAATTAATGGCAAATGATTTTTGGTCATAGGTCAAACAATTTAAATGCTTACCTGGTTTTATATTTTTACATATGCAATTGGAATGGTGGCCAGTCTCCAAGATGTTTCCTAAATAAACTTGTCTCTGAGTATTCATGCCTATCTATTCAAGCCAGTTGAATCAGGGATGATTTGAGTGGCCAGTGGAATACTGCAGAAGGAAAACATATGCTTTCAAGGCTAGGTTGTAAGAGGCATTGTAGTTTCCTCCTTGTTCTCCTGCTTTGCTCACTCTTGAGGCAAGCCAGCTGCCATGTCATGAAGACACCAGAGTAGCCCACATGGAGAGGAACCACCTTGACAGTCTTGAGAGTAAAGCACCTTGGAAGTGGCTCTGCCAGCACCAGACAAGCCTTCAGATGACTGCAGCCCCAATTAATGTCAGACTGCAACCAGAGAGACTCTAATAGCTTTCTGAATTCCTGACTTGCATAAACTGTTAGAGACAATAAATATTATAATTTTAACCCACTAAGTTTGGGATGATTTGTTATGCAGCAATGGATAATTAATACAATTGGATAAAGTGATACACCAACAACAGAAAAAGAGGAAAACATCTCAATTTTCTGCTTTTCCCAAAAGCCATGTTTTAAATAATCTATAATGATTTCCTCTAAGAATAATAATTGAGGATGATTAGTTTATATAGTAGCTAACAATTATCAGAGAACAGAGATACCATGACATTCTGAAAACTCCTTCTCAGAATTTGATAGCTGGAAAAGTATTTTAGACTATATTTTTTAAAAGTCATACAACAATAAAACAAAACTCACTTGTTTGTTTATGTAATCAGTAAATATTAATTGAGCAAATATATGTGCTGGCCAGTGTGTTAAGTCCTAGAGGTAAAGTAACAAATGATACAGCTTTCTCCATGAAGTTCACTCTATATATCAATGAATTTTAATGTTCAATTAAAATTAAATAGGGTCACATTTATATTTTTATCTTCTTATGTGACATACAAAAATTATATTTTCTGTAGTTTTCTATTTGTCAGTGAACAGTTTTCTCTCAATTTTGCTGGTTCCCATGAGGAGCCAGTTGCTTTCTCAGTATGGAGAGAAGAAAACTCAGTAAAAATTTCAAATTTCTTTGTTTTTCAGAGAAATTATGGAGTTATAACCAGATCTCAGTTCATTCATTCATTCATTCATTCCAGAAGCATTTATCAAATATCACCTAAATATTTCCATACCCTTAAATATATTATTATATTAGAAGATGCAGAAATGACTTAGCTCTGACAGTTACTTATCATCAAAAAAGTTTAAAATATTTTATTATACTTTATTTTATAAATCTGTCAGAAAATATAATTAAATGTTTTTATTGAAAATATATAAAGTAATTTTTAATGTTTTAGCATTTAATGAGATCATAGGATGAAACTGTATCAGAGAAATTAGATGCTACTACATCCTTTTATTTTAAAATGAATATTTATTTAAGGAGAAAATAAGGTGGATTAGAAGTATTTGGGGGGATCAATATTTTATTTTCTGTAAAAGAATAATTGAATAAGGGATATTGAGGAGCCTGGAATATAGTGGTCAGTCAATAATGAATTTTATTAATTAATTTTGGCTTTATAAGTAGGAGTCAATATTTACCTCTTAATTAAAATTATTATATAAATTGCTGTTATAGATTTCTGCTGTTCTTTACAAAACTGTATATACATTTGCCTGTGGATTGTGCTGTGTATTCGAATACAGATACGTTTCAAGCATGAATTATATTATCTGAAGAGTCGTGGCTAGAAGAGAAATTTTTCCTAAAAAGTTTTTTTTGTTTCCTTAACACTTATCCAACTTAATTTGAAACAGTGCAAACTCAAACAAAAGAATAATTTAGAATTCACTTTCAGGCTAATAGTTAATTAGCAATTTTAATAAAGAAGTGGTTTATTGGGTGTCTCACTCAAGTGCTTTAGGTTAATACCAGAAATAGAAAAGTTGAATTATATTCATATTGGAACAAAATTTCAAGAAATTATGTTTAAAGTATCTCTTTGTTTTCCCAAGAGGCCTGAAATTGTTACTTTTCAGCAAAATGATGTACCTTTTCTTTCCCTGGTGACTTTCTATAGTTTAATTAACTGACTCAGGTCAACTATCTAGTTCATCAGTGTTTGAACATCTGAGACTTGCTCTTAAATCCCCTTTTGAGAAATGAATTCCTGTTACAAGGACCTCATGGGTGTGTATGTGTGGGGAAATAATTTTGAACAATTAGGAATTAATGATGACCTTGTAGGGGATAGAAGAGAACATGATCATAAAAGTTGAATATACATCAGTAAGAATGAGTAATGAACTCCCATTGGCTAGCATTAAAATGGAGGTATCTACAATTATTATGATTGGAAGTTTCTTGAGGAAAAGAGGAAGTACTAGAAGGTGCAACTCTAGACATTACTCTTGAAATCTCATCAGTGATAATTTGGAAGCATGTATAAATAAAATTGTTAGAGTTGAAATCTGGAAAACTATTCTAATGGAACAAAAATAGAAAAAATCACATTGAAAGTGGAAAAACCAAGTAATATTACTGTGTATTAGACACAATATAAAGAATAGCAATCTAGAGCTTGGGCTATGTGTTTTGATGACACCTGAGTTTGACTCATTGCTCTCCCCCCACTTAACTGTGTGGTCTTAGAAAAATTGCTTCTATATGCCTCCAAAGATGAGTATCATATTAGTAATTACTTCATAGGCTTAATATAAGTTAGATATAAGTTAATAATAATACCTACTTGTCTCAGTTATCTTTTGCTGGTTAACACACAAACCATGCCAAAACTCAATGACTTAAGAAACAATTTATTTTTCTCATGGTTCTGGGGGTTGACTGGGCTTAGCTGAACAGTTCTCATTTGGAGTCTCTCATGTTGATTGGGACTGCCACCATTTAAATGCTCAAGTGGGCTGAATGTCTAATGTGGCTGACCAAAATGACTGGTGGATAATGCTGAGTCTGGGGGCTCAGCCTGTTTATGTGATTTGGGCAAGCTCCATTATTTGCAGGACTCAGTGCAAAATGAAAGTGCAGGGCTTCTTGTTAAAAACATATATATTAAGAATTTCAAAACACTGACAGCACAGGTTGCATGCTTATCAATCTAGCCCTGGGCTTCGGCTTCTCAGAGTATATATGGCTGGATTCTGAGAAGCAGCGTCCCAAGAGCACGCATTCTAAAAGACCCAGAAAGAAGTTGCCAACCTTCTTATGGCCCACTCAGTCACATTTCTATTTGTCAAAGGTACAACACAAAACCAGGCCAGATTTAATAAGAGGAGAGTTAGACCCCATCTCTTGATGTGAGGGGCAGCATGCCTGTATGGGGAGAGAAAGAATTGATGGTGTCCATTTTTGGATATTATTACCACATAAACTTGAAGAACTTTTTATAATTTTTAAAGGTGATAATTCACATTGGATAGTTAACAGAGTGCCTGTCCTATAAAAATGCTTATATAATGACTGTTATTATTGTCCCAGATTATAAACTTGGTCAAAAAACTAAAGTCCATGGCTTTGTATATATGCTCTATATTTGAGTTAAAAATGTACATATTATCGGATCTTATCTTCACTATTCTATGAAATCTGTTTTGCAAAAATGTTAGAAAAGCTAACAATTACTGCTGTTAGATTCTGTAATGACTAAAACACATTCTTAAGGTAATTATTAATGAGTTTACTGTTAGTCTCAGTGATAATAAGGCTTCTCTTTTACCTAAAGGTGTTTTGCAGAAGTGGAGAGTTTAGCTTTGACTTTTCTGCCTATTAAATAACCATCTGCCACCTGTAGTCTATTGTCTTGCTGCATTTATCACAGATGAGTACAGCACAAAAAAATGAAAATAAATTGCTTTAATGTAATACTCTTTTCTCACACTTTGCCATAAAGTGCCACATTCCTTGAATGCATCTTAGGTAGTGTGTAACTTGGAATTCCAGGTTATAAAAGCTTTTCATAATCTTTAGTCATTTAACACTACCTACATCTCATCTGATGGCTTTTCTTTTCAGTTTGTGCCAAAAGCAATATAATTTTTCAATTAGGAAGCAAACATACTTTTAAAAATGAGATGCTGTTTCTGACATCCAAATTTTGTTTATGGGTACCAACAATATTCTAGGAAACCTTGTGTATAAAGATAATTGTAAGTGAAAAGAACTGCTAAATGATTATCCAGGACACCACAGAACAGTTTATTCTGTTGTGATAAAGACAAAAGAATATAGTCAATTACGAAACTATGTTTATTCTGCTGTGCAAGGCCCTCAAAAGGCACTGAGAAAAAATTTTTAGAAATCAGTACACAGTAATATCAACCAGTGTTGAAGGAGGGTGTAGAGCAGAACCTACGGAAATCTATTATTTAATTTAATTTAATTTTTTTATTATTATTTTTTAATGTTTATATATTTATTTTCTTATTAGTCATCCATTTTATACACATCAGTGTATACATGTCAATTCTAACCTCCCAATTCATCACACCACAACCCCCGCCACCCCGCCGCTTCCCCGACTTGGTGTCCATACGTTTGTTCTCTACATCTGTGTCTCAATTTCTGCCCTGCAAACCGGTTCATCTGTACCATTTTCTAGGTTCCACATATATGTGTTAATATATGATACTTGTTTTTCTCTTTCTGACTTACTTCACTCTGTATGACAGTCTCTAGTTGCATCCATGTCTCTACAAATGACCAAATTTCGTTCCTTTTTATGGCTGACTAATATTCCATTGTATATATGAAGCACATCTTCTTTATCCATTTGTCTGTCGATGGGCATTTAGGTTGCTTCCATGATCTGGCTATTGTAAATAGTGCTGCAATGAACATTGGGGTGCATGTGTCTTTTTGAAATATGGTTTTCTCTGGGTATATGCCCAGTAGTGGGATTGCTGGGTCATATGGTAATTGTATTTTTAGTTATTTAAGGAACCTCCATACCGTTCTCCATAGTGGCTGTATCAATTTACATTCCCACCAACAGTGCAAGAGGGTTCCCTTTTCTCCACACTCTCTCCAGCATTTGTTGTTTGTAGATTTTCTGATGATGCCCATTCTAACTGGTGTGAGGTGATACCTCACTGTAGTTTTGATTTGCATTTCTCTAGTAATTAGTGATGTTAAGTAGCTTTTCATGTGCTTCTTGGCCATCTGTATGTCTTCTTTGGAGAAATGTCTATTTAGGTCTTCTGCCCATTTTTGGATTGGGTTGTTTGTTTTTTTTAATATTGAGCTGCATGAGCTGTTTCTATATTTTGGAGATTAATCCTCTGTCCAATGATGCATTTGCAAACATTTTCTCCCATTCTGAGGGATGTCTTTTTGTCTTGTTTATGGTTTCCTTTGCTGTGCAAAAGCTTTGAAGTTTCATTAGGTCCCATTTGTTTATTTTTGTTTTTATTTCCATTACTCTAGGAGGTGGATCAAAAAAGGTCTTGCTGTGATTTATGTCAAAGAGTGTTCTTCCTATGTTTTCCTCTAAGAGTTTTATAGTGCCCGGTCTTATTAAGGTCTCTAATCCATTTTGAGTTTATTTTTGTGTATGATGTTAGGGAGTGTTCCAATTTCATTCTTTTACATGTAGCTGTCCAGTTTTCCCAGCACCACTTATTGAAGAGACTCTCTTTTCTCCATTGTATATCCTTGCCTCCTTTGTCATAGATTAGTTGACCATAGGTGCGTGGGTTTACCTCTGGGCTTTCTATCCTGTTCCATTCATCTATGTTTCTGTTTTTGTGCCAGTACCATATTGTCTTGATTACTGTAGCATTGTATAGTCTGAAGTGAGGGAGTCTGATTCCTCCTGCTCCATTTTTTTCCCTCAAGACTGCTTTGACTATTCAGGGTCTTTTGTGTCTCCATACAAATTTTAAGATTTTTTGTTCTAGTTCTGTAAAAAATGCCATTGGTAATTTGATAGAGATTGCATTGAATCTGTAGATTGCTTTGGGTAGTATACTCATTTTTACAATATTGATTCTTCCAATCCAAGAACATTGTATATCTGTCCATCTGTTGGTATCATCTTTAATTTCTTTCAACAGTGTCTTATAGTTTTCTGCATACTGCTCTTTTGTCTCCTTAGGTAGGTTTATTCGTAGGTATTTTATTCTTTTTGTTGCAGTGGTAAATGGGAGTGTTTCCTTAATTTCTGTTTCAGAGTTTTCATCCTTAGTGTATAGGAATGCAAGAGATTTCTGTACATCAATTTTGTATCCTGCAACTTTACCAAATTCATTGATAAGCTCTAGTAGTTTTCTGGTAACATCTGTATGATTCTCTTAGTATCATGTCATCTGCAAACAGTGCCAGTTTTATTTCTTCTTTTCCGGTTTGTATTCCTTTTATTTCTTTTTCTTCTCTGATTGTTGTGGCTAGGACTTCCAAAACTATGTTGAATAATAGTTGAGAGAGTGGACATCCTTGTCTTGTTCCTGATCTTGGAGGAAATGCTTTCAGGTTTTCACCATTGAGAATGATGTTTGCTGTGGGTTTGTCGTATATGGCCTTTATTACGTTGAGGTAGGTTCCCTCTATGCCCACTTTCTGGAGAGTTTGTATCATAAATGGGTGTTGAATTTTGTCAAAAGCTTTTTCTGCATCTATTGAAATGATCATATGGTTTTTATTCTTCAATTTGTTAATATGGTGTATCACATTGATTGATTTGGGTATACTGAAGAATCCTTGCATCCCTGGGATAAATCCCACTTGATCATGGTGTATGATCCTTTTAATGTGTTGTTGGATTCTGTTTGCTAGTATTTTGTTGAGGATTTTTGCATCTATATTCATCAGTGATATTGGTTTGTAATTTTCTTTTTTGTAGTATCTTTGTCTGGTTTTGGTATCAGGGTAATGGTGGCCTCATAGAATGAGTTTGGGAGTGTTCCTTCCTCTGCAATTTTTGGAAGAGTTTGAGAAGGATGTGTGTTAGCTCTTCTCTAAATGTTTGATAGAATTCACCTGTGAAGCCATGTGGTCCTGGACTTTTGTTTGTTGGAAGATTTTTAATCACAGTTTCAATTTCATTACCTGTGATTGGTCTGTTCATATTTTCTATTTCTTCCTGGTTCAGTCTTGGAAGGTTATACCTTTCTAAGTATTTGTCCATTTCTTCCAGGTTGTCCATTTTATTGGCCTAGAATTGCTTGTAGTAGTCTCTTAGGATACTTTGTATTTCTGTGGTGTCTGTTGTAACTTCTCCTTTTTCATTTCTAATTTTATTCATTTGAGTCCTCTCCCTCTTTTTCTTGAGCAGTCTGGCTAATGATTTATCGATTTTGTTTATCTTCTCAAAGAACCAGCTTTTAGTTTTACTGATCTTTGCGATTGTTTCCTTTGTTTCTATTTCATTTATTTCTGCTCTCATGTTTATGATTTCTTTCCTTCTGCTAACTTTGGGTTTTGTTTGTTCTTCTTTCTCTAGTTCCTTTAGGTGTAAGGTTAGATTGTTTACTTGAGATTTTTCTTGTTTCTTGATGTAGGCTTGTATAGCTATAAACTTCCCTCATAGAACTGCTTTT
Organism: Balaenoptera borealis; assembly: GCF_965194805.1. Lineage (NCBI taxonomy): Eukaryota > Metazoa > Chordata > Mammalia > Artiodactyla > Balaenopteridae > Balaenoptera > Balaenoptera borealis. The sequence continues at coordinate 35,600,545 of NC_138862.1, forward strand.
GCTGCATCCCATAGGTTTTGGATCATCGTGTTTTCATTGTTATTTGTCTCTAGGTATTTTTTGATTTCCTCCTTGATTTCTTTAGTGATCTCTTGGTTATTTAGTAACGTATTTTTTAGCCTCCATGTGTTTGTGTTTTTTACGTTTTTTTCCCTGTAATTGATTTCTAATCTCATAGTGTTGTGGTCAGAAAAGATGTCTGATATGATTTCAGTTTTCTTAAATTTACTGAGGCTTGATTTGTGACCCAAGATGTGATATATCCTGGAGATTGTTCCATGTGCACTTGAGAAGAAAGTGTAATCTGCTGTTTTTGGATGGAATGACCTATTAATATCAATTAAATCTATCTGGTCTATTGTGTCATTTAAAGCTTCTGTTTCCTTATTAATTTTCTGTTTGGATGATCTGTCCATTGGTGTAAGTGAGGGGTTAAAGTCCCCCACTATTATTGTGTTACTGTTGATTTCCTTTTTTAGAGCTGTTAGCAGTTGCCTTATGTATTGAGGTGCTCCTATGTTGGGTGCATATATATTTATAATTGTTATATCTTCTTCTTGGATTGATCCCTTGATCATTACATAGTGTCCTTCCTTGTCTCTTGTAACATTCTTTATTTTAAAGCCTAATTTATCTGATATGAGTATTGCTACTCCAGCTTTCTTTTGATTTCCATTTGCATGGAATATCTTTTTCCATCCCCTCACTTTCAGTCTGTATGTGTCCCTAGGTCTGAAGTGGGTCTCTTGTAGACAGCATATATATGGGTCTTGTTTATGTATCCATTCAGCATGCCTGTGTCTTTTGGTTGGAGCATTTAATCCATTCACATTTAAGGTAATTATCGATATGTATGCTTCTTTCACCATTTTTAATTGTTTTGGGTTTGTTTTTGTAGGTTCTTTTCTTCTCCTGTGTTTTCCACTTACAGACGTTCCTTTAGCATTTGTTGTAAAGCTGGTTTGGTGGTGCTGAATTCTCTTAGCTTTTGCTTGTCTGTAAAGCTTTTGATTTCTCCATCAAATCTGAATGAGATCCTTGCCGGGTAGAGTAATCTTGGTTGTAGGTTCTTCCCTTTCATCCCTTTAAGTATATCATGCCACTCCCTTCTGGCTTGTAGAGTTTCTGCTGAGAAATCAGCTGTTAACCTTATGGGAGTTCCCTTGTATGTTATTTGTCGTTTTTTCCTTGCTGCTTTCAATAATTTTTCTTTGTCTTTAATTTTTGCCAATTTGATTACTGTGTGTCTCAGCATGTTTCTCCTTGGGTTTATCCTGTATGGGACTCTCTGCACTTCCTGGACTTGGGTGGGTATTTCCTTTCCCATGTTATGGAAGTTTTTGACTATAATCTCTTCAAATATTTTCTCGGATCCTTTCTCTCTCTCTTCTCCTTCTGGGACCCCTATGATGAGAATATTGTTGTGTTTAATGTTGTCCCAGAGGTCTCTTAGGCTGTCTTCATTTCTTTTCATTCTTTTTTCTTTATTCTCTTCCACAGCAGTGAATTCCACCATTCTGTCTTCAGGTCACTTATCCTTTCTTCTGCCTCAGTTATTCTGCTATTGATTCCTTCTAGTGTAGTTTTCATTTCAGTTATTGTATTGTTCATCTCTGTTTGTTTGTTCTTTAATTCTTCTAGATCTTTGTGAAACATTTCTTACATCTTCTCGATCTTTTCCTCCATTCTTTTTCCGAGGCCCTAAATCAAATTCACTATCATTATTCTGAATTCTTTTTCTTGAAGATTGCCTATCTCCTTTTCATTTCATTGTTTTTCTGGGGTTTTATCTTGCTCCTTCTTCTGGTACATAGCCTTCTGCCTTTTCATCTTGTCTATCTTTCTGTGAATGTGGTTTTTGTTCCACAGGCTGCAGTATTGTAGTTCTTCTTTCTTCTGCTGTCTGCCCTCTGTGACTTAAGTTTAAAAAGTTTATATTTTTTATGAGTGGCTAAGCTATAGACCTTCATATTCAATTTACAAGAGTACACTCTTTTTGATCTTGGCCCTTTCCTTATACTCCCTGGACTCCTATTCATTTTTATTATTTTTTCTTGTGCTATCTCATCTTAAAGATGCCTTATATACCATAGGCAGCAGCATAATAAACATAAATTGCATATAATATAATTGCACACCTTGGTGAATTTCTAAACATATTTACCACCCCCAAAGTCAATCTCATGCTCCTTCCAGAGACTAAACTAATCTCTCTCCCCACAGAGACAACCAGTGTCCTGATTTGTACCAATATATATTAGATTTCCCTGTTTGTATATTTTATATAAATGGAATCAGACATATGGGGTCTTTTGTGTGTGGCTTCTTCTTCTGTTCAAATTTATATTTGGGAGATTCATCCACATTGTTGCATACCGTAATAATATTTATTCTAATTGCTCTATTGTCTTCCATTGTGTGAATATACTGGGACTTATTTACGAGTTCCATTGTTACTAGGCATCTAGGTTGTCTCCAATTTAAGGCTTTTATAAGTAGTGTAACTATAAACATGTTCTTACATGTCTTTTGGTGAACATCAAGACAATTTTAGCAGTGGAACTGCTGAGTCACATGATATGCATATATTTAGTTTTAATAGATGCTAACCATTTTTCAAGTGGCTGTGCCAATTAAGACGTTCACCAGTAATGTACTAGAATTCCAGTGGCTCTACATCTTTGCAATCTTGGTATTTTGTCTCTTTATTTAGTCATTTGGGTCAGTGTGTAGCGCAGATGACTAATGAGGTTAAGCATCATTCCGTATGTTTATTGGCCATTTGGTTAATCTCTTTTGTGAAGTGTGTCCCTGTGTCCAAGTGATTTGACCATATAAATATAAGAAATATAATTATTAAGAAGGATTATCTATATTTAAAAATTAATTTGTGGGACTCTTTATTGATTTATAATATTTAAAAATATATCCTAAATATTAATGTTTTGATGGCTCTACGTATCATGACTATCTTCTCCCACCTGTTGGGTTGTTTTATTATGCTCTTAACAGTCTTTTTAATGAATAGAAGTTCTTCAGTTTAATAGTCTAGTTTAATATTTTTTTCTTTTACAATTAGCATTTTCTGTGTTTTAAGAAAACTTTGAAGATGTTCTATTTTCCTCTAAATGCTTTATTTTATACTTTCCAGACATAGATCTGAACACTATCTGGAATTAATTTTTGTGCTTTGTGAGAGGGAGGTCCAGTTGACCACACATCATTTATTAAAGAGAGAATATTTTCTCCACTGTAACACAGTGTCAACTTTGCCTTGAATCTGGTGACTGTTATTTACAGGTCTGTTTCTGGACCCTCTATTCTGTTTGTTCTTGTATCAAATCTAATCTGTCAATTAACCAAATACATTTTTAGTAAAGTAACTTCAATCATTTAACAAAACCATAATGTTTTTTCTTAATAAAAATAATACATTCTAGTGAAGTTACTATAAATTCAAATTCTGCATTTTTAAAATTAATTTTTATTGGAGTATGGTTGCTTTACAATGTTGTGTTAGCCTCCACTGCTCAGCAGAATGAATCAGCCATACACATACAGATATCCCTTCCCTTTTGGACTTCCCTCCCATTTAGTTTACCACAGTGCATTAGGTAAAGGTCCCTGTTCTATACAGCATGTTCCCATCAGTTGTCTATTTTATACATTGTATCAATAATGTATATGTGTCAATCCCAGTCTCCCAGTTCCTCCCTCCCCACCCCTTTCCCCCTTGGTATCCATACATTTGTTCTCTTCGTCTATGTCTCTATTTCTGCTTTGCAAATAAGCTAATCTGTACCATTTTTCTAGATTCCACCTATATGCGTTATTATACGATATTTGCTTTTCTCTTTCTGACTCACTTCACTCTGTATAAAACTCTAGGTCCATCCACATCTCCTACAAATAACCTAATTTCGTTCCTTTTTATGGCTGAATAATATTCCATTGTATATATGTACCACATCTTCTTTATCCATTCCTCTGTTGATGGACATTTAGGTTGCTTCCATGTCCTGGCTATTGTAAACAGTGCTGCAATGAACATAGGGGTGCATGTGTCTTTTTGAATTATGGTTTTCTCTGGGTATATGTCCAGGAGTGGGATTGTTGGGTCATATGGTAGTTCTATTTTTAGTTTTTTAAGGAACCTCCATACTGTTCTCCATAGTGGCTGTATCAATTTACATTCCCACCAACAATATATGAGGGTTCCCTTTTCTCCACACCCTCTCCAGCATTTATTGTTTGTAGATTTTTAATGATGGCCATTCTGACCGGTGTGAGATGATACCTCATTATAGTTTTGATTTGTATTTCAAATTCTACATTTTGAATAATAACTTCTAATTCTTCTCATTTAAATCTAAAATGTATACCCCACTGCATGAAAGATTAATACGCCACAATGTGGCATTTATTTAACTTTTATTCAACAATTACAGCATGCTAAACACCAGGAGTGAAAAAGTAACTAAGACTTGTTTTCTGCTCTCAACATGTCTCGAGAGGGAGAAAGGTATATAAATAGATCAAACACAATATGAGGTGATATGCTATTTCTGTGAAACAAACATCTAACAGTGTAGGGTTTGGTGGGAATGGTGACAGGTGAGCTGGACTAAAATTTGGAGGAAAACCCCATGGCATTTCTCAGAAAACTGGATGGAGGCCCGCAAAAGACTGAGTTGGATTCAACCAGTTTACAGTTTTCTAGAACAATAAAATTACAGAACAACAGGGGAAAAAAGTTGATGATATTGAAGGAAGTGTAATTTTACTGGCATCAAAGTACCTAGTTAAGGAGGTGAACAGAAAAAACTGCTGATAGGAATAAAATAGAGGGGCCCAGGGAACAGAAATCCACGTAAGAACAAGGAAAGGTGCAATGGGAATTAGAGAGAGAGAGAGCATGAAAAAAAGGTGGTATGATTTGGTTGCAGAGTGAGGTTATTTGAATGCAAATTGTGGGTGAATGAACAATTCAAGTCATTGCTACAGGAGTGGGGAATTTCAGAGGTGTTGAGATGAGGTCACTAGAATTAAGGTAGGTAATTGAAAGATTAGGGTACTGGCTGGGTCTTACAGACATTGAAGTAATTCAGGACCATGACACAACATGGAGTGGGAAGAAAATGAATGATTCTGGTACTAAGGTCCCCAGTAGGTAAAAAGAACAGAGATTTTTAGCTGAGGAGAAGAGGGTGTTTTTGTCAGATGTCATCTACCTCCACGTAGCAGTGATTTTGACATAATCGTGACTAGGTAATGGCCCAGAAATGTTGTTGAAAAGCAAGAATGGTGCTCTCTTCATCTAACAACTCTGAAATGAGTGGACTCTCTGAGAATGTCTTCCAACTGAGAGCATTATATGGGAAATTGTATCCTTAGGAAAAGCCAAGTTTCTGTTAGGCAGGAATGTAATAGGAAGCCACTGAGGATGACTGGTATTCCTTCTGGTATAGTTAAAAGGTTTGGAAGAGAAGAGAGCAGCAGTTGGAGTCAGTCACATCAGGGAAGGATCTACTCTTACATGTTTACTTCCCACACAGTGGGAGGAGTCATGGCAGATAGAGAAGGAGAAGGGTGTTTGTGAGGTAAAGTGGAATTAGCAGATTTCAAGGATTGAAAAATAATTAGACCCAGAAATCCCTTGGAGAATTAACCCTGGTAGATGTCCTGGGGCTTGGTGGTCTCTTCTATAGGTATTCCAAGTATAGTGATCAGAATCCTTGATGAAAGAGTGAATGCACTAATCTCAGAAGTTTGGATTTTATTCTGTATGTCTGTATGAAGAAAACAGGATTTTAATCAGAAGAATAAATGAAACTAAAGGAGAAAGACTGATTGCAAGAAAATCAGTTAGAATAATCAGTAACAATAATTTAAATAAGAGAAGACAAAGACAATGATAGTTGAGATGGAAAGGAGAGGCCAGATTTTACAGACGTTTTAGAAATAGAATCAACAAAATATGTTCTTGGATATGGATAAGGGATTCGATATAGGCAGTTAGAGAGAAGTAGTAGTTGAGATTTACCTAGTTTCCAGATTAGGCGTCTGAGTGGATGCCAGGCAAGAGGATTAACTGAGGATAACGGAGGAGGCAGTGCATATTTAGGCTGGGTATTTAGGGCTGTCTTTTTTATGCTTCCTCAATATCCATTGTCTCTTATCTAAAACAGTTCCATATATTTCTTGAAGAAGGATCCTGCCTCCTTTTTATAGTCCATGTTTTAAATGTAGCCAACTCCACTGCCAGTACCAGAGATGGCCAATTGCAATATGGGATATTCTTGCCCATACTGATGGAAATATTAGTAAGGGGGAACCTCTCTTTGGGTTCTGAGATGCTGAGAAGAACTGATGTAAAACTAAATCTGCTGGTCACCCTAATGAATGGATCCAGAACTAAAGACAGCTGAGATCTGAGATGGGAAAAGCAGGAGAGTATGATAAAACTTTTCTGAGATCCTAAATGCGATTATTTCTGAAGCTGATGAATCCTTGGAGTTTTCTGAAACACAGACACAACATTTTCTCTTCCCTTCCCTTTCCTCTTCTCTTCTTTCTTCTTAAAATTGCCATTTTTTCCCCTTCTAGCTATGTTAATAACACAGAGTCCTGACTAATATAGTTGAGGAGGGAGTATAGGGGCAGATATTTTTTCATTAGAAATGTTAAATTGGAGGTGCCTGTACTAAATCTAATAGAGACGGTTAGTGGGCAATTACAACTAAAGAATCTGAAGCTCAGGAGAGAAGTCAGGGTCAGAGATAAAACAAAAAAAATATATAAAAGATTTTGAAGTCATGGATACAGAAAGTTTACCCAGGATGTGCAGAGAAAGCAAGAATAGGACCGTCCCTGGTGGCGCAGTGGTTGGGGGTCCGCCTGCCAATGCAGGGGACACAGGTTCGATCCCTTGTCCAAGAGGATCCCATATGTTGCAGAGCAGCTAAGCCTGTGCACCACAACTACTGAGCCTGTGCAACACAACTACTGAGCCCGTGCACCGCAACTACTGAGCCCGAGTGCTGCAACTACTGAAGCCCATGTGCTTAGAGCCCATGCTCTGCAACAAGAGAAGCCACCGCAATGAGAAGCCCATGCACTGCAATGAAGAGTAACCCCCGCTCACCACAGCTAGAGAAAGCTGGCGTGCAGCAATGAAGACCCAATGCAGCCAAAAATAAAAATTAAAAAAAAAAGAGAAGAAAGCAGGAATAGATGCAGCCCAAGAACAGGGTCTCAGAAAACTCCAGTATTTGGAGGTCAGGTCACAGATCATACAGAAGAGATAGAAAAGGACTGGCCAGGGTGGTAGACAGTTGAGAAAATTCTGGACATAACTGGCAGTGTGGGAAGCAAGTTTCCAAGACCAAAGCACTTCTGGAATCTAGAACAGTGCTACTCAAAGTCTCCCTAGGGAAATTGTTTCTGGATAGTGACAACATGAACAGCTGTCCTAGAATGTAAACCAACTAAGCACACTTTAGTTCAGCTAACTTTTGTTTTTGATTTCTTTTCATAACAAGACTTTGTCCATGTGAAGGAAGTGATGCATTGATTTGCATCCTGGCACAGGCTTCTCAGACTCGACAATAGTTCTCCAATCGCACTTCGATCAGCCTTGTTCTAACACTGATCCCTCTGCTGAGATCAGGTCAGTGTATGATACATATCATTGGAAATACAAATAGATTTGAATCTGAATTATTGTATGGAATTTTAAACATGAATAATTGATAATAGGGAATGAAATAGACATATACAGATATGCATCATTTAGAGATAAGGACTTAGGGACTCTTTGTAATGAAGGGATTTCCTGATTAATTTTGAAAAACAAAATTCTTAACAGTAAAATGCTTTTGTTTAAAAAAAAGTCTTACTTTGAACTATGATGTCCAAAACCTATCACTAGAGCTGTCTGTGGAAGCAGGAGAAGGGGTGGGTCTGGAGATGCGGAGTGTGGTCTGCTCAGGAACCTCCTGCCCTCTGTGCTACTCCTTAAGATTCCAAAATGGAACCAGAGGATTCTACATTTCACAGTTTGATTTGAAAACCACTGGGGTTGACAGTAAAAAAATGATTCACTTTGAATTCTATGTTGACTCTTGACTTTTGCATTTTCTGGTCCTGTGACCTGAAAAAATGCCACTTAAGCTTCTTGAGGCTCAGTTTTCTAATCTATAAAACTGGGACACAATAGCAATTTAAAAAAGTGCTTCTGATTATCTAGTTAGCTGATATGAGTGAATGTGCCTTGTGCAGTGTAAGGACTTGGTAAGAAAGGACCTCTCCAGTTCTCACTACAATCCCCTGTGCTTCAGGGAGCTCTGGCTGCAGAAACCGTGGCTTCAAAGTTGGTGCTTGAACATCTCAAGTTCAGTCGCTCCCTGAAACCTGGTTGTTCCTAGGCAAGTCAATGAGAAGAATGAAAAATAAGCACCATGTTCCAGTGAAGTGTTGTAACTATGAGCAGGGACTCATGTGTGAGGGGTCAGAGTCCATACGTGTTCACAGCACTGGCAAGGGTATCACTTAAGCTTTCAGTCCCTGATTTTCACTGCAAAAGGACTAACATAAAAAGAAGGTAAACTCTTTTCTTTTCCTTTTAGAGATTTTATTTAGAATTCTAGACCTTTGAACAATCTTTTTGAGTCTCCTTTATGTTTTTTCTTTTCTTGATTTCTATTTCCCTTCATTATCCTGTTTTTCCTTATCATTTGCTTCCTCACTCCACTTGTTGAACTTGTATTTGACGGGGGATTGGTACTCATAAATGTGTATAGCATTTTTTATTTGAAATTTAGAAATTGTACACACATATTTCCTTACTTGTCATGTGTCCTTTTTGATGAAAAATGGCATTACCAAGTTTCCTTACTTCCCTCTTTCATTGCCCTTTGCCTCAATCAACATTGAGTTTCAAAGGAAAAATCGGTTCAAATTTCAAAAATTGAAGATGTAACATCCTTAAGAAAATGTGAAAGAAATGACTCATCTTTTGAAGGCAATCTTCAAAGAAAAGTCGTAAAGGTGCATTTCAGTATTGACAACAATACTGAATTAATAATTCTAAGAGTTATCATTAATTAAACACTTACTCTGTATTAAGCACTCTTCCAGGAACTCTTAATTCTCATAATACCCATATGAAGGTGATAACACTATTATCCTCGTTTTACTAATGAGGATATTAAGGCAGAGAAAGGTTGAGTAAGTTTCTCAGGGTCACACAGCTAGAATATAGGGAAATAGGATTTAAACCTAGGCCATCTGACTCCAGAGACCTGCTTTAACAGAATACTATCTTTTTTTCTTTTCATAGATCTTTATTGGAGTATAATTGCTTCACAATACTGTGTTAGTTTCTGTTGCACAACAAAGCTAATCAGCCATATGCATACACATGTCCCCATGTCCCCTCCCTCTTGAGCCTCCCTCCCAACCTCCCTATCCAACCCCTCCATCGCAAAGCACCGAGCAGATCTCCCTGTGCTATGCAACTGCTTCCCGCAAGCCAACTATTTTACATTCGGTAGTGTATATATGTTGATACTACTCTCACTTCGCCCCAGCTTCGCACTCCTACCCCATGCTATCTTGAAGTAAGTTTGTCAGATGATGAGTGCCTATTGCTCCCCTTTCCAGGATAAAGACCAAATAGATATAGTTAAGAAGAAAGCATTTGCACTAGTCTGACTCCTTAGTAAATTTGTGGAAGAGTATATAGAATAGATGGTGTCATTTTCATCGATTCATATTCTCTTGGATCCCACACAGGAGAAGGCATTAGAGGACCCAACAGATTGTTCCCTAATCATCCAAATCCATATAGTTTCTCATGAATAAAAGTTTGTAATCTTTTCAAACTACTTAGGGATTGGCAGCTGGGTACACTATTAATTCCTTTTGGAGCATGCCACTTAAGATGGGCCTTAATGAATGTAGCATTTTATTTTTAATTAAAATACTTAGTTCAGGGAGTATTTATTAATAATTCTAACAGCAACAGATGGTCTGCTTATGTGTTGTAGCAGTCTTTACCCCAAATCAGTCAAAATAATTAACAAAATGTAAATTATTAAACACTTAAATATGTATTATGTATCATTACCATTCCCATAACATATTCTAATCTTTTATGAGAAAAAACATGACAGTTAAACAATAATCTATAGAATACTGCATACCAAATGTTCAGAAAACTAGATTTTCTTGTTTTGTTATATTAAAAATATTTGTGTTGGTAGCATTTTCTAGTATTCCTGCCGCCTAGAAGTGGAAGTAAAGCCAAAGCTAAATAAACAAAATTTTTCTTTGGTAAGAACATCATATACAGTGTTTTACGAAAGAATTGCATCTAATACTGGACAAGAACCTGAAAGTCCAGGTCTGTCATTGGTTTTTTTGTTGGGACTCTGGGAAATGTTCTTATCCTGTCCATTCATCTGCAATTTGATCCAGCTGCTCTGAACCTTAGTTTCTTTAAAGGGCTTGAGAATCTTTGGCAGAAAACAGCCACCGGTGTATACAGGTTTTCTGTCTCTGTCTCCTTTACCCCTGGCTTCTCATCCTACCCACTTTGTGTTGCCTCTAAATCTACCTCTTTGACTCTTCGAATGGATGGTATTGTTTTTATTTTCCTCGTGTTCTTGGATCATCAAAGTGAGATGCAGTTTTGGAATCCCATATCTTTGTGATCTTTTAACTAAATAATGATACTTAAAATTACTTTGAGTGAGAACCAGAAGACAGAAAATCAGTTCATGGTTGGTGGTTTGGCAGTGCTCCAACATGCACCAATTTGGTGTAACATTTGGGATAATATGGGTCTGTCTTGGAAATTATGGAAACCATGAGTTTCACAGCACAGATTCTGAAAACCATGCTTTGCTGTGGAAACAGTGTATGTATACATAGGGACTAAATAACCCCGTTTTAATTCAAGTAGTATTTAAGTTCAAATTTCAAAATTTAATTCAAGTATTTAAATTCAATATTTTAACTCAATTTATATTTAAATGCTATTCTTCCATTTTAATGGCAAAGGTGAAAGGGAACTTAAAGGTCATTCCAACTGTGTGACTTTGAATTTTGTCTTCTTGAACAATTTATTGAAATTTTCTAAGCCTTAGTTTCCTCACTTGTATACTTAAGATAGAAATAGTACCTACCTGATAGATTTGTTGTTACTATTAAGTGGAAATTCCTTGCCACAGTGACAGGATAGGATAAGAGACTAATCCATCTTCCTTCTTTTGAAAACTGATGAAGAAACTAAGTTCCAGAAGGTTAATTGATTTTTCCTGGATCACCAAATAGTTAGAAATGCCAGAAGTAGAAATGATGTATCATGGATGCCAGGTCAGGGTTCATTTAATAAGACACTTATGATGTTTGCTTGCTAGGAAAGCACATTTATCTCTCAATTTTCAGATTATAATTTGCTACTCACAGTCACATTTGTGTCCACAGGAAGAACAACATCAGTAAATTAGTTTTCGAGAGTGTAGGTGCACATTTAAATTATTTCCTTTAAAATGTATCAAAAATTATTTTAAAAATATCTAATTCATAATTTTTTTCTGATCAGTTCTAATATTTGCAAACGTTTAATGGTAAATGATATTTTCATAAATTTAATTTTGCTCTTTACCTATTGTCAGTTTTTTCTTTTCAACTTAAAACTACCAAAGAATCACATAAACAGTTACTCTATGGGTTTTAACATCTGAACAATTTAGTACCCAAATGAAACAGGTTTTCTTACAGTTTGACCAAATACATAAATCAGCAAAACCAGTTGTGATACTTTATTATAAATCAACAATTCTTTGAATATTTTAGTCATTGAAAACGTTTGTTTTGCCTTCTAGCAGCTGTCTTCTACAGGAACAGCTGCTAATACTTATATATAACATTTGTCAGGTTCTTTTACAAGCCATATAAACTACAAATGCTGCTTTAAGGGAAGTTTAAAACTGTACATATATCTATATACCAAGTGGTTAAATTACTTTGAAATTTTTTGGATAGATAGGTAACAGAATTCACTGAAGCAATTATTTTAAAATGTACTGAGCTGCTTGTCATTCATGTCTTTGTAGAATTTTCTTTTCTTTGTGAACCAAAATAATTTCTTCTATGACAGTTTAGCCTAAACTGAGTTATTGAATTATGTAAATTGTTTAAAGATAAAGCATAGCCAGTTATATTTATTGTCCAGGCTTTTCGACATTGGAGATTATGTACTTACCATTAAAGATGTCAATTTAGTAATGCTAATGCATTATTGGTGTACAGTGTGTTCCACCATTTTGTTCCCTTCCTTTCACCCGAGTAGAAACACCTACTGTCCGTTCAGGATGGCTGCTGCTGCCCTGGAACATAATCGGTCACTGCTTTCAAATGTCATCTGTGGAGGTCTTCAGGCTAGATAGTCCCTGCAGTGTTGGTAGGCAGCCCCTCAAACACTGCATTCCTTCTTAGGCTGCTCAGGACGGTTGCTAAGCTTTGCAAAGTGCAGGTGCAGTTGCCTTGGGGTATCTAGGGCAGCATTGTGTCTAGAGGGTTGCAGACATTAATTATCAGCCTCTTCTGCTGCACATGGTGGCAGGTAGGAGAACTGGGGATTAAGAAAGCCAGGTAGAACTTGAAGAGGAAAAATGAATTGTGCTCTCTCTGCATATTTAGCATTCTGTCAGCCTCCTGGTCAACAGATCCTGCAAAAGGCCTCTTCAGACCCCCAAGTAAAGCAAAGATGCAGATGCTCAGGGCTGGGCAATCAAAAATCTGAGAATTATCTCTAGGGTAGGAGTTTGGCTTCATTAACTACTGTCAAACGCCTGCCTGAAGTTTTACATAAATGAGGCCGTGGCTCTTAGGATCAGAAATAAGGAGAGGGAGAAAAGGAGGAAACTAAGATCAATATAAAGAGTTTAATCCTTTGACAGTGAAGGTCCCCTCCACCTACCATCTGATCAATTTTCTGAGAAATAGTTTATGCGGTTTTCAGCATTTTCTGTAGGCTAGTTTTTACCAATCTAAACATGTTTTCTAAAGTGTAAAGTGCAATTTACTTGGTTCGAATTTAATTTAATATTTGTGTTAAAATACTCATACCTAGATTTTTTTTCCGCTTGCTCTTATCCGTTAATTATTTTAAAATGACTTCATCTATTCCACTAACTCCTAACATGTAGATGTTGGTCTTTTAATTTTTCCTTTTTTATCTAATCATCTCACGACCTTTTTGACCTTTATTAGTTTCAGTAACATATTTGAAAACAAATTCGGGATTCAATTTTACTTTCAACTCATAAAGGAACTGTGTGCTACATTTAAATGGCCCTTCACCTAAGGACCTTGTTTCCTAGCCATTCAATCTTCATATAAGCCTTTACTTAACATTCCCAAATTTCTGCATTGACTATGTATGTTGACTATATATATGTACACACTTAAATATATATATATATATATATATTATTATTTTTTTTTTTAACTGACCTTTCTCTCCCTTAAAGTGTTTTTGTTGTTTTACATTCTTCAGACTGGATTTGATTCCTTACTGTGTGAGCGGAGAGACCCTAATCTGTCTGGATGCTGAGCAAGTTCTCTGCACATAGTTGATGGTGAAGACATGCTTGTTGGGTGAAAAAATGGGTCATCAGTAAACAGGGCATGCCAATACTTTCCAATTCTAATTCAAGTCAACAGAGGAAGGTAGAGATACAAAGTTCTCTTAATATGGAATTCACTGAGAAGAATAACAATTATTTTCCAGGAATCCTAAAATAGTGCAGGGTTTGAAAATCCTAGTTGAGCATTTAAGCCGGTTATAAAAACCTTAGATTTTCAACCAGCTTTAACAATCCTAAAGAAAGTGTGTCCCAGGAGATGAAAGTTAAGGATATTTACCAAAGCTGTTACTTTGAATTTACTGAATAAATCATTCTTCAAAAGTAGCCCAGAGATCTTTTTCTTAGCTACCAAATTTGCCTTCATTGTCTCATTGGGAACTAACTCACAGATGTGGGGATTGGCCTTGGATGGACATCAAATGACTTGGTAATTTAAGCATGTGATTGTGCTGTCCAGTGGTAATTATGCCATATGAGAGCCTGTCTGATAGGTTCTACACAAGCCAGGGAACACTGAATCCCAATTTCATATGTTAAGGGGAGGGGGCAGCAGCAGTAGAACTCCTAAGGACATAAAGACCAAAGGTTTGCCAGTCTGGAGGGCTATGGGTATCGTATTGGTGGATTACCTTCATTTTCCAGCTTGTAGCTATCATGGGGAAAAATTAATTAAAGCCCTCTCAGAACTTATACATATGTAGGGTTTAGAAGTCTGCCAAATAAATGCCTCCTGTAAAGGAGAGTTGGCAACTTGTAGCGTAGTAAAATCAAGGGGTACCAACCACTCAGAGATAGCACAAGCACAGGTGAAACTGGGCCATTTAGGGTCTTATGTAGACCACTGCCTTCATTGTAAACTATGATAAAAAGTATCATTCTCTAATACAAATATATTCAGAAAACTCATTGTAAAGATACTGTTTATTGCCTATAAAAGCCAGTCTCTCTTTTTTTATTGCTAACAAAATCTTGTTTAAGATATTGTATCTAGAGGCCCCTTGAATTGGGTAAAAATTGAGTCTGGCCCTGGTTTTGGGTGGGTGTCTGTCCTAGTTTTGGCCAGTGAAATATAAGAGGATGTTCACTAGAGGCTCCTGGGAAGGTTTATCTTCACTGGTAAATCTTTTTTATCACCTGAGTATTGGGATGGTTTGTTATATACTAACAGATTACCAGAATAGGGACCGATAATAAATAAAAGAATGTTATATCCCTGGCAAAATATTTCTATAATTTTGAGAAAACTTGAAAAGGGAAAATACTTAAATTCAGTTGGAAAGGTCAATTTTGGTCTATCATCTGGTTCTCTTTATATATGAATTCATTCAAAAGAAACACCATATATCTACACTACATGGATGAAAGGCTGTTCAACATGTGTTGATGGGATGTGCATAGCCCCAATTTATCTCTTGTCTATGTCCAGTGGATTTAGACAGGTTTGCCTCCTGATTTTAGAATATTCCTTCTTTCTGTAGTTCTAATCAGTGATGCAACCAGCAACTTGAACATCACTATAAAGATTTCCTTTTCCTCCTCCAGAAAGTTCTTGCCCTTGAGCAGGATTCAGTAGAAGCCTGCGATATTTGAAGCAGTCACCTAGCAGTTGTTTAATGTGGATGACTATGCCCTGCAGGCATATACAGAAGGAGATGGAGCAGGTTGTCAATTATTTCTGCACTCAGGGCTATGGACTAACAATATGCTTGAGTGAGGCAGAGGTTACACATCAGCTGCAACCCCACAGGCAATCCAAATCTGCCATTAGTGGTGAGGAAAGGAGAGTTTCAACAAGGTTGGGTTTCCTTGGTAGTGAGTTCCTAGTGAGGCAAACTTGGACCAGGATATAACAGCTCTTGTTAAGTCAGTGCATCAGCTAGAAAACGAACAGGGTAAGGTATGGCAGCAACATGTCATCAAATTATAGTTCAAACTCCAAGGTCTATGTGTTGTCAGGCCTTTACGACTCTGACACCTGCATCTTACTGGCAGCACATGCAATCTGAGATTTCTTGCACCTGTTGCTTTCTCTGGAACAAAAATGTGGCATAAATTTACCGTATTGCAAATCCATAATACTGCCATTTTGTGAGGTTTAAATCATGGAGATACAGAATGGAGTGATTAGGGCATCTAATAAGAAGTCCCAGGATCAGACTTTAGTGATTAGGGTAGTCAATGGTGAACACATTTTTTAAGTTATAGAATGAGGTGGTGAAGACATCAGCCATAGATGTTCTGTGGGAACTGTTGGTAGCAGGGACACTGATCTAAGAAATTTTGAGGTTAAATTAGTTCCAGGGCAACAAATAACAAAGCAGTCCATGAGGCAAAAGCCGTTTTTTATAAAAATCATTAATTTATCTAAGCAAATGAAATCTCTTCACTGAGAAGGTTGTGCTCCTCTACAGCAGGCTATGGGGTGGTCTGTCCTGTTATTCAGGTGTTTCTTCTGATCCTTCCCATGTCAGATGCAGAAAAATTAGGGATTTTTTGTGGATAGATCTGATGAAGTGATAAATACAGGTCTTTCTACTTTTAGATCTTCTGAACTATTTATCATTCCTCCCCTTCTTGACTTTGAACTTGGGTTTGGGCTGTTAGCCATGGTCCTACCAAGGTTTTAACTTCTTTGTCACTCCTTTCTCTCTCCCTCTTCTGCCCTTTTCCTTAGTATCTTTAAAGCAAATTTTAACTAACCTTGGAATTTGGGAAGTAGATGAGAGGAAACTGTCCCTGGCAGATTGCTTTTCTTCCTAATTTCTCGTTTGGAGGACCATGGAACAAAAAGGAATTAAGGGAACAAAACCACACAAATATATTAAAACATTGTTTTCCTGCTTTATCAGATATAGTGGTGCTGGGCTGCACCCCGCAGGCCTGCAAGCTTTATAATTGCACAGCCTTGAGACCAAAGAAAGAGCCCAGAGACAGTGACAAAGACATCAATGGTATTGGATAGGAGATCTTACATGTCTGAAGCAAAAGGTCCTGGAGTGACACCCCACTGTGTACAGCAGAAGGCTGACAGGACAAGGCAACAAACTTCCCTGTTGTGGGGAGAAAGAGCCTGCCATTTATAGGGGGAATTGATGTCAGGTTACCTCACCAGTTACAAGGGAAAGCAACAGCTGGGGCATGTCCCTCATAGCCCTCAGGTTTAGAACCATGATGAGGGCAAATGTTTCCCTTTAATAAACTAGCAGTTGGAGCCTTTCTGGCCTAAGGATTAGCATAATCACTAGCTGGGGCAGGGGCCAAGCACGTTCAAGTGAATAGGGTGTAGGTGGAGCGGGGACTGGTTGAGCAGGGGATGTACAAAGAGCAAGAGAAGAGCCATCTTGAGTGGCCTGACCATACAGGTGGTAAATCCACTTTTGGTTTAGAGTCTTTTAATCTTTTAGCTGCATTCTCACTATTTTCCTTTATGTCTGTTTCCTATTTCTGAATAAGGACCTAGCTTACTCATACTCTGTGGGGTGTGTATTAGTCAGGATTCTCCAGAAAAATAGAACCAACAGGAGATATAGCGAGATAGACAGATAGATAGATAGATAGATATTTACCTACTTACCTGGAAAGAGATTTATTATAATGCATTGGGCACCATGATTATGAAGGTTTAGAAGTCCCATGAACTGACATCTGTAAGCTGGAGACTCAGAAAAGTTGGTGGTGTAGTTTAGTTTCAGGGCCTGAGAGCTAGAGAGCTGTTGGGTAGATTCCAGTAGGACTATGAAGGCTTGAGAACCAGGAGCACTGAGGATAGGGGAAGATCAATTTCTCAGCTTAACAGTCAGGCAGAGAGAGCACCCTTCCTCTGACTTTTTGTTCTATTCAGGCGCTACATTGATGAGGGCCATCTGCTTTACTCAGACAACCAATTCAAATGGTAATCTCTTCAAGAAACATGCTCACAGACATACCAAAAATAATCTTTAACCAAATACCTAGACATCCCATGGCCCAGTCAAGTTGACACATAAAATTAAACATCACAGGGTGTGACTGAGTCTTGTTCCCCGTCACTTAGCTTTGTTCTTTACTATTAATCAGAGAACTAAATCAGTAAACACTTTTACCTTTTTTTGTTTTTTTGGTAGAGGACTCTGATGGTCAGTTTTATGTGTCACCTTGAGTACGCTACAGTCCAGTCTGTAGTTATTTAATCAAATAAATAATCAAGATATTGCTGTGAAAGTATTTTGTAGATGTGATTGAAGCCCATAATTAGTTGACTTTAAATAAGGAAGATTATCAAGGACTGGGTAGGCTTGATTGAATCAGGTGAAAGGTCTTAAGAGCAGAAGTGAGGCCTGATTGAATCAGGTGAAAGGTCTTAGAGCAGAACTGACGCTTCCCTGAAGAAGAAGAAATTCTACGTGTGAACAACAGCTTCTGTTTGTGCTTGAGAGTTTCCAGCCTGTGCTTCCTGAGGACCTGCCCTCCAGATTTCAGAGTTGCCTCGCCAGTCGCCACAATCATGTAAGTCGATTCCTTTCAACAAATCTCTTAATATATAGCTCCTGCTGGTTCTGTTTCTCTGGTTGAACGCTGACCGATACAGGGAAAAAGAAGTTGATGGGTGATGATGGCGTTGTCTTCCTGTGAAAAAATTTTTGTGTCTTAAATGCCTTCAAGCAGGCTTTGGATGTTGGCCTTGTAGGTTATGCGCTGTACGATTCTCAGTGGTGCCATTCATATATATTATGCTGTAAATGCCACTTCCTGGGGGTTTTCAGTGTGATAGCCTTGAATTCAGTGCTTTCTATGAAGTGGTGAAAATGTGGGAATTTGAATCACTATAAATGTCAGTTCTCTTGGGCTTTAGACACTTGATGCTGGTTGGATGCTCCTCCGCTTCTGCGTGAAAGCAGCCCGCGAGTCACCCAGGCCTGAGAGAATATTATTGTATCTACCTGTTGGAAAAACTAGCGGATAAAGGATGGGCCTTGCTCATACAGAATTGTTGTCATTGAGGTTACATAGTTGTGTTCCTAAAAGCATGATATCTTTCAGATAGAGGCCCTAGAGTATGGAAGAGGGGTACTGGAAATTGGGTTTCTAATTCTGGCATTGGAATGTAGCATAAGTAAGGTTGTACTGAAAGATTGGTGGTCTGATCACAAATCTAACCATTGCCAAGGAGACTTGTACTTTCCAGAGTCTCTGGGAGTTACTGTTCCCTTAGAGTTGAAGGACCGCGTTTACTGAGTGGAATATAAGACTATTTATCCAACAATTTCCTTGTATTTGCAACTTTTTCTTTTCCTATATTTCTTCCTCACTTCCTGATTTTTGTAGTTTCACTTAAATGATTCAGCAAAGAACTCACAATTCTGGTAAATTATTCTGGTAAAAATGGGATCGATTGGCTTGTTTTAAAGTTTCTATATCTTTGTCAGGTCATCAAAGGAAGTTTTAGTTAAGATGTTTAAATAATACATCAGAGTACCCTATAACATAACATAATCTGGAAGCACTGAACTAGCCAAAATAGCTGTAGAAAAACATCCAGCTTTTAAATTCTATCCAACAAATGTCAGTGTTGCAGTGTCAGATCACCCAGCACCACATGTGTGACCCCATGGTATGCTGCCTTTTTAAAAACCATGCTCTGTTTCGCTATCCCCAGTCCTTTTCTCCATCTGCCTGCTGACCCATGTGGCTGTTTTAACATCCCCCTCAGCGGAAGCCTCATACCTGCCTGGCCAGCAGAAAGTAACACAATGACAGCGGTTTCTGTGGGACTGCAGAGGAGGGGATGGGAAACCTTGGATGCCCTGTCTTTTTCTGGACAGCTAAAATTAAGATAGAGGACAGGTCCGGGAAAAAGTCATGCCCTGGAATTTTCAATTGGTGCACAGCGGTTTAGAGAGTGGGTGAATAAATGGGCAATCTATTTCAGGGCAGTTTCCCTTCTGGAAGAAAGGGCAATTTGTTTTAGGGTCACATGCTGGGCAACTATCTGCATAAGAAACCCAAATAGTTTCTGAGCACAAGCGATTCACCGTGGAATCTTGCGACCATTTTCTCAGGAAGGGAGTTTGTAATGAATCAGTCTGTCAACAAACTGATCAAGATTGTGTTCACCCTAGTAGTCACCGAAAGTGTGTTCTGGGGGGTAATTGCTTCCTTTGAGAGTATATGAGGTTACTTACGGGCTAATTTTCATCTGAATTTCTTCCACATTTCCTGACATGACATTTAACTAGTGTAATTTCTTCAAAATATCATGTAGACAGTTGTTAAGAGAACCCAGTGCCTGTTTACTGAATTATCTATCACCTGAAACGAAATAACATTTTTTTAAAAAGCAGCAAAAATTTTAGTTTTATCTCCCTCTCATCCCACCTCCCCAAAATGACCTTTGCTTCACATTAAGTGGAGAGAGAGAGAAATAATTTTCTAATAAAAAAAGGAAATCAATCATCTTTTGAAAATCAGCTTAGGCTCAGTGGACTCTAATTATTGAGTACATATGACTGCCAAAAAAAACATCTGGGGGAGTATCACTGATGTAATTAAATGCATTGATAGTTTTTGAAAATAATTAAATAGCCACATAATTTATCTGATGTACATGTGTTATGAACCAAACTTGGGTCGGCTTGCCCACACGCAATAAAGCCAATCCACTGACACTGGGTTGTGGTGAAGGAAAGTGAAGCTTTTATTGCAGGGCACCAGGCAAGGGGTCCAGGCAGCTAGTGCTTAAAAGGCTTGAACTCCCTGAAGGCTTTCAGGGAAAGGTTTTTAAAAACAGGGTGAGAGGGCTTTTCTGGTGGCGCAGTGGTTAAGAATCCGCCTGCTAGTGCAGGGGACATGGGTTCGAGCCTTGGTCCAGGAGGATCCCACGTGCCACGGAGCAACTAAGTCCGTGCACCACAACTACAGAGCCTGAGTGCCACAGCTACTGAAGCCTGCGTGCCTAGAGCCCGTGCTCTGCAATAGGAGAAGCCACTGCAATGAGAAGCCCCCGCACCGCACCTAGAGAAAGCCCACACGCAGCGACAAAGACCCAATGCAGCCAAAAATAAATAAATGAAATAAATAAATTAAAAAAAAAAAACAGGGTGAGGGAAGGGGGTTGTGGGGTGTGTGATCAACACGTGGACATTCTGATTCGTTGATGGTGAGGTAATTGGAAGTCAATATCATTAACCTTCTGATTCCAACTGGCCTGGGGTCTACGTGTTGTGGGCAGCATACAGTTAACTTCTTCCACCTGGTGGGAGTTTCAGTATCTGCAAAACAGCTCAGAATATAATCTATAGCCCTTCAGGAGGAGCTAAATGTCCTTGACTTTGTTTAATGGCAAAACTATTGTTATTTTGTCTTGCTTGACTGTTTTACTTTGTTTCTGCATTTTCTCACTTCTCTGATTAATTTTTTTTTTAATTTATTTATTTTTGGCTATGTTGGGTCTTCCTTGCGGTGCACGCACGGGCTTCTCATTGTGGTGGCTTCTCTTGTTGCAGAGCATGGGCTCTAGGCACGCGGGCTTCAGTAGTTGTGGCACGTGGGCTCAGTAGTTGTGGCTCGCGGGCTCTAGAGCACAGGCTCAGTAGCTGTGGCACACAGGCTTAGTTGCTCCACTTAGTTGCTCCGCGGCATGTGGGATCTCCCCGGACCAGGGCTCGAACCCGTGTCCCCTGCATTGGCAGGCGGATTCTTAACCACTGCGCCACCAGGGAAATCCTCTGATTAAATTTTTTTTGATGAAAGTTTTTCTACAGACAAAAGGCAGGCAGAGGACATTGGGGGTGGGGTAGGGGTTCTGTTCTGGGAAGGCGCCACAGGCCCTGCTCAGTTACACACGTTTAAGGCTAAATTGTATTAAAGTCAGTAGACATTTCCCACAAACATACATGTGGCTGCCGAATTTTATTTTGAGGTTTGAAATTTATTAGAACCCCAGATTGACATTAAAAGTCTCCTGTGTGGTAAGAGCAAAGTTTGTCTTAAAGCTCTGTGAACTGAAATCATCAAGTTTCACGTAGCTTTAAAATTTTACACAGTAATGCTTGTGGTAAGATGAAAGCTGTGTTCCGTGACAGCCTCTGTGGCATTGTGTCTCCAGTGCTCCACCTCTAACAATTCAGCTTGGTAACTTCTGTGCCTCTGTAGGGGACTCAGGAAATCTGCCTGATGGAACACTTTAGGAGGCCCAACTCCAGGTTAACTGATCAGAAAACGCTTATAGATCTTGCCAAGGTATCAATTAACTTTTGAAATGCTCATTCTGTCAAAAAAGAAATTGTCATAATGATAGAGAAGACAATTCGTCTTTGTTCCTGTCTCAAAAAGTTTATTTGTTCACTGATGACCTGAAGACCATTCCTAAAAAATGGAGCTGGTCAAAGGCAATCGAGGGCACCTCATTATTTGGGGGGGAATTCAAAGTTTAAGGCAGCTGACTACTCTGTTCAATAACAGCAATCTCTTTAATCACAGTTAGGTCGATAGTGAAGTATTTATTGCAATGTTTCCAGAATGATTTGAAGCCAGCTCTTTGGAGAGCATTGATAATCTCAGGGTAATCTGAGGCGTCCTTATGTGAGATGTCAGTGTGCCGCACTGAACAAACCTCTGATACACATCTGTGGATCATAAATAATAAAAAGCTGTTTTAAAGGTTTCATAGCCCCAACATAAAATTACCTCTCACTAAAAGCAGGACAGGGCAGCACTCAGTGGGGGGGAAGAAGAATGTGATTTTAGAATATCAGCAGTGAAGATCAGAACATGGTAAAAGCCCAATTATATCAAATTTGAAGGACCTTTAAAAACTTTTTTTTTTGTAAAAAGTAGTTGTTTTTTTTTTTTTTATTGCGGTGTGTGCTGTAACTTTTGCTCTGACTTTTGTTAGTGAGCCTTTTATTGTATCTTTCCCCCATATTACTAAATGTGCTTCAGTTCTTCCGGGACAGGATTATGGGCTTTTATAAATCTAGCTGATCTCATCCAGTGAATTTATTAAAAATTAAATTTTTAGAAAGATGTATTGTAAAAAAAAAAGTGATGGGTCAGTTTTGATGAAAATTCTATTTAAATTATTGATGTGTCTTCAAAGAAACAAGCTTAATAGCCTATTATGAAGCATATTTGAATGAAAAGACAGAAACAGTTACTCACAGAAATTGTCTAGCAGCACTTCACAGACAATTGCACAAATTATCCAAAAGCAACCGTGACATGAGCTCCATTCCATTTATAATATGACATAGATGATATGGCCCACTTCTTACAGGGCCATATCTCAATTATTTTAAATAGAAAACTTTAACAAATGCACTCAATTAAAGCCCAGTTTTAATTAGTTGCAACCTGGCCAAGGCAATGTCACTGTTTAAAGTAGCAAAAACCTTCCTTCAAACAATTATGGGACTTGAAAAGATCACATGCATGGGATGAAGCTATAATTCTAAAACACTAAAGGTGCTTCTGCAGAAATATCTGGTGGCAAACCTGCCTAAAACAACATATAATTGTGAAGAAAAAAACTTTAGTGGGCTCTGATATGTTACCAATGGGCCATTTAGAATTGGCTTCTAGTAAGTTTATAAATGTCATTTTTAAAACTCAAGATTCTAGACTGTGACAAATTATTGTATAGAATTATTGTGTTTTATATGTCCCTGATCAGTAAGATTAATGGTTTATAACTGGTAGAGCTTCAAGATATAAATTTCTCATGGAATCTCAAGGAATGCATTATGGCTTTGAATTAATTTAAAAAAAATGATAGGTGGTAATACTGGTATGTTCACATAAATCTAAATTAATTTCATATACTTACAGTAAAACATGGTTGCAAATACCTGCCAGGTGTTTAAAGATCTACATATCACATATTAACTGAATCAATTCAATGAATCACTTGGAGGATATGTAAAAAATCTTCAGAATGAAACAAGAATCCTCCATGTGTGCACAACACAATGTTTTACAAATAAAGGTATCAGTCAGGTTTTAAGAAGGATGCTAATGATACTTTCATAATTTAGTGGTCCTTCTTGATTGGCTTTTTATTTGTAATACACATATCACAAAGATATGAGGGTCAGAATTACATGATGCTGCAAGAAGCATATTACAGTTTATCAAGGTATGTGAATGTGTGCATGTGTGTACATAATTACATGTGTATGTATATTTGATTTAGTATTCAATATCAGATTCATATTTATCTGCCATGCTCTGGTGCAACGGCCTGATTATTTATGGGTCATTGCACTGGTGTCTGCTCTGATTTAATTACCCTAATAGATGTCAAATATTTTTAATATAATTCTATGTAAAACAAGATGATCAAGTGTTGATAAGCAGCAATGCTTAATACTCTAATACATTTTACTGTTCATGTAAAATTTCATTATTAACCCCAGTAATGAAGATTTGGGGAAATAGGTTTATAAGCACTAGATAAAACAGGGAAATCATTTAGCTTAATGAAGAGAAGGCTTAGAGTTGAAAGTATTTAACGTTCAAAGTATGATAAAGAGAAGCTGGATATATACACATGCAGTAGGTCGAACAGAAATTGGTATAACTGTCAGTAGTATTGAGGAATTGTATAGTGTACCCTTGCTGAACCTAGGGGTTGCTTTCAACCTGAAAAGTTCTGTGTTTGGTGAAAAACTACAATTCAAAATATCAATGTCTCTGAGAAAATAAAGAGTTAAAGATCACATTTGAAAATCTGTCTTATTGTAAAGTTTTTGAACTGGACGTGCATAGCTTGGAATTTAATGTCTTTAACATCTGCATTCTCCTTTACTTGGTTTTCACAAGAAGTAAACTGTTTAAATAATGTCTAGTTAAAATGAAAAATTCTGGCTTTTTTTTTCAATGTCTAGCCATTCCTGCCTGTCCGTCAGTCTGTCTATATCTATCTATCTATCTATCTATCTAATCTATCTATCATCTATTGAATGAGAATACATTGATCTCTTCTCTGGCCCAAGTCCCTGCTTTCTACAAGTACTAATCACTGATCGCTGTAATATTTTGGTATTTAAAAGGATTATATTGAATGCAAATAATTTTTAAAAGAATCAAATATTTAAAATGTTCAGTATGTAAGTATAAGACAGTTGCTTTTTAAACCATAGTTGTTGAAGGTTAAGCGTAACTCAACTCCACCCCCATCTTAATTTTTTTCTTTAGTTATTTAAACTACAAATTAATGAGGCAAAGAAGGAGATATGATGGTTTAATTGCTTGCTTCTGCTGTGTGCCATACAAAACTTTGGTAAATATTAGTTGTTCTTTCTTACATTTCATGTTCTTAAATAGATGTTTACTCTCTTTTTCCTAAATTTACCGTTCTGGTGCCATCTTGAAAAATATAAAAAGAGAACAAAAATGCACTGTTGAGAAATAATTCTATTGTGGGTGACTAAATGCTGACTCTGTACTGGAGGGTATTTGCTCCCTGTCTTAGCTTTTTGATTACAGGCTGCCACAGATTACACTTTATAATAGATTTTATGATATTGGGTTGAACTATTAATCTAATATAAACTAATTTGTTACTGGATTACAGATATTGGAAGGCTAATTTTACTAATGTTTTAAAATTATATGATAAATGAAAATTTTCAGATCTCTATAGTTATTCATTAAGATGTTTTATAAAATTATTTTGTTGATGTGTTTATATATAGGAAAAGTGGTATATTTTATTCAGTGTACCAATCTAGTTGCTTAGAAATTTACCTCAACCCTCTTTCTCTCTGAACATAACGTGGTGAAACTTTTTCTCCTTTATAGTTATTTCAACTCAACTAAATAAGTTTCTAGATTGACATGGAACATTAGGAAATCAAAAAGAAGATGAAGTTTCACAGTCAGTATTTGATTTGCTATTCCTTTAAATTTAAATCGTGACCCAGCTGAATCCCTGAAAGAGGCTGGGTTTTTTGTAATCCCAAGTTGCCTTCTATTGAGTTGCTCTGTGAACTGACTTCAGAAGTATCTGGGAACACAGAGGCAGGTGCAGAAATGGCTTAGAGATGGAGGTGGAGGCTGGGATCCAGTTCTTCTTAGGCTCCACTGTGAGCAATGGGAAATAGTGTTTCCATAGTAATTAAAATCTCTACCTGTGGAAAGGGAACATAATGAGTTGTCATTTCTACTCACTTCGCGAAATTTCTCCAATCAGCTACTTTCTTAGTGAAAGAATCTGGCCTTCTGATTTATTCAAAATAGAAGACAGGATGTCAGTTTATGTGCCAACAATAGGTCTCCAAACCTGTATCTTCTTTAAAAAGCGAATGTAGATTGTGACTACTATGTAACACATTTGAGTTAGGCTCAGAGTTAGAAGAATGAAAAACTAAAGAAACCAACTCTAATTGATTTTATAAGTAATCATACATCTAAACATCAACCATCTTTCTCTCCTTTAGGAAATGACTGCTTAATTTGTCCCCCTTTCTGTGCTGTTTTCTCTAAGAGATCTAAAATTATATTTTCATGTAAAGCTCACAGCACACTTTAATTTCCAAGAGCCATGCAGAGATTTCATGTATTTTCAATTGTGTAATATTCTCTCTGTAAAGCACTTTGATGTCTAAAATTTGGAGCTCAGGGAAGTTAAAATATCACCCATCAGCATTCTTGAGGACACAGAGGAGGCTGTGAGGGGTTAATCTCAATCACTAGGGCCAGTAATCCTACACTTGGACAGACTTAAATTGAATTTTAGCCATCTGTGTACATGTTCAGCTTTGAGAGGAAGTTTTGTGGGTTTTGTTTTTGTTTTAACCACATGGGGGATGTAGGCAAAGACAGTGGCTGAAATGGAATCCATTGCATCAAATGGCTTGTGCGCTGATTGAATTTAAAATTGGACTTTCTTACTCCCTGATCTTTGCTTCAGAGATGTGCGAAGGGGGAGGCAGGTGTCTTGTAAATAATAAATGTGAATCAGCTACAAAACATGGAATGGGGGGAATAAAAACTTCACGGTTCATTAAAAAACAAAACAAAACAAAAAGAAGATGAAGAATAGGAGTCTGTGTAACAAAAACAGTCTCGGCAGTTTCCAGAAATCAGCTTTTGCACAATGAATCCAAATATCAAGATGCTTCTCTGTTTCTAGCTTTCACTAAATTTTAACAAGAGGGTTGGGATAACTTCATTTGAAAAACAACACTAGCATCTCTAAAAAACGTCTTCCCTTTATTTACCAAGACTTCTTTTTTAAAAAATAGAAATACCTATCTTCCAAAAGATTCTATGGTAAATAGGATATATTTGTAGTGTGACAGAGGGAAAAATGTTTATAATGTGCCCTACCAGTCATGTCCCACTTAAACATTTGCAATGCAAGTCCCATCCAACACTTTGAGAACATTTTAGTTAACTTAAATGATTATCTCAAACTGCATTATTTTAGAGAGAAAGAGATAAGGCAGCCAACCTCAGCCTCAGTAGGACAAGGCATCATTCTGTTGCAGTG
Organism: Balaenoptera borealis; assembly: GCF_965194805.1. NCBI lineage: Eukaryota > Metazoa > Chordata > Mammalia > Artiodactyla > Balaenopteridae > Balaenoptera > Balaenoptera borealis. The sequence continues at coordinate 35,627,674 of NC_138862.1, forward strand.
TAGCAGATCCAAACATGCTATTTTCATTATGTATTAAGAGTTTCCTTACTTTGGTTTTTCCATCAAAATCATACACTAAAATTCGATATTCTCCTTTCAAATAAAGCAAATTCCCTGTTGTCTTGAAGAAAGTTGTTCTTAGCCATCTTGAATTTAAAGAGGAAAACTCCAACAGCTGTCAACAAATAAGAAACACACTGGTTACTTAAAAATTCTCTCTTGGGTATTGTCCAAGAGACTCTAGGGACCCGGGGAAATAGAGTACTTTAAGAGAAACAAAAACATACTTCAGAGAGAGATGTATTGAATTTCTTCCTGAATGTTTTTATGTCTAGCCTCTGTTGAAATAGGGAATAGGGATTTTAACAGCCTGTGTCTTATTTTCATGGTGGATTTTGGTTGCATACCCTTCAAATGATAAAATAACAGGAACACTGGGCATTCTATTTGATTGGAAAAAAAAAAAAAAGACAATGAAAAAACTAAAAGCATAGGGTTGATGGGGAAAAATCTTAACTAGAAACTAAGTTCCCAGTAAGAGTACATCAGGTAGGATCCAGGTCCAAAGACAACCAGGTACTATATGTCCTGTGATTTATTTTGTTGGCTTGACAACAAATTATTGAGTATATACTGTATGCTGTGATGCTGCAGAGGAGCATAGATTGAAATGATGAAGGAAGGAGCAAGAAATGATCTTGAAAAAGGAACTACGGATTCTAATGATGAACAATAATAATATCAGAAAGAGTGAAGCTAAGATATTCCCCAGAACTGTTACACAAAATAAGTAAATAAGTATCTTTGATACTATTTGATAATAATTTTATCAGATCATACAAGCAACATATTTATTATAGAAAACCAAAAAAGAAAAATAGAATATAGACACACAGATAACCATTATAAATGTTTTAGTATGTTTTCTTTCATTCTCATTTCTGTGTGTGTTTGCATGAATGAAATCTCCCCTATCCTTCTTTGTCACATTATCCCATACCACCACTCAGATGGCAGGGTTAGCTTTAAATACCCCCTGCCCCAAATGTGAAGTTATATACAGCCTAAAAATGTTATGTTAACTGAAGTGCAAAATGGAATTTGAAATGTATTATAATCTTGAGAACAAAGCTGTTATTTGCAAGTACCAGGCTTTGATAAGACAGAATAGGATTCCTAGGTTCCAAGAAGGCAGAGTCTGGAAGACATAAAGTGAGAGTTTATTAAATAAACTATAGAGTAGTTCCCTTAAGAGCTCTTTCCTTTCCAATATGATATAAGTACAGCTAATTGGAAGGGGACAGGATATCTCAGAGCATGACAGCAGAGCAAACGATATTGCTACTGTCCTCTTCTAGCATTAAAACTCTGGATGTGAGTGTGGTGGGACCCTGAGCAGAAGGCTTGCCAGGGTAGAGTTATGAGGGCTGCAGGGCCATGAGAGTTTTCATATACAACCCAGTACCTAATGCCATATGAGACATGGCAGGTGAGAGGTCTATATACAAAGTCTTGAGAACTCCAGGGAAAACAGCTGAAGCTCCCTGAGACTCAGGTTAGAAAGGGATTAGAAAATTGTAAGGGGTCAGCCAACTAGTAGAGGACTGCAATTATGATTTGGCAGACTCAGAGTAAAAGGGTTTTGAGTTCAGAAACTGTGATGGGGCCATGGACAGTTTCAGTAGAATGAAAATTATATGTGTGGCATTTCAATACTATCATTTATTTACTGAAGTGCTAATGTTAGACATTTTAGATTTGTTTTTAATTTTACCTACAATAAATACACATTGTATTTCTATTTTAGTGTGTCTTGTACATATATTTTAGTGTCTCACTGATGAGTTTATAATGATAAATTCCTAAAAGTGCAGTTACTTGATCAAGAAATATGATTATTTTACAGATTATAAATTTTCTTTCAGAATAAACATGCTATTTTTTTCTCCAATTGACATTGCCTAAGAGTTTCTATGTCCTTTGTCCTAACACAGGACAATAGCAGTTAAAATTATTTAGCAATTTAAAAGGCCAAGACATGACAGTCTCTTTGATTTCTAAAAGATGCTAAAGCCTGTAAAGTCATGGTTAATAAAATGTTGGGAGAAATCTCTGAGAACACGTGACTGCTAGGTGACCTTCTAACTGGATCCGGACCATAGGAGACACCCCACTTCCTCCCCTGCCCTTGGAATGTCTATTCCTCTTGCCTTTCCTTTCCCAGAAGCTGTCCCAAGGATACAGCCTTGAGATAATAGTGTGGTGTTGAGACTGTCTGGATGGTTTACACGACTGAATCCAGTTAAGGCCTCTACGTAAACTTTTAAGATGTGGTGAGCGGGTGTAGAGATCTACTCATCTCACAACTGCCCAAGACAAGCCTCACAGATAAGTTCCCTTGCTTATTAAACCTGCCACCTGCCAGTCTGGAGTGACCTGCTCTTTCTTCCATCTATCTCTGCCTTCCACATTTGGGGGCCTATTTCAGATTAAACCTGGGAAGCTCCCAAGGAGGTTGCAAACCAACAAATGTTATAGATTTTCTAAAGTTTTCTTCTGGTTCTTGAAGTAAAACAAAACTATCTCCTAGGGAAGTGTTTGTTTTGCTTTTCAGGTTAGCTCTGTTCATGTGTCTGAGTCAGCCTCTGTTTGCTTATACATAATGGTGCAGGGGAGGCCTATGTTCAGACATGGAGTTAAAATAAATTAGCTCCAAGACTATGTGAGTCCCTGTTCAAACGTGTCCATGATGAAAGGAGAAGAGAAAGTTGAGATCTGTTGGAGTCTTAATTTGCCACACTAAAGGTCTAGTTGCCTGAGGGAAGCAAGGGGGGAGCTTCAGCTGTATGTGTCTGTCTGGAAGGGATCTTCATTGCTGTTCTGAAGATTTTATTTTTCTTTATGTTGCAGTAGACTGAAGTTAGTTAGAGGACTGTGCCCCCTTTTCTAATTGGCATTTTGTTGATAAAGGGAAAAAATTTACCACACGGACTGACTCCCAGTTGAACCAGAAGTCAGGATACATGTATTAAGGCTTTTCCTTCAGAAGATTTTCTGGTTTATATTCCCATCAGCAATGCATGAAAGTGTCTTTTTATGTACACCCTTACATATTCCAGTATGCAGTATGAGAGGCAAAAATTCTATGTCATAGTTGTGTAAATATGGATTTCACTGAATGGAGGTAGTTAATATCTCATATGGTTTTTATTTTATTTTTTTCATATTTGTTATCCTATATGAAAGATATGTAACATTTACCTCCAAACTTAGCAGCTTAAAACAACAAACATTTATGTGCTCAGAGTTCCTATCGGTAAGGAATTCAGAGGTAGCTTCACTGGGTGGTTCTGGATCAAGAACTCTCAAGATGTTGTAGTCAAGATGCTGCCTGGGAAGAAAGTGTATACTGTTGTTTTTAGATAGAATGTCCTATAGATATCAATTAAGTCCATCTTGTTTAATGTATCCTTTAAAGCTTGTGTTTCCTTATTTATTTTCATTTTGGATGATCTGTCCATTGATGAAAGTGGGGTGTTAAAGTCCCCTACTATGATTGTGTTACTCTCGATATCCCCTTTTATGGCTGTTAGTATTTGCCTTATGTATTGAGGTGCTCCTATGTTGGGTGCATAAATATTTACAACTGTTAGATCTTCTTCTTGGATCGATCCCTTTATCATTATGTAGTGTCCTTCTTAGTCTCTTGTAATAGTCTTTGTTTTAAAGTATATTTTGTCTGATATGAGAATTGCTACTCCAGCTTTCTTTTGAGTTCCATTTGCATGGAATATCTTTTTCCATCCCCTCACTTTCAGTCTGTACGTGTCCCTAGGTCTGAAGTGGGTCTCCTGTAGACAGCATGTATACAGGTCTTGTTTTTGTATCCATTCAGCCAGTCTATATCTTTTGGTTGGAGCATTTAATCCATTTACATTTAAGGTAATTATCAATATGTATGTTCCCATTACCATTTTCTTAATTGTTTTGGGTTTGTTATTGATCATATCTTGGGTCACAAGTCAAGCCTTGGTAAATTTAAGAAAATTGAAATCGTATCAAGTATCTTTTCTGATCACAGTGCTATGAGACTAGATATCAATTACAGGAAAAAATCTGTAAAAAATACAAACACATGGAGGCTAAACAATACACTACTTAATAACCAAGTCATCAATAAAGAAATCAAAGAGGAAATCAAAAAATACCTAGAAACAAATGACAATGAAAACACGATGACCCAAAACCTATGGGATGGAGCAAAAGCAGTTGTAAGAGGGAAGTTTATAGCAATACAATCCTCCCTCAAGAAACAAGAAACATCTCAAATAAACATCTTAACCTTACACCTAAAGCAATTAGAGAAAGAAGAACAAAGAAACCCCAAATTTAGCAGAAGGAAAGAAATCATAAAGATCAGAGCAGAAATAAATGAAAAAGAAATGAAGGAAACAATAGCAAAGATCAATAAAACTAAAAGCTGGTTCATTGAGAAGATTAACAAAATTGAGAAACCATTAGCCAAACTCATCAAGAAAAAAAGGGAGAAGACTCAGATCATTACAATTAGAAATGAAAAAGGAGAAGCAACAACTGACACCACAGAAATACAAAGGATCATGAGAGATTACTACAAGCAACTCTATGCCAATAAAATGGACAACCTGGAAGAAATGGCTAAATTCTTAGAAATGAACAACCTTCCGAGACTGAACCAGGAAGAAATAGAAAATATGAACTGACCAATCACAAGCACTGAAATTGAAACTGTGATTAAAAATCTTCCAACAAAAAAAAGTTCAGGACCAGATGGCTTCACAGGTGAATTCTATCAAACATTTAGAGAAGAGCTAACACCTATCCTTCTCAAACTCTTCCAAAATATAGCAGAGGGAGGAATACTCCCAAACCCATTCAACAAGGCCACCATCACCCTGATACCAAAACCAGACAAAGATGTCACAAAAAAAGAAAACTACAGGCCAATATCACTGATGAACACAGATGCAGAAATCCTCAACAAAATACTAGCAAACAGAATCCAACAGCACATTAAAAGGATCATACACCATGATCAAGTGGGGTTTATCCCAGGAATGCAAGGATTCTTCAATATACGCAAATCAATCAACGTGATACACCATATTAACAAACTGAAGGATAAAAACTATATGATAATCTCAATAGATGCAGAAAAAGCTTTCAACAAAATTCAACACCCATTTATGATAAAAACCCTCCAGAAAATAGGCATAAGTGAACTTCCCTCAACAAAATAAAGGCCATATATGACAAACCCACAGCCAACATCATCCTCAATGGTGAAAAACGGAAACCATTTCCACTAAGATCAGGAATAAGACAAGGTTGCCCACTCTCACCACTGTTATTCAACATAGTTTTGGAAGTTTTAGCCACAGCAATCAGAGAAGAAAAAGAAATAAACGGAATCCAAATCGGAAAAGAAGAAGTAAAGTTGTCACTGTTTGCAGATGACATGATACTATACATAGAGAAACCTAAAGATGCTACCCAAAAACTACTAGAGCTAATCAATGAATTTGGTAAAGTTGCAGGATACAAAGTTAATGCACAGAAATCTCTTGCATTCCTATACACTAATGATGAAAAATCTGAAAGAGAAATTAAGAAAACATTCCAATTTACCATTGCAACAAAAAGAATAAAATACCTAGGAATAAACCTCCCTAGGGAGACAAAAGACCTGTATGCAGAAAATTATAAGACACTGAAGAAAGAAATTAAAGATGATACAAACAGAGAGATATACCATGTTCTTGGACTGGAAGAATCAACATTGTGAAAATGACTATACTACCCGAAACAATCTACTGATTCAATGCAATCCCTATCAAACTACCAATGGCATTTTCATAGAACAAGAACAAAAAATTTCACAATTTGTATGGAAACACAAAAGACCCTGAATAACCAACATAATCTTGAGAAAGAAAAACGGAGTTGGAGGAATCAGGCTCCCTGACTTCAGACTATACTACAAAGCTACACTAATGAAGACAGTATAGTATGGGCACAGAAACAGAAATATAGATCAATGGAACAGGACAGAAAGCTCAGAGATAAACCCACGCACATCTGGTCACCTTATCTTTGATAAAGGAGGAAAGAGTATACAATGGAGAAAAGACAGTCCCTTCAATAAGTGGTGCTGGGAAAACTGGATAGCTACATGTAAAAGAATGAAGTTAGAACACTCCCTAACACCATACACAAAAATAAATTCAAAATGGATTAAAGACCTAAATGTAAGGCCAGACACTATAAAACTCTTAGAGGAAAACATAGGGAGAACACTCTATGACATAAATCACAGCAAGATCCTTTTTTGACCCACCTCCTAGAGAAATGGAAATAAAAACAAAAATAAACAAATGGGACCTAATGAAACTTAAAAACTTTTGCTCAGCAAAGGAAACCATAAACAAGATGAAAAGACAACCCTCAGAATGGGAGAAAATATTTGCTAATGAAGTAACTGACAAAGAATTAATCTCCAAAATTTACAAGCAGCTCATGCAGCTCAATATCAAAAAAACAAACAATCCAATCTAAAAGTGAGCAGAAGACCTAAATAGACATTTCTCCAAAGAAGATATACAGATTGCCAACAAACACATGAAAGAATGCTCAACATCATTAATCATTAGAGAAATGCAAATCAAAACTACAATGTGATATCATCTCACACCGGTCAGAATGGCCATCATCAAGAAATCTACAAACAATGAATGCTGGAGAGGATGTGGAGAAAAGGGAACCCTCATACACTGTTGGTGGGAATGTAAATTGATACAACCACTATGGAGAACAGTATGGAGGTTCCTTAAAAAAAGTAAAAATAGAACTACCATACGACCCAGCAATCCCACTACGGGTCATATACCCTGAGAAAACCATAATTCAAAAAGAGTCATGTACCACAATGTTCACTGCAGCTCTATTTACAATAGCCAGGATATGGAAGCAACCTAAGTGTCCATCAACAGATGAATGGATAAAGAAGATGTGACACATATATACAATGGAATATTAGTCAACCATAAAACAGAGTGAAATTGAGTTATTTGTAGTGAGGTGGATGGACCTAGAGTCTGTCATACAGAGTGGAGTAAGTCCAAAAGAGAAAAACAAATAACCATATGCTAACACATATATATAGAATCTAAAAAAAAAAAAAAAAAAAAAGTCATGAAGAACCTAGGGGCAAGACGGGAATAAAGACGCACACCTACTAGAGAATGGGCTTGAGGACATGGAGAGGGGGAAGGGAAAGCTGGGACAAAGTGAGAGTGGCATTGACATATATGTACTACCAAATGTAAAATGGATGGCTAGTGGGAAGCAGTCCCATAACACAGGGAGATCAGCTCGGTGCTTTGTGACCAGCTAGAAAGGTGGGATAGGGAGGGTGGGAGGGAGGGAGACGCAAGAGGGAAGAGATATGAGAACATATGTATATATATAACTGATTCACTTTGTTATAAAGCAGAAACTAACACACTGTTGTAAAGCAATTATACTCCAATAAAAACGTTAAAAAAAAAAAAAAAAGATGCTGCCTGGGGCTACATTTTCTGAAGGCTTGACTGGGCCTGGAGGATACAATCCCAAGGTGGCTCACTCACAGGAATGTTGGCAGGCAGCATTCATTCCTTGGTGGCTGTTGGCAAGAGGCTTTATTTCCTCTCCACATCGGCTTCTCCATAGGCTGGTTTAAGTGTCTTCACAGTATTGAAGGTGGCTTGCCCCAGAGCAAGTAATTCAAGATAACAAGACAGACGCCTCAATGCCTTTTATGATTTTGCTTCAGATGTCACAATCCACCAAAAAAAAAAAAAAAGAATTAAAAACAGTTTCTAATAGTAACAAAATTATGTTACTTTGAATAAAAACTAAAACATATGCCTGAGACTGAATAAAAAAAATATAAAATTATGTCAAAAGACATTAAAGGCGACTTAAATAAATGAAGTGATATGTTCATGAAAAAGTCCATAACAAAATTTTTATATCTTCCCATTTGACCTATGTATTTGACATAACCCAATTAAAATGTTAAAAGATTGTGGATATTAACAAGATGTTAATTCTAAGATGTATATTACAGAGGAAAATAATAACAATAGCCTAGTCACTCTTGAAAAAGAAATGAGAGGATTTACCTTATCTGATATCAAAGCTTCTTATAAAGCTAATACAGCATAGCATTAAGGCCAATGGGTACATATAATGACCCACAGCACAGATGATAGAATCTAGAAACATCAATTCAATTAAAAATAAAATGCAAAACATTCATTTTTTTAGAAATATTAAGATTATCTTTCCTTCTTAAAGATCAGTAACTATAGAAACACAATGATAAATTCGATTCCATTAAAATTAAGAATGTTTCTTCATCATAAAGAAGTGAAGACAAGTCACGTGCTAGCAGAAAATATGTGCAACATAAATAACTGACAACAACAATAATTACAAAAAATACATAAATTGCCAAGAATAAAAATACCATATAAAATAATAGCCTAAAGACATAAACAGATGTGGCAGATGGATGTAGGGGTGGCCCCCACCATGATTCCTGCCTGCTGGTGTTCAAGCATTGTGTAATGCCCTCCTCTTGAGTGTGGGCAGGACCCATGAATTGCTTCTAACCAACAGAATATGGCAAAGGTGATGAAATGTCACTCTCAGGATTATGTTATATAAGACTGTTTGCTAGCCGATGTGTGCTAGAGACTTTTCTTGCATGCTTGATGAAGTAAACTACTGTTTTGAGAAAGTCCTTATGGCAGAGAAATGTTGGCAACCTCTAGGAGCTGGGGTCACTCCTAGGGACTGTGGGTGTTTTCCACTGACAGTCATCAAGGAACCCAGGTCCTCAGTCCTACAGTCAAATGAAGAATGTTAATAGCCTGGATGAACTTGGAAATGGATTCTTCCCCAGTTTTAAGTGTCCAGGTGAAAATGCAGCCTGGCCATCAGTTTGATCGTAGCCTTGTGAGACTCTAAGCAGAGGAACTAACTAAGCCATGCCTAGACTCCTGACTCATGGGAACTCTGAGATAATAATTGTTTTTGTTTTAAATGACTAAGTTTGTGGTACACTGTTACGCAGCTATAGATAACTAATACAACATGTATTTTACAGAACTTGAAAAACATATGGCCAAGACAAGTATACTTAATCTAATTAGTCATCAGGAAAATGCAAATCAGTATATTGAAAAAATGTAAACATCTGAAAATAACAAGTGCTGATAAAGAGGTAGATAAAGTAGAATTCAATTCATTTTCTTTGGAGATTTAAATTGGTTCAATCACTTATAAAATCAGTTTGGATTTATCTTGGAAAGTTGAGCAGTGGTCTTGCTCCTAAAGTGGGAGGATCAGGGGGCTAGACTAGGGAAAGAACACATAGGTGATCAAAGTTCTCATGCTTGTGTTGGGTGGCTATTGACAAGTATTCATTTTGTTATTATACTTTTTAAATTACTTATGTTATAATTATTCTTTTGAATGTTTTGTGAATGTTTTAAATGTTATATGATTAAAAAGTTATGAAGTAAAATAGTAATAAAGAAATGTTTGAAACTATTTTAAAGATTTAAAGAGATTTAAAAAAAGAGACAAACTTTGTTGTTGGAAAAATATCAAAACAAAACACAGACTCCTGCTGTCAATGTCTGTGTGTGTGTATGTGTATGTGTGTGTGTGAGAGAGAGAGAATGAGAAAGTATTAGAAATCAGCAAAATTGTGATGAAGTTTGAAAGATACCATTAAAATGTTTCAATACCACCTTTCTAAGAAAATATATTTATATAATAAAATTAAGTATTTAGACTCTTTCTCTCCTTTCAGATAATGTTCACTTTCCTATATATGAAACTTGCTGTTTCATTGGGCTTTTTCCACCTTAGAACCATATATTAATATTTCTCCCTTGGAGATAAATACCATGACCATCATCTAAGGCCTGAAACAATGTTATTTACCATTTTTTAAAATTGTGTCAGATAACTTAACAGAAAATACATTAACTGCTTCTCTTTTGCATAAGAATGTTCAGTGCTGTTCCGAAGTAGGTGATATAAATCTTAATGTTATCACTATTAAGTAGAATGAAATATGGCATGACCAGAAATGATGTATCAAATTTTTATCAAATTAACCTCTTTTAGTTATATTTTCTTTATATAGTATATGATAATGAGGTCCCTCAGAACTCTAAAACACTACTATCACACATAGCACCTTAGATATTAGACCACACTAAACATTAAAATTGAGTCTTTGATATATTAAGAATGTCAAAATAACAGTTCTGTTATTTGTAGTCAACTCCACTGACCCAGCAATTCTATTTTCTTACTGATTTTTTCCCAACAATTAAGAAATGATATTTTAATAAAATGTTTCATAAATGAATATCAGAAACTTTCGTTTACATTTTCCATAGGTCTCCAAATTTATACACACACACACACACACACACACACACACACACACACACACACAACATATACAAATATGTATATATGTTGTTTTTCATTTTTTCCCTATAAGGTGATTTTAAATAAGACATGGACACTAAAATAGGCAACTGGAACATTTTGTAACCTTAAAAATAAAAGAAAAAACTAGAAGTGTCCTTGTATAACGTCAAGATCTGTTTGACTTTCAGGTAGAATCAAAGACTTTTCTATAGTTTATTCCCATTTTTATATTGAGCTTATTTTAATCTCAGTAGAACTATGATATACTGTTCTCAGTGGAATAAGAAACAAGAAACATGGATGGCTTAATAGGGAATTTGACTTTGAATTTATTTCCTATTTAAGCTTCAAGAAATTTTCACAAAGACTGAAATGTTTTGGACTATTTTTAAAAGAACAAACAGAATTCTCCCTGCTCATACACTATCTACAGGCTATAAAGCACTCTGACAGCTAAAAAAAATCCCTTTGAGATGGCAGAATGGAACCCCGAGTGCAGTACTTCCTCTAACATAATGTCATTGAACAGTTCTAAGTCCTTTGTTCTTTCTAAGCCTACTTTGAAAATGGAAAAGTTAAAGATGTGCATACGATATAATGGAATTCTTTGTGCCTTCTTTTATGAGAACAGGATATTTCATGACTGAAGGAATCCATGAAATTTTGCTATTGTAGGTCCATCCTTTTCTTTGAGTTTGAACATGGAACTAGCTTACTTTTTTGTTCCTCCATGTATTTACAAATCCATTATCAATTCTCTTTATGATGATTATTTCTCTTTAACGTCTCTATCAAGACAAATCCAACTTCTGAGCATCAGATATACAGAAGGTGACCTTACTTATAACAAAAAGAAATAGATTAAGCAGGAAGTGATTTGTCCTAAAAAATGTTTTTCACGTTTTAGCAAATAACAAAACAATTTTGTGTCAATGGTCTTAAGTCTAGAAAGATGTGATAATATCATTATTAAAATGTTTATTAACTAAAGTTTTGTTATTACTTGGTTACTTATTGTAAAGGAAGAGATTTCTGACATATCAATTCATAAAATAATACATTTTAGAGCATTCTCAAGTAAAACATTTAACAGATGCCATGCAGAGTACAGCACAGCCCACTTTTTAAAGTTATTTTAAGTGGCAGTTTAACCATGGTTGCTATCAATTTGTAAAATCTGACTGCAAGTATAATAAAAAAAAAAGTTTTCTTAAATACTCTCTAACATTTCTCCCAATTCCAAGTATAAAATAATTTTATTTTGTAAATTACTTAAAATAGTACAGCTAATTACATTAATTTTCTTATTCTAAGTTTTTACTTTATTTTCGTAGTCTTGATTTTAAACATCATGATATCAAGCAATAGAATAACCTATAGCCATTTCTAAGCTTGATTTTACACTTAAATCCCTGGAAAATGTACTGCTCCACAAGGGAATAATTCAACTGAGGCTAGGCATCTGTAACTAAAAGTAATTTTCATTTGAGATTTACATATTATGTTGCCGTTTTTATAGAAGGCAATTACATAAAAAGTACACTCTATTCCTACAGGTTTAACAAACAAACTCTATTTTGTTTTTCTTGTCCAGTTTTTCAGTACATTTGAACAGAAAGTAAAAAGATAAAACAAATATCTTAAAGTAGTGTGTAGCTTAGAGGACTTATGGTATTAATTTGAGCTAAGGCTAGATGGGAAGCAACATGATTTAGCAGTGATTCAATACTACAGCTCATTTACCATACTAATAGCAAATATTCCAATATAGGGATAGAGATATAGTTTCTTCACAGGCTGAAGTTATTTTTTTAAAGTATTACTCACAACTTGACATGATGTAACTTATTTTGTAGAGACAATAGGTCGCTATTTGAATTTTGCATGGAATATTAACTAGACCAAGGAACAGCATAGTATAATTTAAATTCTATCTTGGTAGGCAAAATACATGACTAAACTGGGATGAAAGATAAAAGGTCCCTGCATCAAGAGAAATTTAAAATGATACAAAGATAGTGAGACTCAGATATAGTTTTGGATTAGACTGCTACTCATCAATTTGTTTTCTTCTTCTTTTTTTTTAATTCTGTTTGTCCAGTTCCTTATGGACTGTATTACCTTTCAACTATCGGTTGTATTTATAAGTCTGAAGTTTCAGTATAAATTAGTTCTGTTGCCTAAGGTTACCTTTAAATGCCCCTTAATTGTGTGGCTCTTTTGACACTTTTCTGGACTTAATCAATCTTCTTTCCCCAAGAGTTGTTAGATTTTCATTCATAGTTGATGCTAATCAAATTACCTGGAGTTTAAATGATGGCTGAATTCTTCTGATGCCCTATTGTTTATTAACTAAACGTATATTCCTAATAATTATTCTGGTAAAGAATATTTTAAGACAATTACGATTCACCTGTATGTTGTTAGCATTTGTTGGACACAGTATAAATCACAAATAAATAGAAACATTCCTGGGATTATACAGATACCTTGATTAGTACATTGAAAATACTAGCAACTATAATACAACCCCTGGATGATAACATTAAATTACTTCTAATGAGTGATTTAAAAGTTAATTGACTACTTTTATAACAGTAACAAATGGAAAAAGATATTACATTGCCCAAGCATTTTTCAAAAAGTTAATGAGGCAATAAGAGCTATGTAAAGCAGGTAATCATTTGTTAATTGATCTGTTATTAGGATTATATTAAACCTGGAGTAATATATTTGCTTCCAGATTTCTTTAAAAAGGACAAGGTGGCCACACCCTTCCTGAAAAATCTTTAGTCTGTTTCTTAGGTAACCACTTAGCCATTTATTACAATAAGGAGAGTAGTTGACAGATCATTAGTGAAATAAATAAATGATCTCTATGAACTCATATCTATCTACATGTACCGACTATCTTGTGATGTGAAAATACATTACAGCCCTCAGTAGACATGCCTCCAAAGTGTTTGATGGGAAGAGTGTTACGCTGGGGAAAATAAATGCAAAGAAAAATTGCCACCCTGTGAGAATTAATTTGATTTGATTTCATTTGAAAATTTCTAGATATATTCAGCAGGATTCCTCAGTGAAGCCCACATGTGAGTTAGCTAGCAGAATGAATGGAATAATTCACCTTTCAACATTACTTTGTTGGCATCCTTCAAACATTAAAAACTATTAGGATCCATTATAGTGCTTTTACCCCTCTCCCGCCCCAACTCCATATTTTAGACCTAATTATTTCTACGAACAGGGATATGTTTTCAGATATTGCAATTATAATAGATTCAAACTCATCTACAAACCAACGTCACTTTCCTTTCCTTTCATCATATAATTTGTGCGGGATATCTTCTCAATCCTTCACTTGAAATCTGAAGTGCCTTTTTTTGTGATTTGTCTCTCTTCTTTTCATACACTTTTCAGAAATACTTCCCCCATAATTTTCACATAAAGCAAAACAAAAATAACCCTTTTTACTGTTTGTTTTAAAGCTTGACAGAGCAATAAGATCTGACCTGTCCAAATCAGACATGCTGTCTTCTTCCACCCTAACAAACAAGAGCATATTAATAATGTAGTGAACCAATAAAGATGAATGCCTGATTAACTCCCTGGCCAGAATTAATTACAACAGAAGCAGTTGTTCTTACAACCTAAATTAGAGCTTGTAAATGATATGGGTGGTCAATGAATTACTGTTTCTGATATGGTGTTCAAGAATGTGCATTACATGTCTCTTATTCATACCAGTAACAGGTTATCCAGTGGTGATGAGATTCACATTTCTAACATATATTTGTGTATAATTATACTAGCCCATTTTTTAAATTAAAGTTGAAATGAGTCAGAGTTATGGATTTTTATTTTATCTCCTGTGGGCAAGGTAACTATATTGTTAATTCTTATTGCTTTTTGTCCCTAGTTATTTAAAATCTAGGACTGTTAGTGTCAGACTGAACCTGCAGTATTAAAATATTTTATGATATATCATAAAATAAGAGGAACCAGTCATTTGGAATAATTATTTTTCTGTGTTCCAACTGCTTGATTTTCTCTTCCAGTAGATTCTTCCCTACATCTTTTTTCATGAGGATATTCCTTAGTTCAAAGAAAGAGAAGCATTTTTATTGCTTTTCTGGACATTTATCATTGCAGTCCCTTGTGGAAATAGTGAAGAAAATTTCTCACTAGTTCCCTTATTTAAAAACTTTTTTTTCAGTTCATTATGATTGATTTTGTGCTATTGTGCCATCTTTATGGCTGTCCCTAAAGTCGTCAACAACTACCTATGTCCCATCTAACATACTTCTGACAGCATACTATCAAATTTTTTTTGTTTAGTTTTTACAAGTTCTCTGTTTGTGTTTTTATCATTTATTTTTTCTTATGCTGAGTGATACATGGGTCATTAGGTTATTTGTGATATAAGATGACCAACATGGGTTTTGATGGTACCTTTTCTATTGTATGATATTCTTCTCTTTCTAAACATTTTAAAGTAAAGTAAACATTCTTCTCTTTCTAAATATTTTATATGTAAAATATATACATATATATTTTTTTCAACATTTTAACAATGACTTTGAAACTCAAAGGGAAATAACAATTAGTACTTTGTACATGTTCTTATGTAAAATATATATTGGAAGTTTTTTATTTAGTGATTTAGAGGATTTAAGATTAATAGTCACTAAGGTTCAAGAATTTATGGAGATGAGTACAATTTGTTGTGAATTGACATGTTCTGTACCTAGTTATTCTAACTTTATTTTTTAACCTTAAAAACTTTTCCACTCAAAGGTGTTTTAGACTTTCAAGTTTAAACATTTTAAATATTAGAATTTTTCAGTGATTTCCTCTTCTGGTGATAGGGAACTAGGTAGCTAGTATGTATTCCCCACTGGGAACAATTAGAAAATTCGGTAAAATGTATATTAAAACAATTTCATTGCAGTCATGTTAGTTACATCTTGTTGTATAGCAAGCTAACCCAAAATTTAATGGCTTAAAACAGCAACAATTTATTTAATTCATGATTTTGTGAGTAAGGAATTTTGAGTGTCATTCTGCAATGAACCACATTTAGCTGAACTCACATATCTTTAAGATGATGTTCCTTGTAGCTGCTTGGCTTACTTGCCTTATTTGGAATGGCTGGGATGACTGGAGTCTCCCTCCCCAGAGTCTTTCAATTCCCAGCAGAATAGCCTGACCTTGCTCATATGTTGGTTGTAAGGCTTCCATGAGCAGCAATAGTAGAAGCTGCAAGAAACTATTGAGTCTTGGGCTTTGAACTAATGAAATGAATTTCTGCAACATTCTATTAGCCTAAGCAAGTCACAAATCCAGCCAAGATTTAAGAGGTGGGGACATAGACTTTGAGACTCCATCCCTTGATTAGAGGAGCTGTAAAATGTTGTGACCATGTGCATCTGGCACGCAAACATTTCATAAAGTAGTGGAGGATTGCAAGGCTATGTCCCAGGAAAAGAAGGAAGTCCAAATGACCAAACTGACATTTGGATCTACTCATTTCCTTGTTTTCTGATAATTCCAGGAAGGAGATGGAGAATCCAATATTCTGAGATGTGTTTTTGACAGATTTGTGGGGATAGGGAGACAAAAATGAGAATCCAAAGCCGATCAGGGCTGTTCATAAATGCCCCATATGTTGGGTTGGGACTTTGAAGGCCTACACTATAAAATGTCTCCTGGTAGGAAACAAAATTCAGCTTAAATGTAAATTCTCTCTGGAGAAAGACACCATCATTCTAGGACTCAAATAATTTTTATAACTTTTTCAAATATAATAGCAAGCATTTAATTTTAGTGAACCAGTCAAACAAAAAGGAAGAAAACAAAAACAAAAACCACTTGATTTAAAAATGAAAAGTTGACATCAGAGGAGATCCAAGGACTTTAAAATAACTCTGCTCAGTATGTTCACAGAGATAAATGATATGGTTGAGCATTTCAGGCAAAATACACACACACACACACACACAACTAGAAACTTCAGTTAAGTAATTGAAAAATCTAGAATTAAAAAAGAAAACATAATATTTGAAATTTAGAAATCAGCAAATTAGTTTTACTGGAGATTAGACACAGTTAAAGAGATAATTCATAAACTTAAAAGAAAATCAGTAGAAAATATCCAAAATGAAGAATGAAGAGAAAAATAATAATTGAGAAATACAGATGAGGTGAGAGAGAGGAGAGAGGAGATACACTGAGAAGTTGTGACAATATTTTTAATTAACTACCTGCAATATGGGATGTATTATTTGTGCAGAAGCAATATTTGAAGAGATAATCACTGAAAATTTTCCAAAACTGATGAAACACATTAGGCCTATCAAAACTTAAGCAGGATAAATAAGGATAAATACAAAGAAAACTACATTTAGCCATATAAGAGCAAACTACTGAGAACCAAAGACATACACAAATATTAAGATAGCTAAAGTAAGAATGATCAACTTTAAAGGATTGAAATCCTACAGAGTATGTTTCCTGACTCTAGTGCAATTAAGCTAGAAATGTACAATGAAAGATAACTAGAAACATTTCATATGATTGGAAATTGAGGAATACATTTCTAAATAAGGTATGAATCAAGAAATAACAATAAAAATTAGGAGAATATTTGAACTGAATGATAATGGAAATACTAAAAATTAAAACTTGTGGCATATAACAATATGCATTAGAAAAAAATATAAAGCTTTAAATGCATATATTAGAAAATAGCAAAAGCTAAAAATCAATGATCTAATAATCCATTCTAAATTAGTGAAAAAATGAAGGAAATAAAATTAGAGCAGAAATAAATGAAATAGAAATAAAACAGGAAGTAAACATACAAAGAGGAATATGAACCACTCAAAACATGGCTCATTTAAAGAGTGTAATGAAATTTTAAGCCTTGGGGAAGCTAATCAAGAAAAATTTAAATATGATATGAAACAATAAAAATGTAAAAAATTGAGTAGATTTTGAAAAAGAGATTATCTAAGTGGCCAATAAATAAATTAAAAATATTCAATTATATTATTAATCAAGGATTTTCTGCTTACTGAGGCCTGTACTTCTGTAACAAGGTGATTTTCGGAGTCTCCATTACAACAAGCCTGTCAACAATTCCTTTCTTTGATTGCAAGAGTCAAAGGCATTCAAATGAATATTCTCACTGGGTGTTCTTCTACATCTGTGACGACTCTTAGTTGCATTCATGATTCTTGTCAGTCAGAATGGCTAAATTATGCTTCAGTAAAATCATCCCCAAATCTCAGTTGCCTAAACAACAAGGTTTTTTTCTCTTTCCCCTATTTCTATTATGGATACCTAGAGGGTCTGCTCCTTGTCAGCCTCATTCCAAGAACATGATAGAGCAGCCATCATCTATACTACAGTGTTTATGGTGGATATCACAGACAGAAAAAGAAAGACAGGTTAATTACAAAAGGGCTCTTAATGCTTCTACTCATATTTCATTTGCTAAAGGAAATCATAGCCACCTCTAACTTTAGAGTGAGGAATGAGCTCTGAAAAAGAACTATGAACATTGGTAGATATCACTAATAATCCATACCCATCCAACTCAACATCTCTCATTTTTTCACAGTATTTTCTTCCTCTGCTATCTTTTCAGATCTATCTCTTTTACTTTACAGGCTTTGTCCTTAATCTCTTTCCTCATTTTTTTAGAATTTGATTTTACCAAACTTTCTCTCATGCTTTTCTCTCTATTAGCTATGTATTTTAAAATAAGATTCTCTTAAATACAAAACAAAGCAAATGCTATTGTTGACATTTCTAATAACTTTAGATATTTCTTCATCTTTTTTCTTTCCTTTTATATCCAAAATAATTATTGTTTTACGTTTGATGGCTTCATTTCCTCAATTTATACTAACCCTTTAATCCTACCCTTTTACACTAAAGCACACTATTGACATCTTTCTCATGAAAACATCAGTGTTTCCTCACATATAAGAATTAATAGTCTGTTTTCATTTTTTATCCCGCTTAACTTCTCTGCTTTACTGTCATTGGTGATGTATTGTTTCCTACTCTCATGTCTACCTGTTTCCTATTTAGTAGGCCCTCTTATATAAGTCTATTAATGGGCATTTACTCCAATTTTCCATTTTTCTGTCTTCCCTTTTCTCTTTTTTTCTTTTCTTTTCTCTTTTCTTTCTTTTTCTTTCTTTTTTTTTTTTTCATTTACCTTTACACTCATCTGTTCTGGCTCTCTCAACCATTCTCTATCAACTAATCTAATCTGCATTTCAGCTTTTACCCCACACTCCTTATAGCTAGGCTAATATTTTTAATTATCTAATTGGCATTTCCAAGTAGATCTCTAGCATCTCAAACTCAACATGTCAAAATATGAATTTATCATCTACTTGTGTTTATTTTCTCTCTCTCCTGAAGTCCATATTTCAATGAATGGTACAAAAATAAATTATCCAAACTTGAAACCCTGGAGAAGTCAAACATATTTGACTTCTCCTTTCTTTTTTTCCATAATTCCAACTGGGTTTCCTTCTGAAATGTTATTTTAATTGTTTCTGTTGGTTTTAACTCCTTTTAGTGAACTTTTATTGGTTTTTCTGCCTACCTTCCATTTTTCTTTCTTATGGAAGTATATTCCAGGTTTTGCTTTAAGCAACTATGTGCTTTGTGTAGAATTATGACAACACCTCTATTCATGGGTATTAATGTTAGATCTTGGATTCTTTCCCTTTGTTCACAATAACTAATTTAGTTAAGAATATCTGAGAATTTAGGCCAAATTTATCCCAAACTCACAGAAAGGTTGGAAGTAAAGTTTAAATATTTTTATTTCCTCTGAACCATTTGAGAGTAACTTGCTGACAATGTTCCCTCAGTCTCTAAATCTATGGTATGTAATTCCTGAAAACAAGAACATTCTCCCCGATAGCAATGATACAACTATTAAGATCATGGTCTCCTTCCTCCACCTTTAAAGTCAGGAGCAAAGCATCTTTGAATCTCTTTCTGATTCTGACTCTGACCCTCCTGTGTCTTCCTTTCAATTACAAGGACTCATGATTACATTAGGTCCAATTGAATAATCCAGGGCAATCTCTCTGTGTTAAATCCTTAACTTATTCACATTTTCAAGGTTCTTTTTGACATGCAAAATAACATATTCACAGGTTCTGGGGATTAAGATGTGTACGTCTTTAAGGGGCCACTCTTCTGCCTACTACACCATCTAAGCTTTAGATCCAACTCAGGTTTTATCAATTGTCCCAATAACATCCTTTATCTCAAAATAATAAATCTTGAATCATACACTGCATTTAGTTGTCGTGTTTCTTTAGTCTCCTTCCATCTGGAACAGTTCCTCAGTCTTTCTTTACCTTTCATATCCTTGACAATTTTGAAGACTGAGTATAATTATTTTGAAATGTGTGCCTCAATTTGGTTTTGTCTATAAATCCTCATGATTTCCTTTACTTTGCATCCTATCATGTAGCAACCGATTTTAATTAGTCATATTGCTGATTATATTCACTTCGATCACTTGATTAAAGCAGTATCTGCTAGAATTCCTTAATTTAGACCTACTCCTTTTTCTTTTGGTATTAATGAACATTCTATGTGGAAGTATATTGGGGTTATACTACTATCCCATTCTTCAATAACTTTCAATTTATTAATTTATTAATGTACTATATTATCAGTATAGATACATGGTAGAGAGTTAATTACTATTTTACTTATAGTAAAACCCATTATAACCTGTTACTATCATTATTTATTTTAATGCTCACATTGTCTTCGATTTAGACAGTGGAAATCCCTTTAAACTGGCATCTGTGTTTTCGTGACCCCATAGTTCTTTGAGCACTTCTGCACTTTCTAGCTGAGCTGTAAAATCAACCATTTCTCCAAGGAGTTCTGGCTCATTTTATTGTAGAATGATGATTGGAAACCAATATCTGGATGTTCAGTGTGTTTATTGGTATTGGGGATCACTACTTTCAGTACATTTCAGTGGACAGAAATAAGGAACGTACACACACATACACACATACCTTTATCAAAAACTATATGTAGATGCTAACTCTTCAAGTCAAATACCACATTTTAATTTTCTAGGACTAAACTTTTGGAGAAGGAGAAGAAATGAAAGAGGAAAGAGAGGCTCAGGCATAAATTACCCTGAGGTAAAATCTAAATATAATAAAATTTTCCCATTTTATTGAGGTAAAATCTAAATATAACAAATTTTTCCCATTTTAAGTTAAAAATAGAGAGCATTTTTTTTCATCCTCAATGTTTCTTCATTCTTTTTGCTGTAACAGCCTCCCCTGACCTCTGGTCCCAGGTAACTGCTGATCTACTTTCTCTCACTTTCACTGCCTTTACCAGAATTAGACATGAAGAGAATCACATAGCATGTGATCTTTTGTGTTTGAGCTTTTCACTTAGCATAATGCATCTTAGATTATCCATGTGGTTGCATGTATCAATAGTTTGTTCTATTACTGAGTAGTATGCCACTGTATGGATATATTGCAATTTTTTTACCTATTCATCAGTTGATGATGCTTTGAGTGCTTCTCAGGTTTTGTATTTATGAATAATTATCTTTGTGAGAACATATGTTCTATTTCTCTTGGTAAGTAAATAGGAATGTGACTGCTAGGGTGTATGATGTGTATGCTTAAATTATAAGACATTGGCAAACTTTTCCAAAGTGGTTGTAATATTTGATTCCACCTACAATGTATGAGAGTTCCCATTGTGCCACATCCTCTTCAGCACTCGGTAATGTTGGTCTTGTTAATTTTAGCCATTCTTGTGGGTATGTAGTGATATTTTATTGTGTTTTTTCTTTATATTTCTATGGCGGCTGGTAATTTTATGCATCTTTTCGTGTGTTTATTGTCCATTTGGGTATTATAGAGAAATGTCTTTTCAGATCTTTTGCCATTTATTAATTGAGTTGTTTGTCTTGTTATTGCTGAGTCATAGGAGTTATTAATATATTCTGGATACACATTCCTTTCCAGGTATTCTTTGCAAACATTTCTCCCAGTCAGTAGTTTGTGTTTTGTTTTCTTAATTGTGTCTTTCAAAGAGCAAAGTTTTTTAGTTTTGATGAAATACAATTTACCATTTATTTCTTTTTATGGTTTATGCTCCTGTGCCTTATTTAGAAAATTATTGCCTAATCTAATGTTACAGAGAGTTTTCTCTGACACATTTCCAAACATTTTATTGTTTCAGATTTTATGCTTAGATATAGGATATATTTTGAGGTAATTTTTGTATGTAGTGTGAAATTTGAGGTTCATTTTCTTCTATGTAGATATTTAGCTGTTCTAGCTCCATTTGTTGAAAAGACTATTTTCTCCTCCATTTAATTACTTTAGCAACTTGACCTTATAAATGTAGGCCTATTTCTAGACTTCCGTTTTGTTCCATTGATCTCCAGTCCTATCCTTTATCCCATATCATATTTTCTTGATTACTTTAGCGTGATTGTAGTAGTGTAAGGTATTCAAGTATGTTCTTATTTTTAACACTTTTTTTGCTAAGTTCTTTTCCTTATTGTATAAATTTTGAAATAGGCTTGACAAGTTCTTCAAAAAATGTTATTTTATTCAACCATCTAGAATGTTATTTTATTCAACCATAATTCTGGGTGATATATGCCCAGACCTATTGTTAATATCTTGTAATCATATGGAGGTTGAAAATAAAGTGGACATTGACAAGTGTAAAGATATGGAGAGATACTGTGTCTAAGTTACATATTTTGAGTCTCTGAATCAAACAACTGTTTGATTTTCAATTACTCGATACAATAAATTCTATCTCTGGAACAAACCAATTTAAGTCGCTTTTTTTGAGTCCCTTGCAAATAGTAGTCCTAATTTTTATATTCCCATCACAATTTTTCTAGTTCAGACACTTTTTATCTCTTCCAGAACTATTGTCCCGTAAAGATATACTTCAAGAACAACTGATGCATCTTGTCTTGTTTCTTTGTTGTTCCCTTGAAGTTAAGAATTTGGGGGTTTATTTTAGATATTACAACCCTCTTATTCTTGAAGGGCAACTCTGTTGCTATTTCTGGTCTTTTAGTTCAAAGGCATATATGTAATGTAAGGCTTCTCTCTTTTAGGATCACAGGGACCAACAAGTATACATTCTAATAAAACCAAAGATACTTAAATTGTAATTTATTTCATTGTGTCTATGTAAGTTTAGATTATTAATACATTTATACACATTTACCAACAAAATATGATTTCAGAGTAATATTGAATAAATGGAAAACTCTCTCTGAAAATTTAATGTGTTTTATACCCTGATCAGAAGTTTTTAATCTGTCTTGAAATGTTGTTACTTTCCTCACCTCTTCATTTTAATATAAAATGTTAGATGGCAATTGTCAGAAAAATCTACCAAGCCCAGATGTACTTTGGGGTCTATTCCTGTAACTAAAGAAGTTCTTTAATTTAGGAATTTATAAAGATGGCAAAGAAGATAAAACTGAATGAATTCATACCACATGTGGGGACCACATAAGCTAGTCTACATAGAGTTTATTAAGCACCAATTTATAAATGAAACCTGTATAAAACTCTATAGGATAGTTTTCTTTCTTTTTAAAATTTTATTTCCAATACCTCTACTTTAGAAAAGGGGCAAATATCCTTAGCCTGATGTAGCCAAGATAATTGTCTGTATCCTGTTTCTTTTATCATCATTAAGGCTGTACTAGTGGCATGGCAGAACTGGCTTGTACTGGTTTCCTGGAGTCAAATGTTAAATATTCAGAAATTTTCCATGTCAGCTGTTAAAGCATTAGTATTTTAAAATTGGCCATGGTGTAAGTATTCACACCAGAAACAAAGCAAACTCTACTGAATTAGGATTCCTACTGTCTTGGTCTGTTCAGACAGCTGTAACAAAAATAGCATAGAGTGAGTGGCTTAAACAATAAACCGTCATTTCTCACAGTTCTGGAGGCTACAAAGTCTAAGATGAAGTCACATCTGGAGAAGGACTGCTTCTTGGTTTATAGATGCCCATTTTCTTACTGTGTCCTCACACGACAGAAGGGTAAGGGAGCTTTCTGGGGTCTCTTTTATAAGGACACTAATGCCATTCAAGAGGGTTCTACCACCATGACCTAATCACCTACCAAAGACCTCATCTCCAAATACCATCACGTTGGGGATTAGGATGCCTGTATAAATTTGGGGAGTGTGTGGCCAAATATTCAGTCTATAGCATCTACCTATACATACAGGGAAGTGATTTACAAATATACCACTGATTGTTATAGTTATAGGTACTCTTATTTTTGTTTTATGCTGTTTTGTTCCATAGCAGTCTGTCCTGAGAACCTGCTTCTTTACATAATGGGGATGCTGCTAAGTACTGGCTTATCTCAAGGGTCTTAAACTGTTTTTTCAGTGCATTATCCCCTTGGGTGCAGGGAATTCTTTCGTCTAACTAATGGGTGTTCAAGAAGCCCCACTCCACCCACCCCGCCCTGACCCTGAGCATATACGTGACCTTGGAAAGTTGTGGTTTGCTATCCAATTGGTGTTAAGAAAAGTCTGGAAGACATGGTTTGTTCATACAGCTTAGTCAACCAATGAAGTATTGATACAGAAAGCATCAACTGAGCTTAGCAGACTAGGAGCAAGTTTTCTAAAGCTCTTGGTGATAGAACAGTTCTTCTTAAAGTTGTCCTTATCAATTCATGATTGATAACATTCTTTATTCTAACTACCCTGCTCCCAACCTCATCCAAAGTACTCTTCTTTTATTCAGTTCAAAACAAAAGCTGAAATGCTCTTTCCCTATATTTGAAATTGCTGAACAGGTCATAATTTCACTGAGTTTTCTTTCTAATATTTAGATTTTTCCCAGTGCAGTTTGCTGAATATTACTTATCTGAGGATTCTCTCTCTCTAATCTGCACCCTAGACTTTAAGAACTGGCTTCCCCAATGCCTCACTCATCAGTACTTAGCCACCTGTGGACTAAATTTGCTGACAATGAGATGCAGTATGTAGTGGAATTGAAACTGGGAGTCTGGGTGTAGCTATGCCCCTTTGGTCCTCACCATGGGCAAAGCTCTTCCTGCCACTGGGGAGGAGCCTCTGGGGTCAGAAAAGATGGTCAGAGGGAACACTTATTCTGAGGCAGGGGGAGGAGAGAATGAATGCCTACTCTTTGAAAGCACTCTGACCTGAATCCTCAATCCCAGCATTCTGTGGTAGAAAGATTGGCTCACTCTGCTGCCTGGGTTGGGGTACAGTGGTCTGTTCAACTGATGTTCGTATGACACTTCTGCTTTGAGGGAATTGGGTAACATACTCCTTTATTACTACTGAGCATGGGGGCCCGAGACAGGAGGCCTCAGAATTTGGAAGGCATTGGTTATCTCCCTGGGTAGTACTGAGTTTAGGTTAGTCTTGTCACAACTATTAAGGGCAGGGAACATCTTCATCTATCTTCTCTTTTATCTGAGAAATGCTATGTCTATGTATCTATGCTATAGCTGAGAGTTTTTTACACAGAAACTTACTGGGGAGAACAAAACAGAGGGTGGGCTCCGTCTCCTTTAGGTTTGCCCACTCTTTCTTGGATATTCTTTCTCCTCTATTATCATTTTGCATTTATCGATATCTATGGGTGCTTCTGTTTAAAAAAAAAATAAAAGAGGAGGAAGAAGTTGGGATGGGGATGGGGGATTAAGTAGAATGGATCTTAAATTGGAGAAGATGGTATGTTGCCTATTCCTATTTGACCTATTGTACTGGATTTGAACTTCTCCAGTTAACATATGAGAACTGGAAATGGATGGATCGTTTTTTCATGGGAGGCTTGGACTAAACAATCACCAAAAAAGATAAATTCTCCTACAGCCTTAGTTACTCTGGACTCTTGAGAAGGCAGAAAACCATGAAGGTATACTACAGACAATTTATCTGACTTCATGATAAGCGGGTCATGTGAGAATGGTTTTACAGTGGTGTGAGACAGGTATCATCTATCATGGGAAATGGATCCTGAACCCATATATACTACATTTTTAACCTAGAATTCAGAAAACTTAAGTTTCTGAATGAGAAACCTGTATTTTCCTTTTCCTGCCTTCCTGTTTAGCTTTTCTCAGCCTTCATGGTGCTCTCAAAAGGCCTAATAACTACAGTGGTTAATCTTAGAAAATGTTTTTCATAGAAAAAGGAGCTGTTTAGGAAAAAAAAATCAATCTATTATTCTATTTAAAACTTTATTATGCTCCATACAGATATTTTAAATCCCAATAAAGAGTGAGATTTTCCAATTTTGAATGCTTATATGTTTGAAAATATCAGTGAAAATGTACTAATTAACAAAAGAGAAACTGAGATCCACACCCATTTCTTGAAGAATTCATACTGTCTTCATAGGTAGAGCTCTTTTCTTTGGTTCTTTACTCCTGAAAAAGCATAAAGACATTTTAAAAGACATTATTATTGTGAGGCAGAAAGTTTTTAATATATCTTAGAGGGATTATATTATAAATTAAAAGTGATTTCCATTTGGTCAGATTTTACATAATTTTACAAAGAAGTTTAAGATAGATATCCTTTAAACAAATTCAGCACTTGGAGATATAATAAATCAGGAGATTATCACTTTAATAAAAAGTTTCCACCAAGTTATTTATATTGAATGCTATAGTGTGTCACCCAGATCTCACTTCAGGGGTCAATTCCCCTACTGTCCCAAGAGTTACCTGCAGATGGTTCACAGTTAATTCTACCCTCAGGTATTACTCTCAGACAAAGGAAGTTGCCTCACCCATGTTTATCTCTTCCCTGAAGCATATATCTTGACTGAGTCATGTTGGGAATAAACTGTGTGGTCCCCTTGTGTTTTTTGGATACAACTGTGAACCATTGCAACTTCAGAAGTCTCCATGAAATTGGCTGTCTTTTGTCACAACAGCATTGCAGCTTAGCTTCTTACTCTGTCCATTCCTGCTTGCCTTACTTCTCCACAGGTGTTAATCCCAAGCACATTATACTTCTTGAATTCAAATCTCTGTCCTAGATTCTGTTCCACACTAAATGAAGCCTGAGTGTTGGTACCAGTATCTGGGTGGTCTAAGGAAACAGATTCTAAAAGATTTTGGACCTTGATCATCTGCCAGCCAGAAGGCAATGCATATTTCATTATGGGTCATGAATGCAATACTGATATTCCCTTGTATGATGTAATTGTGCAGTTGGTCAAATTTTAACCAATGGTGAATTAGGATAACATACCAGTAGAAGGGAATGCACTGATGCGCACAATAACCCCTATGATTGAGAAGCTCAGAGCAGGCAGTAAATATAGGACAGTAGAATTGGATGGCTGCTGCTGAATGTCATCAATTTACTGGAAAAGACAGACAAAGGCATGGGTTATTAATCACCAATTTAAAGTGAAATGTGAAAACCAGAGGGTTTCCTTGGCAGAGTATGAAGAGACTCTCATCTTCTACAGCCAGATATAAAAAGCAGAGGATCAGACCCAGAACTTAATTATAAGGAGATCAGAGCCTTAGAAAAGACTGAATTGTCAACTTCAGCAAATATGCTATGCCAAGGTTAGGGTCTTGATTGGGAAAGAGTGAGACCCCTCTTTTCTCCCCCAGCTTATTGAGATAGAATTGCATATAACATTGTGTGAGTTTAAGGTGTACAGCATGATGGTTTGATGTACATATATATTGCAAAATGATTTCCACAGTAAATTAATACAGCCATCACCTCATGTAATTACTTTTTTTTGTGGTGAGAATTTTTAAGACCTACTTCTTAGCAACTTCCAAGTATACGATACAGTATTGTTAATTATAGTTACCCAGCTATACGTTAGACCCCTGGAACTTATTCCTCTTATAACTGGAAGCTCATACCCTTTGACCAACATCTCGCCATTTCCCCACTCCCAAGCAATCACCAGTCTACTCTCTGTTTCTATGAATTTGTTTTTTTCCCCAGGATTCCACATATATGTGAGATCATACAGTATTTGTATTTTTCTATCTGATTTATTTTACTTAGCATAATGCATTCAAGGTTCAACCACAAAGTCACAAATGACAGAATTTCCTTCATCTATTTTGTCTATGATTCTTCATTGACCAATTGGTTTTTTAGTAGCATGGTGTTTACTCTCCATGTGTTTGTATTTTTCCCATTTTTCTTCCTGTAATTGATTTCTAGTTTCATACCATTGTGGTTGGAAAAAATGCTTGATATAATTTATAGCCTCTTAAATTTGTTGAGACTTGTTTTATGGCCTAGCATGTGATCTATCCTGGAAAATGTTCCATGTACACTTGAAAAGAATGTGTATTCTGTTGTTTTTGGAATGTCCTGTAGATATCTATTAAGTCCAACTGGTATATTGTGTCATTCAGGACCTCTGTTGCCTTATTGATTTTCTGTCTGGATGACCTGTCCATTGATGTAAGTGGGTTGTTACAGTGCCCTACTATTATTGTGCTATTTTCAATTTCTCCCTTTATGTCTGTTAATACTTGCTTTATATATTTAGGTGTTCCTATATTAGATCCATATGTGTTAATGAGTGTTATATCCTCTTCTTGTATTGATCACTTTATCATAATATAATCCTCTTCTTTGTCTTTTGTTATAGGCTTTGTTTTAAGTCTGCTCTGTCTGATATGAGTACTGCCACCCCAGCTTTCTTGTCATTTCCATTTGCATGGAATAGCCTTTTCCATCCCCTCATGTTAGCTCTGAAGTGAGTCTCTTATAAGCAGCATATAGATAGATGGGTCTTGTTTTTTTTATCCAATCAACCACTCTATATCTTTTTATTGGAGCATTTACTCCATCAACTGACATTTAAAGTGATTATTTATAGGTATGTACTTATTGTCATTTTGTTACTTGTTTTCTGGTTGTTTTTGTAGTTCTTCTCTGTTCTATTCTTCTCTTAGTTTCTTCCCTTGTATTTGATTTTCTTTAGTGGTATGCTTATTTTCCTTTCTGTTTAATTTTGTGTATCTGTTGTAGATTTTTGATTTATCGTTAGCATGGGGTTCATATATGTTGACCTATAACTATATCTAATTATTTTAAACTGATAGTCATTTAAGTTAAGACACTTTCTAAAAGAGCTATGTTTTTTTACTCCCCTCCCTCACATTTTGTGATTTTGATGTCATATTTTTTATCTTCATGTTTATTACTTAACTATTTATTGTAATTATAGTTAATTTTACAATTTTTTGTTTTAATCTTTGTACTAGCTTACTTAAGTGGTTGATCCACAACCTTTACTATATATTTGCTTCTACTTGTGGGATTTTTCCTTTTCTATAAAATTCTTACTTCTTGCTGTGGCCTTTTCCATTTAAAAAAGTCAATTTAACATTTCTTTTAGGGTCAGTTTAGTATTTATGAACTCTCTTAGTTTTTGCTTGTCTGAGAAGTTCTTTATCTCTCCTTCAATTCTGAATAATAATCTTGCTGAAGAGAATATCCTAGGTTGTAGGTTTTTCTCTTTCAGCACTTTAACTGTATCATGACATTCTCTTCTTGCCTGCAAAGTTTCTGCAGAAAAATCAGCTGGTAGCCTTATGTAGTTCCTTTGTATGTGACTCTGTTTTCTCTTAGAATTATCTCTTTATCTTTAACTTTTGCCATTTTAACTATGATGTGTCTTGTTGTGGGTCTCTTTGGGTTCATCTTGTTTGGGACTCTCTGTGATTCCTGTACCTTAATATCTATTTCATTCTTCAGGTTTGGGAAGTTTTCAGCCATAATTTCTTTTTCTTTTAATTTATTATTTATTTATTTATTTATGGCTGTGTTGGGTCTTCATTGTTGCACACAGGCTTTCTCTAGTTGCAGTGAGTGGGGCTAATTGTTTTTGTGGTACGTGGGCTTCTCATTGTGGTGGCTTCTCTTGTTGCGGAGCACAGGCTTAAGGAGTGTTGACTTCAGTTGTTGTGGCTCGTGGGCTCTAGAGTGCAGGCTCATTTGTTGTGGCACACAGGCTTAGTTGCTCTGTGGAATGTGGGATCTTCCAGGACCTGGCATCGAACCCGAGTCCCCTGCATTGGCAGGCAGATTCTTAACCACTGTGCCACCATGAAAGTCCCTCAGGCATAATTTCATCAAATACATTTTCGACCTCCTCTGTCTCTCCCTTCTCTTTCTGGGGTCCCTATAATGTGAATGTTGGTATTCTTGAAGTTGTCTCAGTGATCCCTTAAACTGTTCTCATTTTTTAAAATTTGTTTTTCTTTTTGCGGTTCTGATTGGGTGATTTCCACTATTTTATCTTCCAGATCATTAGAAGAACTTATGCTTTCTTCTGTATCACCTAGTCTGCTATTCATTCCTTCTAGTGTGTTTTTTATTCCAGTTATTATATTCTTCAGCTATGACTGGTTCTTTCCTATATTTTTTAGCTCCTTGTTAAAATTCTCACTGTGTTCATCTATTCTTTTTCCTAATTCAATTAGCAGTTTTATTACTGATGCTTCAGACTCTTTGTCTGGTAAATTATTTATCTTTGTTTCATTTGCTGATTTTTCAGGGTTTTTTTCTTCTTCTTTCATTTGGAATAAATTCTTCTGTATTCTCATTTTTGCTTGACTTTCTCTGACTCTATGAAGTTAGGTGAAACAGTTACATAGCCTGGTCTTGAAGGGGTAGCTTTGTGTGTGAGCATTCCTATGACATCTATGTGTGTCCAGTGCCATTGGTGGGAGAGCTAGATCTGAAGTGATCATGAGTCACATCTTCCCCCAGTGTGTGCTGGCATCTATCCCCTTGGTGGGAGGTGGGACTGGAAATGGAGGGGCTAGAACCAGAACCAGGTGTGAGCTGGGGTTTCTCCTACGCTCAGTGGCTATCACCACCCTATCAGGGTGGGTTTGGGTCCCAAGTTGCTGGAGCAAAAGCCCTAAGGGTTGGGTCTGAGCTGGTTCTGTTCCCTTTAAGTGTGAAGCAATGGCACCTTCAACCCTCTCCGTGCATCACTGTGCCAGCATGGGGAAGGGATGATATGGTCAGAGTGTAGCTGCTCCTCTTACCCTTTTACACTGGTCCTTCTTGGTCTCTGTGGTCCAGGGAGATGCTTCACCCTTATCACTGGGTTCTGAGATTTTCACAATTGTGTCTTGTGTATGAGTAGTTTCTGGTTAGTCTTCTCATGAAGGGAACTGAAATTGGGGATGACCTATTTTGTCATCCATATGACATCACTGTCCTCCTCCCCCGCAAAATCTTGAGATGAAGAAATCTAGGTCAATGCACTTGGAAACCTTTCATCCAGAGATTCCTCTGTATTGGCTAAGTCTGTAGAAGTAGTCTACTCTTTCATATTAAAAGTCATCTTTCTCCATTTCTTGAAGACAATGCTGTTCTCTGTCTTGAAAGACAATATACATCCCACCTCCTTTGATCTACTCTAATTCCAGTCCTGGCCAGAAACTAAAATCTAGGATTAAGGGACAATATAATTTAGCTAGATATGTGCTAGTTTTGCTAAAAGAGAAAGAGGATGACATACCAAAAGAAATGCAGGATTTACTAATTTAATAGTGATGGCAGGAATTATGTATGTATGGGACTGGATCTTGAGGGAGCTGGACCAATTGCAAACACTCTCCCATGATACTGGTAATACATTTTGGTGAGGATGAGAGAAGATAGTGCTAACTAACTAGGTGGATTTTTGGAAGCTGAAAGAAAGTGATGGCTCTCACTAAGATATAAATGTCAAAACTAAGATGGCATATAGTGAAAGAAAGGATAAAAAGAGTCAAAGAATTGGCCTGCTGGAGTGGATAAACTGCATAAGGCCTACAAACTCAGTAGCTGACTATGTTCTGCAGGAGGCTGGGGGACATTCTGTTTTCCACAGTGAGTAAGGTGAGTCTCCCACTTTGTTGTGAAGGTCAGTGGTGGCTATCCTCTGAAGTCCAGGATTGATCACTGGTACATAACACTGGAAAGAGGGAAGAGTTTACATTGAGATCTAAGGACCTGGAATATCTCTGACAAAATGGGAAATAAAGAATTCTGAAATAACATAAGCTAGGTGTCAGTGCAGCAAGGTCAGAGTGGCAGCTGTGGGGCTGAGTCACATAGAAATATAGAGATACTTGTTAGAACACTGTAAGCTTAGGGAAAACATAAATGAGAAGCTGACAAGGATATTGATCATTTTATAAAAAATCAAAGGAATTCAAGGATGGATGATCAGGAGGCTGAGGGTTTCTGCCCCCATAGAATGTCACAGTCCCTTGCCCAGTTTCATGATATGAGCCAACTTTAAGTTCCAGATTACACTGACCAAAGGAAAGGCCAGTTTTCCAGGAGAAGGAACCTGTAAAACAAAGCAAATGTACCGTGCTATAAAGATTTGAAGTCCTTACTCAGAGGGACCTACATCCATTTAATTGGGTAACCATACACTGGGTAAAGGGAAATAGCCTCATCACTAACTAATCGTGTGAACTTGGATGAATTAAGTTTCCCTGGGGTAAGAGTTGATTCATTTGTTAATTGACAGAATTATACTGGGTGATTGATCTTTAAAGCATCTTGAAACTTGGAAAGTTAAATATTTTCCTTTTCATTATGTTTTTATTGCAATTTGGGTTACAGAGTTACTGGTTGGGAACAAAAAATATTAAAGAAATGTTTGAATCTTATGGGATAAGGTCTTGGTCATTCTGAAAATAGGTACAAGTTGTATGAACGTTGTGTAATAATGCTAATGAGACAAAAGGAAGGCTTCCTCATGGCAGATGACTTGTAACGGACCATGTAACAATGATGTGAATAACTCATTACATTCTTCAAGCATATGCAATATTTGTGATATGAGAATTTGTAGACATGATTTAATTCATGATTCCTTTATTCATCAATTACTCATTGAGGGCCTATTTTGTGCCCAGACTATACTAGGCCCTGGGGATATAGAAATTAATAAGATCCCAATTTTTAAGTAGCTCAGAGTCTACTGGGAGAGACAGACATATACACAAATATTGCAATGTAAAAGATTTGGTATAATAGAGTATAAACAGAATGCTGCTGATGAATTTGGTAATGACCTTATGTGGACAGGATACATTTCTTCTACAAAGATTGACTGTCATTCAGTTTGAGTATGTCTGCATTATAACAAAGGTGACCCCCATCACTCTATCATAAGTCAACAAGGCACTTCCTTAAAATCAACAATTGTTGTAGCTATTCGCATCAGCTCTGCAGATTCGCATCAGCTCTGCAGTTCTGCGGGGACATAATAAACCCTTCTCTTTGAGCAGATCTTATCTAGCATATATTTTAACCTAAATATCACAGAAATAATTCTTACTGGAGAAAAAGGGAAGACTGAAAACTGAAAATAGAATTTCTTAGACTAGAATTATGATTCCAGGCTGGGCCTCTCCCAAGCACCTCAATGTGGCAGAGGAGAAAGATTGCAGAAATGAAGGGAAAGATTAAACTATGGAAAAAGAGAGACTACAAAGCAAGTAAGGAATTATTTTATAGCTAGAGAGAGTTAACATAATATATAAGACATTAACTTCTACAACCACCCTACATTTTATCCTTCCTCTTCTAAAACAACGCACCATGTGGTCACTCTGGTAACTTAAAAGCAGAAGCTACCTGAAGTCAACAACTCTTTCTACCATTTTCTAAATTCAGACCCCACTGGAGGGCTAATGCTAGGGGACGTGGAGGCGGCTGGTAGTTGAGGGTCTGGGTCTGTGAGGAAGGGACAGTCTAGCAAATTGGGGACTGCTTTTGAGATTACCAAAAGGAGGAAAGGGGGATTATCCTGGGTGAAAGGTAATAGAGGTCAGTGTATCTTAGAGTCACAAAAACACTGTATGTCATCCAAACTGAGACAATTTTGAGAGTGAAAGCTCGTACAAAAAAATTAATTTGAAATTTTGAAAATATGTATCTATGGATTAACCAATTAGCTTCATAACATTGGTTGACTCTTCAAATAGTTTTTTTCAAATAAATTCAAATATAAAAGTTTTTCTAAAAAATAAAAGTAACATATATACTAGGTATATTAAAGCCACGTTTAAAAAAATTTCCTTTATGTTGATTATCTGTACATTAAAAATAAAAGAAGAATTATTCTTGGTATATATTCATATATTTTAATTCCTTTCTATCTCTAATCCTTAGTTATTAGGATTTTTCTGAAAATACATTTTAATTGTCCTATTAATTACTTAATTATAATTCCCTGTATTCATACCTTTAAGTGATTTCTCTCTAAATCATATTATGTTGAATTGAGGAAATACTCTTTCTACTGGTACTGAGGTACATGCAAGCTTGGTGAACATTCTGCTAAATGGAGGCTATTCTCAAATTATAAGCATTTTCACATTGAAATTTGCGATTATTTCAGACCAAATATTTTCACAGGTAATGTCTTTTCACCTCCATCAAAAGTCCTTTCTTTGAAATATATTTTTGAAAATAAGACTTGTCAAATTAAGTTTTCACTTATTTATGATTCATCTAAATGATTTGTCAAATTCACATACACAATATTTTAGGCAACCTCAATTTTATTTCACTTTGGTTCAGCATATAAATTTTCAAATGAAGCTCCATCAAAAAATCATTTTCATGAATTATAAGATATAGTCTGAATCACAAATACAGAATTTTCAAAATTAAATTATATATGCTATTTGTATTCTTATCTTTTAATGTGCTCAGTCCCTTGTGTGCTTTTATAGGGAAAATTTTTAATGCCTTTCTGCTTGCAAGCTTTTGTTCAGTAATTTCAGTTTACTGAAAACTTAGACAATGGATCACCAAAAATCTCCCATTGTAAAGTCCATTTTGGCTGCTATAACAAAATACCATAGACTAGGTGGCTTAAACGACAAACATTTATTTCTAATAGTTGTTGAGTCTGGGAAGTCCAAGATCAGGGCACCAACAGATTTGGTCTCTGGTGAAGAACTGTTCCTAGTTCATAGATGGTTGTCTTCTTGCTGTGTCCTCACATGGCAGAAAGGGTAAGGGAGCTCTCAGTCTCTTTTATAGGACCAATGATCCCATTCATGAGGGCTCCATTCTCGTAGTCTAATCATCTCCCAAAGGCCCCACTTCCTAATATCATATTGGTGGCTAGGATTTCAACACATAGATATTGGGGGAACACAAACATTCAGACCCTAACATCCGTTTATTAAATAGAGTAAGGTTTGACAATTGACCTTGAAGAAAGTACAACTAAAATTTAGAAGCCTCACTTATTAATAAATGTAATGCCATTGTAGGAAAATTAGAGTGAATTATAAAGTAGTTGTCCAGTTGTTCAAACCTTCCAAAATTGGATTGATGCTGGGCAGCAGAAAGAGTACACAACACCTAAGTTAATCTCTGCTCCATGGGTTTCTTTATTTGGTAAGAATATTTTTCCCCCAATAAGCTATGGTCACCAAAATTTTGAATTCACATAATAACCACAAAACAAATAAATGAATTTTCAATTTTGATCTTTTTAAATGAACTTATAATAACATTAAAATAATATAGTATTTTAATGTTTAAGTGAATGAACTTTCAAAAACCCCCCTACTACTCCCCCCACTCCCCCCCCCCCACACAAATCATGTTAGAATCTGTGAAACATAGGTAGTGCCAAGAAAAAAAGGAAGAGCTTCTAATTTCTAGTCTATAGTATTCATTTCTGGGATCCTTAGAATCCAGTCCTGTATGACTCTGCCTCCATGCCTTGTGTATATGGCACCTGGTGGTGTGCTGGAATCAGCTCCTACCCACTTGCTAGAACAGATTGTGTGCATCCCTTCCCAACTCCATATTCAGTTATTTTAAGTAGGTAGCTTGAAATTGTCCATGATAGAAACATGTCCACCATAGAATTTGGCAAATGCTACAAGTTAGATTTCCCCACCCACCCACCCTACCATCAGAGCTGGTTGTTTAATGTTTCCCAGCAGACTACTGCCAGGAACCCTGGTATGATTTCTTCCTACACACAGTAAGCAGCTATTCCTTGCTGAGAAGTCTACACTTGAAAATGATGCTGCAGTAGAGTAGTTCATGTTCAGGGTGAACCACAGATCCTGGTTTGGCTAGAGAATCCCAGTGAACACCTGCTGGGCCAGAGTCCTGTCCTGCTTAGCATTTCAACCTGAAATATTCACAAAGTATGAATTTCAAATAAATACACTTAATGGTTACATTAAAATCAGTCAAGATGGGTTTGGTAAAATTTCACTTTCTACTTCCAGCTTCTACCTTGATCTTGCCTAGTAGTATGTAAAATACTAATGCTGTGATCAGAATACTCTCTGGCTATATGATTAAATGAAAAAGATGACCTGCAAGACCCAATGCTCTTTTCCAGACCCCTCCCACACACAACATAATTTATACTTCTCTTTCAAGGAGAGCAGCCAAGTGCTTGCTGATGATAAAATGAAACATACACATGAGTATGTTTAGGTTCAGCTAACTTCAGCTGGGTGTCCTTGGTGGTGGGAAGAGAATTTCAAACTGCTGCCTCTGCTGGACGTTTAGTGTATTACTGTCCTGTGTTACCCAATACCAGTTTAGGCAAGAAGTAAAGCAGAGTGCAGTGTCTTATTTCTTAGAAATTATCCCAGTCGAGAAAATGTTTTGCAGTCTTATTGAAAGTGAATTTTTCAAAGTGCTAAAATTCAACTTTCAAGTGATTAGGTGCCAGCAGTTTTTGCAACCATAATTAAATGTCATGTGCATAACTTATAAATGTTCAATAGCCAAATATTTTTATATCCTAGCTTTTGGAGAATGGGCTCAAAATAATATTTTCATAAAGCACACACTACTCACTGTGACCCTAGCTCCAGCAAAATAGATAATAATTAATTGAAGTTTATGTAGCATATCTAAAGAATAATCAGGTATTTAAAAATAAAGTGTCAATCAAGGTGTATTAGTTTTTTATTACTGCCATAATAAATTATTATAAATGTGGTAGCTTAAAACAACATAGACTTACCTCACAGTTCTATAGATTGGAAGGTCTGACATGAGTCTCAATGGGCTAAAGTCAGGGTGTCAGCAGGGCTTCCTACAGGCTTCTGGGAGAAATTGTTACCTTGCCTTTTCCAGCTTCTGGAGGCTACCTGCATTCCTTGGCCTGTGGTCCCCTTCCTCCAGCTTCAAAGCCAGTAATGTTGCATCTCTCTGGTCATCTTTCTGTAGTCACATCTGCCTCTCTATGACCATGCCATTGAAAAGTTTACTGATTTTAAGGACTCATTTTAAAGATACGTCTGGATAATTCAGGATAATCACCCTGTCTCAAGTCTCTAACTGAATCACATCTGCAAAGTTCTTTTGCCATATAAGGTAACATATGCACAGGCTCCTGGTGATCATCTTGTGTGTGGGACCCAGGGGTGGGGTGCATTATTCTGCCTACCACAGAAGGTGACAGTTCTTAGCAAAGAATATGCTGTGTTCATCAGAAAAGCTCTAGAGATCATTCTTCTGTCATTGCTTTGAAGGGATAGAAAAAATGACCTAAATTTGGAATAATTTTTAGGACAATTATAAATGAAGGTGTTTATGTTTTTTCCACATGCTTCAGGTACTACTTTTCCACATAACATTGAGAAGAGTCTATAACCAGATACAAGATCCAATACTGATAATTTCTTCATTTCTGTAACTCCTTGAAACTTCCATTCACAGTGGCCAGATGTCTATTGTTTGGTTAGAAATTAATTCTGTAATTGTTTAAAAAAAGTTTCCTGTCCAAGCCCACACATGTGGCTCAGGTGCATTTCAACAGCTCTGCTGTCAGTTTCTTTAATTACAGCCAGGATTCTGGACACTCATACATGCCCCCCCACCCCCAAAGGCTTCATGCCCATACAGTTAAATGAAAGAAATAATCACTGAATGGTGCTCCCTTAGATCTTGGGCAAATGTGTAAATTTTAATCCAAAGATTACTTCAAAGGTAAATTCAAATATATAACACAATTTTAAGTTTTTAATAATAGAAATTTGATCAATCTAAAGTTAAATGATTATATGATTGACCATTTATACATGAATATATATTTCTGTTAATATTTGTGCATACATAAATACAAAACCTCCACAAAATGAGGAACATAAATTTTAGAAGTTTTCTCAATAGTGAAATGTCTTAAAATTGTTTGTGTTCTCTTCTATGTAATTATTAGAAAGCAAAGAATATTTAGAAATAGAAGTTATGCAATACACTGGACACAGGAGATAATCTCTAATACAGGTGGGGCATCTGTGGTTGCATGAAATTGTTGAAAAATAGATAAATTGATGAAGGAAAAACAGTCTATGAAAGCATGAGATAAATTCAGTTAAACATAGTAAATAACTTCCCTCCTTGAAGATGTAATTCTATCACCATCTTGAAATGTCAAGAATGAAAAGGTTTTGAGATTACAAATTCTTAATGAAAATAAAAGTGAAAGACATATAAAAATTGTCATTTAAAATTAAATTAAAAATATATTTGTCATTTATAAATAGCTTATTTTCATTTTCAAAATCTTTAACCCTATATAGCTATAACAAAGTACCACACGGTGGTTTAAAACAACAGAAGTGTGTTCTCTCATAGTACAGGAATCAAGGTATTAGCAGGGCCATGCTCCCCTGGAAGCCTCTAGGGAAGGGGCCTACCTTGCCTCTTCCAGCTCCTAGTAGTCCAGGCATTCCTTGGCCTTAGATAATTCTAATCTCTGCATTTGTCTTTACATGGCCATCTTCTGTCTATGCATCTGTCTCTTCTTTCAAGGACACTAGTCATATTGGGTTAAGGGCATACCTTACTCCTATGTGACTTCATCTTAACTAATTACATTTGCAATAATCCTATTTCCAAATAAGGTCACCTTCTAAGGTACTGGAAGTTAGGATTTGAACATCCCTTTTTGGAGGGACACAGTTCAGCCTATAACAATCCAGTTATGTAAAAAGACTGGTTCTCTTATGAGACTTAAAGAGATGATTAACCTAAAGCTGATGTGGGTTCTACTTCATTTTTTAATGGGTCAAGAATTAGTCTAAATTACTAAATCTATGTTTACCCTGGTTCACCAATTCAGTTTTCTGATTATTACATTAAAAAAAAAACAGTTTGGGTATGATTTTAGAGAACTGATAAAATTGAATATATTTTAAAGTCTATGATATTAAGATATAGTATATATACAATAACGAAATGAAGGTGCTGTTAAATGGGCCAAATTCCATAATTTGTCTTCCAATCTCAATTCCAATTCTGAATGAGTAAGTATTATCTCTGTTATCCTACTTGCATAAGAAATTAAAGAAATAGGCATGATTTTAGTGCTGTCCAATCTGCTCCACCAACCTGATAATATACTAGTACTATAAAAATTATGAACGTGCATATGGTTGCCTCAGATACGTTATGGAACAAGGCAAGATGTGAGTGAATAAAGAAATAAAAGGCATGTACATGTTGAAAAGTCATCTTTCTTAATTTAAACAATGCATGAGGTATGATGGATTTCTATTAGACAAAACTAGGCCAAGATGTGACACTTAAAATTGACTACAGATTCTATTTTTTAGAAACTTATACATGCAGTAATACAGCTGAATTAAGAAGTTGCCTGTGCCCTTTGTGACTACCTAGAGGGGTGGGATAGGGAGGGTGGGAGGGAGGTGCAAGAGGAGGGGATATGGGGATATATATATACATATAGCTGATTCACTTTGTTATACAGCAGAAACTAACACAACATTGTAAAGCAATTTTACTCCAATAAAGATGTTAAAAAAAAAAAAAAAGAAGTTGCCTGTGCAGAAATATTCTAAATAGTCACCAACCAAACTTTATAAAGACTTTCAGAGAAAGAAAAGACCATCCAGTTTTCTTACCTCATCCAGAGCACTTTGTATTTTGTTGGAAAAATTGATTATTTATATTGTACACTTTTCTAATTATACATAATATGTGTTTTTCTTTAAGCTGTCACAAGTCATTTTTAGAGTGAGATAGCGGTCAAATAAATAGACTCCCTGCCTCCATGCAGAGCATAGTCTCCAGGATTTTATGACAAGCCTGGAACCCTAGGTATAGTAGTAGTAGTAGCCAGCCTACCCTAGGTATACCATGTAACTGTTTCTAGTAGTCAGCCTACCCTAGATATACCATGTAACTTTCTTTCTGAGTCTTGCTCTTGCCAAAAGTACTGTCATAAAGTGTTTTATGGTCAGAACCACACATCCTGGTTTGCCTGGGACAATCCAGTGAACACTTGCTGTGTTCTTTTGTCTAGAACTTTTCCTGATTTGTTTATTTTGTAATGATATATGAATTACAAATAAATGCATTAAAATAAGCCAGAATAGGCTTGGTAGACGTTCATGCTATGCTTCCAGCTTCTGCCAAGGTCTTGTTCCCTAGTGTGTGAAGCTCAAAAGCAGCAATCAAGGTTCTCTTCAACATGTGATTAAATAGGAAACATGATCAGCAATAACTGATTATTCTTTCTTGACTTGTTGCAAACAACACATTATGTCTTTCAAGGATGAAATGCCAAGTTCATGCTGATGATAAAACAAAATGCATTTTGACGTTGTGGGCTTAGGTCAACTAACTCCTTCTGAATATGAGTGGTGGTAGGAAAAGTATTACACACCACTGCAGTAGCAGTGAGATATTTACATTTATGAGCAACAGGCTTAGAATATTTTTTTCTCACCCAAGTATCAGGATGTCACATTGAAACTCACATGCATACTAAATCAGCTCTGCATTTCAGCAAGAATATATTTCAAAACCTGTGTTTTTTTTCAATAACAGGAAAGGGATACTTATTTTTTTTTAAATTAATTAATTTATTTATTTTTGGCTGTGTTGGGTCTTCATTTCTGTGCAAGGGCTTTTCTCTAGTTGCGGCGAGCGGGGGCCACTCTTCATCGCGGTGCACGGGCCTCTCACTATCGCGGCCTCTCTTTTTGCGGAGCGCAGGCTCAGTAGTTGTGGCTCACGGGCCTAGTTGCTCCGCGGCATGTGGGATCTTCCCAGACCAGGGCTCGAACCCGTGTCCCCTGCATTGGCAGGCGGATTCTCAACCACTGCGCCATCAGGGAAGCCCCATAGGTTTGCCTTTTATAGAATGTCATATAATTGTACTTATACAGTATGCAGATTTTTCAGATTGGCTTCTTTTACTGAGTAATATGCATTTAAGTTTCCTCCATGTCTTTCTGTGGCTTGATGGATCATTTCTTTTTAACACTGAATAATATTCCATTGTTTAGAAGTACCACAGTTTGTTGATTCACTCACTTACTGAAGGATTTCTTGATTGCTTCCAAGTTTTGGCAATTATGAATAAAGCTGCTGTAAACATCCATGTGCAGGTTGGACGTAAGATTTCACCTGTCTTGGGTAAATACCATATAGTGTGATTGCTGGATCATATAGTAAGAGTATATTTAGTTTCATAAAAAAACTGCCAAACTGCCTTTCAAAGTGGCTGTACCATTTGATATTCCCACCAGGAATGAATGAGAGTTTCTGCCGCTCCACGTCCTCATCAGCATTTGGTGTTGTCAGTGTTGTTGGGCCATTCTAATGGGTCTGTAGTAGAATTTTGTTGTTTCAATTTGCATTTCCCTGATGACATATGATATTGAGTATCTTTCCATATGATTATTTGCCAACTGTATATCTTCTTTTGTGAGGTGTCTATTAAGGTCTTGGCCCATTTTTCAATCAGATTGTTTGTTATTGTTGAGTTTAAAGAGTTCTTTATATATTTTGGATAACAATGTTTTATCAGATGTGTCTTTTGCAAATATTTTCTCCCAAACTGTGGGTTATCTTTTCATTCTCTTGACAATGTCTCTCACAGAGAAGATATTTCTAATTTTAAAGAAATCCAGCTTATCAATTCTTTCTTTCATATATTTTGACTTTGATGTTGGTATCTAAAAAGCCATCACCATACCCAAAGTCATTTAGATTTCAGGAGTTTATCTTTTAGGAGTTTCATAGTTTTGGTTTTTACATTTTAGTTCTGCGATTCATTTTGAATTAATTTTTATGAAGGATGTAAGGTCTGTGGCTAGATTCTTTTTTTTTTTTTTTTTTTTTGCACGTGGATGTCCAGTTGTTCCAGTACTATTTGTTTAAAAGACTATCTTTGGCTTTTTTTTTTCCCCTAAAAACACCAAATGGTGGATGACGCCGGTGCTGCGGGAGGGCCCGGAGGCCCTGGAGGCCCCGGGGGCCCTGGCATGGGAGGCCGTGGTGGCTTCCGCGGAGGCTTCGGCAGCGGCGTCCGGGGCCGGGGTCGCGGTCGGGGCCGGGGCCGAGGCCGCGGAGCTCGTGGAGGCAAGGCCGAGGACAAGGAGTGGCTCCCCGTCACCAAGCTGGGCCTCTTGGTCAAGGACATGAAGATCAAGTCCCTGGAGGAGATCTATCTCTTTTCTTTGCCCATCAAGGAATCTGAGATCATTGACTTTTTCTCGGGGGCATCTCTCAAGGACGAGGTTTTGAAGATTATGCCTATGCAAAAGCAGACCTGTGCTGGCCAGCGGACCAGGTTCAAGGCGTTTGTTGCCATTGGGGATTACAACGGACATGTTGGTTTGGGTGTGTAGTGCTCTAAGGAGGTAGCCACTGCCATCCGTGGGGCCATCATTCTGGCCAAGCTCTCCATCGTCCCCGTGCGATGAGGCTACTGGGGGAACAAGATTGGCAAGCCCCATACCGTCCCTTGCAAGGTGACTGGCCGCTGTGGCTCTGTGCTGGTGCGCCTCATCCCTGCCCCCAGGGGCACTGGCATCGTCTCAGCCCCTGTGCCCAAGAAGCTACTGATGATGGCTGGAATTGACGACTGCTACACCTCTGCCAGGGGCAGCACTGCAACGCTGGGCAACTTCGCCAAGGCCACTTTTGATGCCATTTCCAAGACCTACAGTTATCTCACTCCTGATC
Source organism: Balaenoptera borealis (assembly GCF_965194805.1). Lineage (NCBI taxonomy): Eukaryota > Metazoa > Chordata > Mammalia > Artiodactyla > Balaenopteridae > Balaenoptera > Balaenoptera borealis. Next base: position 35,670,297 of record NC_138862.1, read on the forward strand.
TCTGGAAAGAGATGGTGTTCACCAAGTCTCCGTATCAGGAATTCACTGACCATCTTGTGAAGACCCACACCAGAGTTTCCATGCAGAGGACCCAGGCTCCAGCTGTAGCCACCACATAGTTTTCTATAAGAAAAATAAAGTGATTGAAGCTAAAAAAAAAAAAAAAAAAAAGACTATCTTTGTTCCATTGTATTGTCTTTGCTCCTTTGTCAAATATCAATTGACTATATGTGGGTCTATTTCTGAGCTCTCTATCCTGTTCATGGATCTATTTGTTTATTCTTCCATCAATACTACACTGCTTTCATTACTGTTGCTTTATAGTAAGTCTGAAATTTGGGAAGTGTCAGTTATTCAACTTTGTTCTTCTCCTTCAGTATTGCATTGGCTATTCTAAATATTTTATTTCTCCCTATAAGCTTTACAGTTAGTTTGTTGATACCCACAAAATAATTTACTGGGATTTTGAATGGAATTGCATTGAATTTATAGATCAAGTTAAGAACTTATGCCTTGACAATTTTGAGTCTTCCTATTCATGAACATAAAATATCTCTCTGTTTATTGTTCTTATTTGAGTTCCTTCATCAGAGTTTTGCAGTTTTATATTAACCACATATATATTTTGTTAGATTTATACCTTTCTGAGGGTGCTAATGTAAACAGTATTGTGTTTTTAATTTCAAATTAACCTTTCATTGCTGATATATAGGAAAGTAACTGATGTTTATTAGCCTTGCATCCTGCAACATTTCTGGAATCACTTACTAGTTCCAGAGTTTAAAAAATAAATTGTTTTGGACTCTCTACATAGATGATAATGTCATCTGCAAGCAAAGACAGTTTTATTTCTTCCTTCCCAATCTGTTTACTTTTCATTTTCTTGTCTTACTGAATTCACCAGTACTTCCAGTATGATGTTGAAAAGTGGCAGTAAAACGGGACATCCTTGCCCTGTTTCTGATCTTAGTGGGAAAGCTTTTAGTTTCTAAACAGTTAAGTGTGATGTCAGCTGTAGGTTTTTCTATATATTCTTCATCATGTGGAAGAAGTTTCCCTCTATTCCTAGTTTACCAAGAGTTGTTATCATGAATAGGTATTGGATTTTGCCAAATGCTTTTTCTGTGTCTACTGATACAATCATGTAATTTTTCTTCTTTAGTCTGTTGTGATGCATTACATTAATTGGTTTTTTAAATGTTGAATTTGCCTTGCATACCAGGGGTAAATCTCACTTGATCATGGTGTATAATTCTTTTTATACATTGTTGGATTCAATTTTCTAACATTTTACTGAAGATTTCTACATCTATGTTCATGAGAGATACTGGTCTATAGTTTTTTTGTTTTTTTTTGTTTTAATATATAATCTGTTTGGTTTTGGTATTAGGGTAATTCTGGCCTCATAGAATGAATGAGGAAGTAATATCTGATTCTGTGGTCTGAAAGAGATTGAGAGAATTGACATAATTTTTTTCTATAAATATTTCATAGAATTCACCAGTGAACCCATTTGAATCTGGTGTGTTTTTGTTTTGGAAGGTTCTTAATTGTTGAATTAATTTGATCAATAGATATAGACCTATTCAGATTGTCTATTTATTCTTTTGTAAGTTTTGCAGATTGTATCTTTCAAGGAATTGGTCCATTTCATCTAGGTTATGAAATCTCTGGACATAGAGTTGTTCATAGTATATATTTATTATTTTTTCCCTGTTCATGGGATCCGTAGTGATGTTACCTTCTTTCATTTCTGATATTAGTAACTCGTGTCCTCTTTCTTTTATTATTTAGCCTAGGTAGGGGTTCATTGATTTTATTGATCTTTTCATAGAACCAGCTTTTGCTTTCATTGATTTTTCTCAACTGATTTTCTGTTTTTGGTTTCATTAGAGCATAAATCAATTTTTAAAATTATTTCTTTTCTTATGCTCTCTTTGGATTTAATTTGCTCTTCTTTTTCTAGTTTTTAGGGTAGATGCTTAGATTATTGATTTTAGATCTTTCTTCTTTTCTGATGTATGCATTCAATGCTGTGAATGTCTCTCTATGCATTGCTTTCACTGCATCCCACAAATTATAAGTTGTGTTTTCATTTTCCTTTAGCTTAAAATATTTTAAAATTTCTCTTTATTTCTTCTTTGACCCATGTGTTACTTTAAATTATGTTGTTTAATCTTTACATATTTGGAGATTTTCCCATTATCTTTCTGTTATGGATTTCTAGTTTAATTCCATTTTGTTCCTAGAACAGATATTGTATGACTTCTATTCTTTTAAATCTGTTAAGGTGTGCTTTATGGATAAGAATATGGTCTGTCTTGGTGAGTGTTCCATGTGAGCTTGAGAAGAGTTTGTATTCTGCTCTTCTTGGACAAAATAATCTATAGATGTCCATTATATCCAGTAGATTGATGGTGTTTTGGGTTCAACTATGTCCTGACTGAATTTTTGCCTGCTAGATCTGTCCATTTATGAGAGAGAGGCATTGAAAACTCCAGCCGTGATAGTGGATTCACCTATTTCTTTTTGCAATTCTACTAGTTTTTGCCCCACATGGTTTGAGGCTTTATTGTTGGACACATACACAAGGATTTTTATATCTTTTTGGAGAATTAATCCCTCTATAATTATGTAATGCCCTTCTGTATCTCACATAACTGTCCTTGTTTTGAAGTCTACTCTGCCTGTAATGAAAATAGCTACTTTCACTTTCTTTTGATTAGTGTTAGCATAGTTTATTTTTTTCCATCCATTTACTTTTTATTTGTATGTGTCTATATATTTAAAGTAGGTTCCTGTAGAAAACATACAGCTAGGTCTTTTTTTTTTGATCCACTGTGACAATTTATGTCTTTTAATTGGTGCATTTAGACCATTGATGATCAATTGATGTAGGTAGATTAATGTCTATCATATTTGTTACTTTTTTCCATTTGTTGCCCTTATTCTTTTTTCCTATCTTTGTCTTTCACTTTTTTTTTGGCCTTTTATTGTTTTAACTGAGTATTTTATATGATTTCATTTAAATGTGTATGTATATATACATATGCAAATGCATATGTATATATATATGCATATGTATATATATATGTGTGCATATAGGTATATGTGTGTGGGTATATGACAAATGAACATTTCCTGTTGACCCTGGAGCCTGACTTAAAAAAAAATCCAACTGTACTGAGATATAACTGACAAATAAAATTGTGAGATTTAAAAAAAATGATATGCCTATATGTAGGGTTTCTTTCTTCCTTCCTTCCTTCTTTCTTTCTTTCTTTCTTTCTTTTTTCTCTTTCTTTCTTTCTTTATTTCTTTCTTTCTTGCTTTCTTCCTTTCTTCCTTTCTTTATTTCTTTCTCTCTCTCTGTCTTTCTCTTTCTCTCTTTCTTCCTTCCTTCTTTTCTTTCTTTCTTTCTCTTTCTTTCTTTCTTTTTCTCTTTCTTTCTTCCTTCCTTCTTTCCTACCTTTCCTTCCTTCTCTCTTTCTTTCTTCCTTCCTTCTTTCCTTTCCTTCCTTCCTTTTCTTTCTTTCTTTCTCTCTTTCTTTCTTTCTCTTTCTTTCTTTCTCTTTCTTTCTTTCTTTCTTTCTTTCTTTCTTTCTTTCTTTCTTTCTTTCTCCCTCTTTCTTTCTCTCTCTCTCTCTCTTCTTTCTCTCTTTCTTTCTTTCTCTTTCTTTCTTTCTTTCCTTCTCTCCTTTCTTTCTTTCTTCCTTTCCTTTCCTCCCCTCCCCTCCCCTCCCCCCTCCCCTCCCCCTCCCCTCCCCCCTCCCCCTCCCCTCCCCCCTCCCCTCCCCTCCCCTTCCCTTCCATCCTGCTTTCTGTTCTCTGAGCTTCCTGGATCTGTGGTGTGGTGTCTGGCATTAATTTGGGGAAATTCTCAGTGATTATTGTTTCAAATTATTTTCTGTTCCTATCTTTCTTCTCCTGATATTCCCATTATGCATATATTACACCTTTAGTAGTAGTTGTCCCACAATTCTTGGATATTCTGATTTTTTAGTCTTTTTTCTTTTTTCATTTTTGCATTTTTTATTGAGATATATTTAAGCTTAGAGCTTATTTTTTCAGCTATGTGCAGTCTACTAATAAGCCCATAAAAAGCATTTTAAAAATTCTGTTGCGGTGTTTTTGATCCTAGAATTTCTTTTCATTTCTTTCTTAGAATTCCTATGTCTCTGCTTACATTGATCATCAGTTATTGCATGCTGTCTACTTTATCCATAAGGGCCCTAAGTAAATCATAGTTGCTTTAAATTTCTAGTCTGATAATCCCAATATCCGTTTCATATCCGAGTCTTGTTCTGATGCTTTCTCTGTCTCTTCAAACTGTGTCTTTGCCTTTTAATATGTCTTGAATTTTGTCTTGGTAGCCAGACCTGATGTACCTGGCGATGGTTCCTGCAGAAATTTTTTCTCATAGGTTTCTGCTCTTATAAGTTGCCATTTTCAGTATTCACCTATTGGTCTCTCCAATTTTGGGGGCAACATTTTGCCATGTGACCTCACTCCTCTTAGGAATCTAAGAAGAGATGTTGCTTTGTCAATTTGTTTGGCATTTTAGTTATTGTTAGGATTGAGTGGTGGCTTCCAAGCTTCTTACATGCTGGACCAGAAACCAGAATTCCTCCTTACTGATATGATTAACTAGTGTATAGAAAAAGATATGTTTCATAGATGATGCTTAATAAATACAGTCTTATTAAAAAATGAGTTAAGTTTGTTACCTAGGGATTTGGAAGCAGTGAACATAGTGTGTTCTTCCTCTACAACCAAATTTAGTTAAGAATCACCATTACATGAAACTTCCCTGCTTACTTCATTTGGGTCCGATTATCTGAATCACTCTAGAAATTTAACAGTGATATAAATAAATAACATTTGATTGTGTCTTATATAAAAACACTAAAATGAATTAATTTGCATTTATCTGTTTTCTCCACCAATATAAAAATGTATCCAAGGCAGGACCATGTCTTCTATTGTCATTACTTGTGAAATAACTAATCCTTAAAATGCAATATTTTTTGAAAGTTTAATGATCAGAATGAATCTTTAGAGATACCTCTTTGCAAATAAATGTTATTGTTGGATAACTTGTCTCATATAGTATATAAGATCACTGAATATCACTGTATAAACTTATTTGGAGCAGGTAGCATGGTGATAAGTATGACAGTATACAAATGAAGGGAGAACTATTTGGGACTTATTAATAGGCTTATTCTCATTAATGTATTGAATTTCTGATGGTATTCCTCATCTACTTTTGTGCACATATTATCCACTCTGATGGAAATTCATGATGAAGTGACACAGAATATAATATTAACTTTTGATAATTTTCTTGAGTTACCAATATGTACCAAGTTCACTAGTAAAGTGAAATGAAATTCAGGGACATCAATCTTAAAAACAAACTAATTGTTGTCTATTTACCTAGATAAAAGCCTTATACTGCCACTTAATTTCCCCCCCATTACCCATGGCCTTTATTAAAATACTATTGTTCCAAGTTGAAAAAAATTATGAATTCCATATGCAAATTTGTAACCTACTAGGGCTAGCAAGCTCATAATGAACTATTATGAACTTCATTATTTGAAGTAGCATTTTGTCATGGAACATGGTTTTTACTTGCTTTCTTATTTCTGTTCATTAAAACAATGAGCACATCATAATGAATAAAACATTTGTATGACATTTATTACATCCACTACTAAGGTGCCAATACTGACCATAAAGTAAACTCATGCTCTCCCATGTCTGTTTCAAAATCCAATTAATAGGTGTCTAAGAATTGTTGAGAAAACAAAAGCTTAGGTTTCCCAAAGGCTGTCAACATCTGTATATCTTTTGGAAACCTAAATACTTTTCATTTCAGAAAGAAGAGAACATGAACAGATGGAATTTGACTTTTGTGGCATATGGATAAAATAAATCTAATTTACTTTGTACTAAATACCATTCTTTAATTATAAAAAAAATGCACTTTTGTAGGAATAAAAATAACTAGAATGGATCTGTAAAGGTATAGGGAGTTCTGTTGTCACTAAGTCATTAGATTGTACAGTATTTGTAAAGAACGGTAAGTCACATATACTAATATATAATTACTGTCTCACTGACCTGATGCCATCAGGGACTAAGGTATTTAACACTGGTAATTGTCTAAATCCTAAATCTTACCACTTTAAACACTAACATTTCAAAATGTTAACGATATTTGTTAGAATTCTTTCTGGCATGTATTACATGCTTTTCAGCTGAGAAAAAAAATCTTTACTACATTTTTTCACTAACCCAAAACAAAGAAATGAGTAATTTAGAATTTTGGATTAATAGTTAAACTTTCAGTTAGTCCAAATATATAAATAATATACAAAAATTAAAAAATATATTGAAAAATGAGGAATAGTACTAAAGTTACAGTTCTTAACCTGAGGACTAGGTAGAATTAAAATAAGATTCTTAGAATTCTCTATATTCGATTTTGTTATAAAATATTGGCTAATTATGAAGATGAAATTAGCATGGCTGAAAGGAATACTCATCTATTACTAAATTTATTTTAATGTTAATTAACATTAAAATAAATTTAGGAATAGATGAATTAACACCATTTCTCTTCTTTTATCTGTTTAGCTTGTTGAACTAAAATCTGAAGCAAGTTTGGGCAAGGAATTAAGTAATGGGAGTCTTAGGGAATAAATAAATATGTATTAAAATATATATTTTTTAATGCAGTGAAACCTCAATCAGTTTTTCTGGGGGATAGAAATTTTCACCTAATTGAATATCCAGTAACTATGTTTCATTCACCACCTATTAAAGGCCACTGATTTTTCCAACTTACGTTGTGTAATGGGAATTAAAGGAAAAATTGGTATATGTAGAAGAGGAAGAATGGAGAGTAGCAATAGCAAATGTTCTCAAGTCTCTCAAGGGGATTTGAGTGATTGCCCTTATATATAATCCGTAATTACTTCACAAAAGCTAATGCATTGTTAGTAGCATCATCATTATTAACACTCAAGGAAGAATATAAGATAATCAATGTTAAGTGCCAATTAAGTAGACTAGAAGGGGTCTAGAAAAGCTTTGTGAATGAGGTAAGAATTTGACCCATAAGAAAGGAAAGAAATGGAAAGGAAGGCAGACAGTGTTCTTTACCTGAACATTAGTATGAGCAATAATACTAAAAGAAAACATGTATTTCTGTATTTTGGGGGATGTGTAGAGCTTATGTCTCATAAATGTGTAAGACTATACTTACTTAGGAACTGAATTGAGTAAAAGCACCATATTTACATAGCTGTTAATTCAATGTGCCAATCTGCATATCATTTACACTTTGTTACCATACCCATCAATCAGTTCTGGACACCAGCCAGTAAAGTGACAAACACTTAGCCTTAAATTAGAGAAAGAAACTAAAAAAAAAAAAAAAAAAATCTGGTGACTTTAACATGACTATATTACTGATTTTTGTGGTAGAGTAAATGAATTTTGGTATAATCATGATTGAATCCTTTTGGTATTTTATGAGTAATAGAGTTATCAATCACATTATTTAAAATAAAACAACATTTCCATCAAATTTTACTTTGCAATATAATCACATGTATTTATAAAGAATGGGTTTTAGTGAGGAAAATTATCCTTGGAGTCTAGAAAAGTAGTCATTTATTTTTTCTCTTTTAAAAGTGTTTTAAGGAATGATTTTTAAGATTAAAATATCATAGAGCTAAAATATGTAATGACTCATTTATGATTAATGAGATAAATCATGATTAATAGGAAATTATTTGTAGCATAGTGACTAAGAATTTGAGCTTTTGAGTGAGACAGACCTGGATTCAAATCTCAGTTTTCTAACTTAATGTGCTTAACTCTGTGCGTGACCCAGAGTAAGAGCTCAGTGAATGATAGTTCTTTGTTTGCATTCACTCTTTGCCTCTTAATAGCACACTTTTTTTTTTCATTTTAACTATTTTTTTTTAATTGGGGTATAGCTGTTTTCCAGTGTTGTGTTAGTTTCTACTGTACAGTGAAGTGGAGTTCTCTGTGCTATACATCAAGTTCTTATTAGTTATCTATTTTATACATATTAGTGTATATATGTCAATCCTAATCTCCCAGTTCATCCCACCCCCCACCTCCCAACCCCCTCAATAGCACACTTGTGTCTGCTGTGTAAGTTAACTGTTGGTATAGTTGAAAGCCTGGGTCATAGAAAAGGGGTAACAATCCCACATATGCTGCTAAGGAACTCACTTGGTTACTAGCCTCCATAGACTGTAAATTCTAGCTCCCTAAAAAATTACTTCCTTCCCTGTGAGGTTGCTCTTAGTTGCCTTTCAGAATTATTCTTGCAGTAGGTGTGTTACAAAATTAGTTATTTCATTTTGTTTGTTTATTCAATTTATTTAAACTAAAAACGAAAACACAAACAATTCACACATTTCTTCCACCCTCCATGCCCCATCTCTGGCAGCTGCCAATCTATTCTCTGTATCTATCAGCTTGATTTGTTTGTTTGTTTGTTTATTGTTCATTTAACACAGTATTTGTCTTTCTCTGTCTGACTTATTTCACGTAGTATAATACCTTTGAGGTCCATCCATGTCATTGCAAATGGCAGAATTTCATTCTTTTTTATGGCTGAATAATGTTCCATTGTGTACAAATACCACATCTTCTTTATCTATTCATCCATTGATAGATACTTAAATTGTTTCCATATCTTGGCTATGTAAATAATGTTACAGTGAACATTGGGGTGCATATATCTTTTCGAGTTAATGTTTTTGTTTTCTTCAGGTAGATACTCAGAAGTGGAATTGCTGGATCATATGGTAGTTCCGTTTTTAATTGTTTGAGAAGCCTCCATACTGTTTTCCATAGTGACTGTATGAATTTACCTTCCCACCAACAGTGCACAGGTGTTCTCTTTTCTCCACATCCTCACCAGCATTTGTCTTTTTATTAATAGCCATTCTGACAGGTGTGAGGTGATATCTCATTGTGGCTTGGATTTGCCTTTCCCTGATTAATGATGTGGAGCATCTTTTCATGTACTCTTGGTTATCTGTATGTCTTCTTTGAAAAAAAATGTCTATTCAGGTCTTCCCATTTTTCAATCAGGTTGTTTGTGTGTTGTTTTTTTTTTTTGCAATTAAGTTATATGTGTTCTTTATATATTTTAGATATCAGCCCCTTATCAGATATATCATTTGCAAATATTTTCTCCTATTCATAGGTTTCCCTTTCGTTGATGGTTTCCTTTGCTGTGCAGAAGCTTTTTAGTTTGAATCAGTCCCACACGTTTATTTTTGTATTTGTTGATTTTGCTCTTGGACCCAGAACCAAAAAATTATATCAAGGTGCTTACTATTATATCAAGGTGCTTACTGACTATATTTACTTCCAGTTTTATGGTTACAGGTCTTACATTCAATTCTCTAATCCATTTTGAGGTAATCTTTGTGTATGGTATAAGATAGTGTGGTCCAATTTCATTCATTTATATGTGGCTGTCCAGTTTTTCCAGCAACATTTATTGAAGAGACTGTCCTTTACAAGGACATCTTGTATCATCTTGGTTCCTTTGTCATAAATTAATTGACTATAGTTGTGTCGGTTTCTTTCTGGGCTCTCTATTCTGTTCCATTGAAACGTGTCTGTTTTTATACCAATACCATACTCTTTTGATTACTATACCTTTATAATATAGTTGGAAATCTATGCCTCTAGCTTTGTCCTTCTTTCTCAAGATTGCTTTCAATGTCTTTATGACGCCATACAAATTTTAGGATTGTTCTATTTCTGTGAAAAATGCCATTGAAAATCTTGGTTATTTCATTTGAACTCCTTTGTCTTTTTCTATAAGACATTTGAAAGCAGAGACTTTACTGGTTACTTAGGTCAGCTGCTTTTTCCTTAGCTTTCTCAGTGAGATTTTGTCAGATACTTGCCATATAATTTGACAGTTTGTCACAGCTGCACCAAATTTTTGATATTTTTTGCTACATATTGCCTAATGGCTCTCAAGAAATGTTGCATATTTCTATCAGTGGAATGTAAAAGTGAACAATATCTTAAAGTCTAATACTTGTAAAAGCTTTTGCTTTTGTGAAAAAAGCCCTGGACTGCGGTATAATAGGCATTTCATAGGTACTAAATGTAAGACACTGAGTACACTGAAAATGCTCTGGGCATCCATTTCCCATCTTCACAATAAATTAGTTAAATTACACTAATGAACATATTCACTTAACATATCCAAAGAGTGTAATCCCTCATATATATATATATATATATATATATATATATATTCGAATATATATATTTGAATATATATATAAACATATATCTAAATGTATATTTGGAAAACAGTTAAAAGTTAAATACTAAAACAAGTCAAAATACAAGCTTTATATTTGAGAAAGATTGTTTGTAAGGGATGGAAAAGAAAAAAGTAGTAAGTTATTTATCATGCAAAGATGTAACACTTGATTTATAAGAGTCTGAGTTCTAGGCAGGCCACAGTTAGTACAAGAATACTAAGAGAGGGAATTTTAAGAGAGAGAGGGGAAAATAAAGATAATTATTCCAACCCTAAGTAGGTCATGTCCTCAAAAACCAGAAGTAATTGGACATCTTTGCATTTAATCCATGGAAATAGGCATCATTTTCCTATAAAGATATGAACATTTCCTAAATGAAGGAGAATACCTCACTTCGACATGAAGTAGAGCCACAAAAAAATCTCTGTAGGTTTCTGACTGGATAGCTCAGTCATGTAGGTCTGGCTATGTGGGCTTAAAACTTGCTTGCACTTGTCCTGATACTCTTTTGTTTTAGCCCTTTTGGTATGTTTTCCTTTTAGCTGGGTATTGAATCTTTTATCAGTCTGACCAGGCCACTTAACTGCCCCTGCTACTTGTCTTATATCCAGTTGTCCAGTCCTGAGTGACTGATCTTGCTTAGCCTGAGTCCCAGCAAGCCTGGGTCTAGATACCAGTGCCCTGCCTTTATTCTGGGTCTGTTTTCTTGAATTCTGGGTATATAGCATGTATTTTGACAGGACAGTATAACATTTATAAAACTAGGACAGAAGTAGCTAATACTTTGGGGAAAACCTAGATGAAACAAATTGCATTTCATCACAAATAATCCTAGTAAACTAAAAAAAATAATTACCAGTTTGGTGAAGGAAATGTGATGCAGTAGTTTGGATTCCAATCAGGCAGTTAAAAAATTTTCAGTTAATAAATGAAACTATGAAATTAAAACAAAAAACACCATGAACTTGACAAGGATTGGGAAATGTTAATAGACAGTAATATCCAAATTTGTAATCAGTAAGAGGGTGAAAATCAAAGGACCATTCAGTCATTATTAAAGAAATAGTTTGTGAGTTCATTATAGACTAATCTTATTTTCATTTCTGATTGGTAGTTTAAGGGAAGTTATACATAATAAATATGAATGTGAGCAATGCATTTAACATGTTAATTCATGAGAATTTGAAAGATTGTCCTCTTCCACTAAGTATATACACAACTTTGGAAAGAACACACGGAGAGCAGGTAGGGGAGAGGAAATATCTCTAGTGTCTGTTAAAACAACAGAACTGATTCTGACAATAGATAGGATGGTTACAGCTCGACAGCCTCACAGCCCTGTCATGATATCTTTGTGGATAAGATGCAAAAACACACCAATCCCTAGTAAAGGACTGTGGATTGACTGTGTACAGCTGATTGCTGATTAATGGATCATTGTCTATGGTGATAAGTTCTCGAACAACATGTTTTGGAATTCTGTTCCTTTAAAAACCGCACATTCAGCAGTTTTATCAACAGCTTTTCTGAACACACAAAAGTCATGGTCATCTTATTTGTGGGTGACACAAATCTAGATTGTTAATCTAGTTAATGCATTGCATGCAAGATTTGGATTCTAAAGATCTTGCCAAGTTTGAAGAATGGCCTGAATCAAACGAGAAGAAATTGAATGGATAATGCAAAGCTTCACACTTAATCTAAAAAATCCAAAAGAAAAAACAAAAGAAACATCAGTTACAATGAAATTAAAATCAGTGACTTAATGCCATTTTATGTAAAATTTATTTTGAGGACCTGATAACTCTAAGATCCACATAAATTAATATGACCTGTGACTACCACAAATTAATTTAGGATGCATTGATGGAGACAGAGTATAGAACAAGACTAGGCTATACTGTGATCACCACTAATGACTTTGGGATGCATTCCTGGAAATACAGTGTATGGTGTATAAAATAAACTTCCTTTCTTCTACTGTGTATCCAGCTTGTATGAATCACATTTTAAGGGAATGGCAGACATAATAAAGATTACTTAGCATGATGAAAGAAAGGTACTATATGAAAACATTCCAATGAAATAGGTTTTGAAGCACATGTGAATTGCTGTGTATGAGAGAAGTGGCAAATATCAAGGCTTGAGAGATTGGTGAGTAGGACACCATCAGTGACTCACTGGGGTCTAAGTATAAGATGATGCTGGGAGGAAACTCTGTGTATTTGAAATCATGCCCATCAAATGACAACCTTGCTCAAGAAATGTCTTTTAGTCACAGATGTTGTCAGTTGAGACTAGGCTGCCCAGAGGGAGCAATATAATTAAAGTGACAATAGGTGAGTTGCGGCAGGGAAGCCAAGAACTATCAATAACGTACCTTAAATGTTAGAAATGATTTTTCTGACAATTTCTAACTGTGGTAGATTACATATTGTTCCCAATTATCAGAAAAATCATCTCTGACATTTAAGGTACATCTCTCACAAGTAGGCACAGCAGTCACACAGCAACCAGTAAAGACAGGTAATTCTCTCCCAGGGAGAGACACATGATTTGCAGTGCCTCCCTGTGAGCAGTGTTATTTTCTTTAGGTTTGGCCATGGGACTTACTTTAGCCAATAGAATGCAAGGGAAGTGAGATATGAGACACTGGAAAGACATTTTCAAGGCTATTAGGACGTTCAGCCACCTCATTTTTTCTTCTGCCACAAGAACAAGATAGGATCTGCACATCAGCCTTAATTCCAGGAGGCAGACCATAGGGAACATAGCTAAAGACCTGCTGCGGATGCCCAGCTGAAGTACAACGTGAGGAATAAATTAAGCCTTCATTGTGTTAGGACGCTAAAATTTGGAGATTGTTACTGAAAACTTCCCTGGCAAAATCTGACTGATTAAAACACCACAGAACCCAGGGAAAGTATCTGTGCTAGGTACTGAGGTAAGGCTTTTAGGCCACATCAAGCTTCTATGATGCTCCTTGGCTGGTTAACCTTAAATAAGAAGCTTGTAACTTTTGTCAAGTGAAGCTTGTCAAGTGAAGGCCTAGAGACAGGATAATGGTCTACACCAGTCAATGAGGGTTTAAAAGTATTTAGTTGTTTACAGAAAGTAGAGTTAGAACAAAGACAGCAGACTTGCTCTCATTTTAATAAGAAAATATCTAATAATTAGAAATGTTTCGAAGAAGCATGGGCTTCTGATGCTTCCCTATACTGAAGTCATGCAGAGATGAAGTAATCACTTTTCTGGGATTTTGGGAGGAAGAATCGGGAAAGCATCAGTCTGAATGATTCAATAAAGCTATACTAAATACAATAACCAACATTTCCTCTTATGCTTCTTTTTTTTTGATAATTTGTTAAAGCTTTTTTTTTTAATTGAAGTACAGTTGATTTACAATGTTGTGTTAATTTCTGCTGTGCAGCAAAGTGATTATATATATATATATATATATATATATATATATTTAAATATTCTTTTCCATAATGGTTTATCTCAGGATATTGAATACACTTCCCTCTGCTATACAGTATAGGACCTTGTTGTTTATCCATTCTGTGTGTAATAGTTTGCGTCTGCTAACCCCAAACTCCCAATCCATCCCTTCCCCACTCCTCCTCCGCCTTGGCAGGCACAAATATGTTCTCTATGTCTGTGATTCTGTTTCTGTTTCACAGATAGGTTCATTTGTGTCATATTTTAGATTCCACATATAAGTGATATCATATGGTATTTGTCTTTCTGACTTACTTCATTTAGTATAATAACCATTAGTTGCATCCACGTTGCTGCAAATGGCATTATTTTGTTCTTCTTTATGGTTGAGTAGTATTCCACTGTATATATGTACCACATCTTCTTTATTCATTCATCTGTTGATGGACATTTAGGTTGTTTCCATGTCTTGACTGTTGTGAACAGTGCTGCTATGAACATAGGGGTGCGTGTATCTTTTTGAATTCTTATGCTTCTGTAAGAGCCCAAAAGACTTGTCTAAGTAAATTGAAAAGATAAGGAAATTCAGCTTTGATACAGCTCCCCTCTCGGTGTCCTTTTCCTGTTTCAGTTACTAGCAAGACTAAACACTATGGCTTTTCCACTGCTTCTTTCTCAACCTTAAGTAAGATATTTGGACACACCCTCAAGGTAATGAGGACCTTCTAGTACAGTATCAAATAATTGGCCTAAGCTAGGACCTGCTTTATTTTATATGTATATTATTTCCTAGACCAGATCATTTTAATCTGAGCTTTGCTTATTTATTAACTAGGTAAAATACTATTTCTCCTGCCTACTTCATAGTGATCTTATATAATGAGACAAAATAATGTAGGTAAAAACAATTGTAAATAATTTAGGGAAAATCAAATATAGACAGTTACTACTATCATCCTTTCTTTATCATTGCCATCATCATCCCTCTGTATATAATTATACTTTAAAAGAGATTACACCCCAATAACAATGTTAAATAGAATGAAATTATTACTTAATGTGGAAATAAAAGTGGAGTTTTTGTTTTTTGTTATCAGCAGAGAGGCAATCCTTATCAGGATCTGTCAAACTATGATACTTAGGTAGCAGCATTTTCTTCTCATCTGCAAGATTTTCTTGAGAGAAACAGCAATTATTTAGTAATTAAAACTAGGCAATGAAGACCTTTTTAAAATATCTCTTCTAATTCATTATAGAGTATATTGATGACAAAAGACAATGCATGTTTGCTACTCATTCATATATACCCAGGGTCATCATTCTCATTAATAATATGTGAATAAAAATTGAACAACCACAGTGAATTGACCAATAACACAAAAATCTGATGATAATCTAGAAGGCAAAAAATGAAATTGCAAAAAATTTTTGGGAAAATGGGAAGTAGGCTATGTACAGATGCAGTTTGGTATTAATCAATGGATACTGAAAGTAATTCAAAGATATGTCTGTGGAAAGTTGATGCTAAACGTAATGTAGTATTTGTTCTGTGCACTCCATTTCATGTGCTGCCTAGCTTTCCAGAATTGTCATCTCATAATCTTCAGGTGCCGTGTCCCTAATTCTTCTATCCCGGCACATGTTTACACACCATATTCAGGTTTTTCTCAGCATTCATCACTACTCCCACCCCGTACACTCCCAAGCTATTAAATTGCTTTATCCTCCCTCATCAAATGCCTCACTCCCTCAGTATTATTTATCTCAGGGGACTGCTCATGTGACCTGCTAATATGTAACTGATAACTAGGGGTTATGGCATTGTAAAATAGACCATATATGGACGAGTTTATCGTAAAACTTCAGACAGTATGATAAAGTAAAATGAATTTTTAAGAACAGTGAGTATATGGTATCTAAGAGCAGGTTAGTCTTTCAAATATCATTTCAGTCAAATTATAAAATTAGCCTAATTTGGAAAATTATCTGGATATTTGACTAAAGTAAAGCTAGAAAAAATTATGAGTAATCAGATCCACCCTTAAAAAAGAATAGATTAAGGATTAAGCACTGTAATTAGAAAAGGCTCTGTCAGTTGGTTTCTTCTTTTTCTTTTTAACACTTAACTACATGGGAGATAAATTTTTGCTGCTACTGCTCTGGAATTTATGTAATTCAGACAGTTTCTAAGTGTCATCTATTTTCATGTACAAAGTTAGCAGCAGTTGATGCATTTTTTATTTGGAATGGAATATATACTCTCATGGGCAATATACCCTTTGAAGACAGAGAGTTTGATAAGCACACTTCAAGAAAGATTTTTTTGATGCATGTTGTATTCTCTTTATAATGTGTTTGAGATCCTGAAAATTTACTCTTGTTGTGATAGGAGGAAATAGAAATTTAAAAACAGTTAATGGTTTTATTTATGTTCTCTCTATTTACTTGATATTGTCAAAATGGTTGTCTGGTAGTGTAATAAATATAACCAATTTCTTGAAGCTAATAACTAATCCTGAGTGAATCTGAACCGATGCTATAGTCCATTAAGTTTCCAACTATGGTTATAATTTTGTAATAGACCCAGATAACAGACTATATTTTTTCATTATCATAAACCTGAAGAGGAGACAGAAAGTGGAAAGATACAGATGTTTACAAAGTTCTCACAAAGGCTCTTGTAAAAAGGCCAGAAGTAGTGGATTAGAAAATCTAAACCTGCTTTATGGTTCTGATATCCTCCTTGACTATTAAATATGTGGAACTGTCAAGTATGAGAAACTTATGGAAATAAGTCAGAAAGAAACCAGAACTCAACAGTGGTACAAACAACGGAAAATAAATGGCTTTTAAAGACTTAATAAATGCACATGTCTCTGCCACTAACTGGATTATGTGAAACAGAACAGAAGGTACCCCTACTCAAGCAAAATATTTTGATTTAATACCAAAGCACAAGCACAAAAAAGCACATCTATGGTTTTAGCAATACCTTAAGCTTTTATAATTTAAAAAAATATTTGGATTGTAGCCACATTTGAAAGAGAAAACCAATATAAGTCAAGTGCCCTTTCTTCTCTGGTGCACAGCTTATAGAAATATGTTTATTTTGCATCCCTGTATTTGCATACATACCACTCTCCTTGTTTCTTTGATAAAAGTTTTATGGGCAATAAATTATAAATCATGCTTATGTATAATTTATCCCTTTAAATACATATTTTATTTTTTGGCTTTTTAAATGAAAACCATCTTTAGCTTTGTATTTTTAAGAGATTCAAATTCAGTACTTTAAGAAATTCATGAATAAGGCATGTTTCAACCTTAATTTGCATTTTTATAGTGTCTGCTGTAGAACAGTAAAGATTTTGCTTTCTGAGTGTACTCTTTCAGGCAGACACGATTCCCTTAAGAATAAGCCTTGAGAAAATTCACTTGCCCTTCATAAAACATACATTTCATTATCTCCCTATAAATTGGACACTTCCCTAACATGGTTGTACATTTGCACCTACTCCCCGAATATTGTAATATCCTCTAGTTCAAATACACACACATACAAACAGAAAATGACCATTTTATTGTGTGGATTGAATGGCAAGTGACTTGACATGAATCCAAAAAGCATTCCACCTTCAAGAAGATAATCTTGAAATTACATGATCCTTTAAGTAAGAAAATCATGTGGGAGAAATTAGTTTTCCTGAGCGATTATCACGTTTTAGACTTGGTTTAATATGTTAATATTGGTTAAGATGGCTATGAGCTTAGAATATATTTAGAATACTGAAGCAAAGAACTTTCGTTGATAAACTACAAGGGAACAGAATTCTCATACTGTTTGAAAACGAATCTAAGGACTGTAGTGATACTAAGAGCATAGATAACATTCTCTCTTCTCTCCCTCCCCTCAATATAGGCTGATTTCTTAGCGGTTACTGGTATTCATGAAGCTTAGTTTTGTAATTAGGGGAGGAGCTGCATTTTCCTTGGGACCGGGGCCTTGAGTAAGAAGGGAAGTTTAGGTATTACCTAGGGGACACCATCCTATTGCAGAGGAACTAATTTTGGAACCTCTAATGATCCCGTTTTACTCACTCTTACTTTTCTAATATTAGAATGCCCTGTACTCACAGTCATCTTTTAATAATCTGATCATTTCTTTCTTTCTTACTTAAAGATCTCTAATTGTTACTGTTATTATTTTCAAATTGTGTACGCCTCCCAAAAAAGATGTATTGAAGTGCTAAACCCAAGTACCACAGAATATGTCTTTATTTGGAAATAAGGTCTTTGCCTAGATAGTGAAGTAAAAATGAGGTCATTAGGGTGGATACTAATCCAATATGTCTAGTATTCTTACAAAAAGGGGAAATTCGAATCCAGAGACAGACACACACACAGAAGGAAGACCATATGAAGACACACAGGGAGAAGGCCACGTGAAGACAGAGTACTGGGGTGATGCATCTACAAGCCAAGTGGCTACCAGAAGCTAGGAGAGAGGCATGGAAAACAGTGCCTTCTCAGGCACCTTCAGAGGGAGCATGGCCTTGCTGACACCTTAATCTCAGACTTCAGACTTCCAGAACTGAAAGACAATAAAATTCTTGTGTTTTAAGTCAGTTTGTTGTACTTTGTTACAACAGTGCTAGGAAACTAGAAATCTAGTACAGATTGTCATTGTTCTAAGATTAATTTTATACTCTTTAGGTGGATTACAAAGCCTTTTAGGGTCTGGGCCCTGTGTACCTTTCCAGCTTCTACATTAACTAATGCTTTCCTTCTTGCTCTATTATGAAGCAGTAGTGGGTACCTATCAGTTCCTCAAAATGTCACAATTTCTCTTTTCTTTCATCCGAGCCTTCTCCATTCTCCTTCCTGACACATCTCCGCCCCGAATACTTCATTTGACTATCCCTAGTCAGCTTTTAGGTCTGAATGTCAATATTACTTCTTCTTTCAGAAGCCGTTCTTGCTCTTCTAATCTCCCGTAATACTCTACTCCTCTGTCATAAAAGGAGTAGTGTTCTAATTTAGTGTTCACATGACTAATTTAGTGTTCACTAAATTTGTGTTTCCCTCCCTTGCAAGACTGAACGTTTCCTGAAGGAAAGAACTATGTTTTTCTTACTCATGCCTTAGCTTTAGTACTTATTAGCTGCCCAATAAAATATTTATTTAATAAATAAACAACTGAATGGAAGCATGTCATCTTCTCCCTACCCTGCTCCTTTGCCTAGGTTTGTGCTCCGTTAGGAGGGGTGGGTATTAACTTCCTAGGGCTGCCACAAAAAATGACCATAGACTTGGTAGCTTAAAACAATACAGATTTATACTATCACAGTTTTGGAGGCCAGAAGTCTAAAATCAAGTCTTGGCAGGGCAGTGCTCTCTCTGAAGCCTCTAGGGGAAAATCTCTCCTGTCTCTTCCAGCTTCTGGTGGCTCCTGGCATTTCTTGGTTTATGCAGCATAACTCTAATCTTAGCTTCTCTCTTCACATGGCTTTTTTTCATGTATCATTGTGTCTCAGATCTCCCTCTTCCTCTCTCATATAAAAACATCTGTCATTGGATTTAGGGTCCATCCTAAATCGAGGATGATCTCATCTTGGAATCTTTAAATTAATCACACCTGCAAAGTTATTTTTTCCAAATAAGATCACCTTCATAGGATCCAGGGGTTATGATTTGAACCTATCTTTTGTTGAACACTCTTCAGCCCACTACAGAGTGAGGCTGACTATGGTAATTTTATGAGATTTGTGGTAATGTGGACATAAACTCAGTTGCTCTGGGGTTTAGATGAAAAGTGTTGCACAGAGTGAAGAGAAGAGAGATTTATTTTCCTAACTGTTGCACAGAGTCCAGTCATCTCCTGGCACCCAGGGGACTGGCGCTTTGCTGACATGAGGAGATATCGGCTTTGGTGTGGACATTGGTATCCTTTCAGTGGCAGAAACTGTTTCACGGGCAGAGGACATGGCAAACAAAGTTTGAGCAGGAGAAGCAGATGGATGGTGGACACTTAAGGAGACTGCAACTGAGAGGGGTTTCTAGGGACTCCCTGAAATAACAGGCAGACAACTTCAGGGAGAAAAATGGTGAGCTAAGACCCACTGGAATGGGAAATAAATGTCAAGGCGAACCCATATTTGCCACAGCTTGGTAAGGCCAGATGTCACTTAGTTTCTAGCTGTACTTTAAATAAAAAATGGGATTTAAAAAAAATGATTACATGAAATAAACTACAAGGAATTCCAATTAATCACATTAATGTGAGAAGGATTAGATAAATAGTTGAAGTTCACAGAATCGTCTGCTTCATTTTAGCTTTAAATTTACCATTTTTTCCTCAGTAACATTACTATAAAACAGAATTAATGAGTGATTTGAGTCTCTCTATCTTTGATTGAGATCTCCTCTTAGTGAGCCTAATTAGAAATAACAATATTAAAAAAGCATTATCAGTCTTATATTTCGGTAGAATAATTTTTTTGACTTGTCTAACTGCCCACTATGGTGTGATCAGTTACCCTGGGTTAAAAGAAAAAATATCACTGGGAAGTATCACATTTTATATTATCAGCCATTTCCACTTGCCATAAATGATTTTTTTTTTTTTTCTGATACTTTCCAATATGATAATACACTGGTGCAATGGTCTTGTGGACAAAAGACTTGTGAGTGTGGTACGTTGCAGGTAAAAACCCACAAAGAACAAAGAACATAAAATCAGAATCCATGATTTGAGGTCTAAGTGGTCACATAACCTTGAGTAAATCACTTAATCTTTCTGATTAGTCCAAAGGACTCTCTTAGCTCCGCTATCCTGTGATTCTAAAGAGGAAATATGTAACAAAATCTGTCTGACTCTTGCAGCAGCTCCTTTAAGGGGTTCTGTGAATGAGGTGTTCTACATACCCAAGGATCAGCTGAAAGTTCTTGGCAAGCTTCCTGGAATCTACAAGAGATAATTTCACAAGGAGTCTCAAAGGGAACCGAAGTCAAATTAGCGCACTTTGCCTGGGGTTAACCACACCAGAGTCAGGCAAAAAGGGAGAATAAATGGAGTAGAAGTTCTTAGATCTCATACATAGAAAAAAATAAGTCTGTGGGCTATTTTTTTTTTTTTTACATAAAATGTACTAGTTAGATATTAGAAATAAGTACTATACTTGTGAAAAATCTACCATTTCTAAATCCTGTCGTTATCTCTTGAAAGTGACGCCCATGTATAAATTATACACCAGGTGAAGAGTTGGCACTTGGTTTTCTTTTCTCCTTGCCTGACCTTTCCTCCCTTCTTCCTTGCCACTTCCCTCCCCTCCTCCCTCCACCTCCTCCCTCCACCTCCTCCCTCTCCTCTCCTCTCTCTCCCCTCCCCTCCCCTCCCCTCTCCTCTCCTTCCTTTCCTTCTTAAGGCTATTGCATAAGAAATAAGAACTTTTCTCAGTATTGAAGGTGGATATAGTTGGGGCTCACCTCTAACATCAGAGGTGAACATTTCTTAACACTCATTTATGACAAGTACATATTTCACCAATAACTTGGAGTCCAACCTAGAATGAAAAAAAGAAAGGAAAATATTATTAGCAATTTATTCAAGAGAAATATTTAAAAACAGAAAAGTTTACCACTCCTTTTTATGACCAGACTAAGCTAGCTGGTAAAATAAGAAATGTTCTTGTCAATATTTCATATAAAAACCAGTTCTCTGCTTTAAAACATGATTGTAGATAAGTTACATTTTCTCATATTTTTTGAGTAAACCAGTAGATGAAAATCTGCTCCATTTTGATAAGTCATTGCATAATGACTAAATTATGAAATCCGAAAACATTTTTGGAATAGCAATTAAAATTAATACAAGAAGTTTTGAAGATAATTAACAGAGAAAATTGGGACACATCTACTTTAGAGACATACATGACATGATATCATTGGTACTTGCTTATGTTTAAGGCATTAATTGAATATGTCATCCAGATTTTTGGAATAAATAAATTCTAAGTGAGTAATAACATTTTTATCATAACAACCAAACTAAAAGACAATGTTCTGGTTTTCAACTGCTACCTGTGCCAAATGTAAAGATTCTTCCATATTTCTGAATTATGGTTTTATTGAACTCTAATTAATCCTATACCATTAGGGGATTATGACCCTCATAGAATCATATTGAATGGGATATAAAGTCAACTTCTTTTTTTCTCCCAGTTTTATTGAGAAATAATTGAAATACAGCACTGTATAAGTTTAAGACATACAGCATAATGATTTGACTTACATACATCATGAAATGATGAGCACAATAAGTTTAGTGAACATCCATCATCTCACATAGATAAAAATTAAATAGAAAATATTTTCCTTCTTCTGATGAGAACTCTTTGGATTTATTCTCTTAATAACTTTCAAATATAACATAGAGGAGAGTTAATTATATTTATCATGTTGTACGTTACATCCCTAGTACTTACTTACAACTGGAAGTAGCTTTAGAATGCCTTCATCCAATACCCCTCCCTCCCACCCTGCTGCTGGTAATCACAGACCTGATTTCTTTTTCTGGGAGTTTGTTTTTGAAGTATAATTTACCTACAACACTATGTTAGTTACTGTTATACAGCACAGTGATTTAATATTTCTATACATTTCAAAACGATCATGATGGTAAATCTAGTTATGATTGGTCACCCTACAAAGATACTACATAATTGTTGACTTGATTTCCTACACACTGTATATTTCATACACCTGACTCATCTACATTGCACCTAGAAGTTTGACCACTTAATCTTCGGTATTGATTTCTTTCCTCCCCCACCCCCTCCCCTTTGGCAACCACCTGTTTGTAATCTGTGTCTATAATTCTATTTCTGTTTTGTTTGTTCATTTGTTTTTTGTATTTTTTTTTTTTTTTAGATTTCACATACAAGTGATATCATACAGTATTTGTCATTCTGTGTCTGACTTATTTCACTTAGCATAAAACCCTGTAGGTGCATCCATGTTGCTGCAAAGGGCAAGATTTCATTCCTTTAATGGCTGAGTAATATTTGATTGCATATGTGTGTGTGTGTATGTGTGTGTGTGTGTGTGTATATATATATATATATATATATATATACACACACACACACACACATACACACACACACATATATATATATAGCATCTTTATCCATTCATCTATTGATTGACACTTAGATTGCTCCCGTATCTTGGCTATTGTAAATAATGCTGCAACGAAAAAAGGGGTGCATATATCTTTTCAAATTAGTGTTTTCATTTTCTTGAGATAAACACCCAGTAGTGGAATTGCTGAATCATCTAGTAGTTCCATGTTTAATTTTTTGAGGAATCTTCATACTGTTTTCAGTAGTGGCCGCATCAATTTATACTCCTACAAACAGTGCACAAGTGTTCCCTTTTCTCCGCATCCTTGCCAACACTTGTTTTTTTTTGTTGTTGTTGTTAAATGTATGTATGTATGTATGTATGTATGTATGTATTTATTTATTTATTTTTGGCTGCGTTGGGTCTTTGTTGCTGTGTGCGGGCTTTCTCTAGTTGCAGTAAGCGGGGGCTACCCTTTGTTGTGGCGTGTGGGCTTCTCATTGTGGTGGCTGCTCTTGTTGCAGAACATGGGCTCTAGGTGTGCAGGCTTCAATAGTTGTGGCATACGGGCTCTAGAGCACAGGCTCAGTAGTTGTGGCGCATGGGCTTAGTTGCTCCATGGCATGTGGGATCTTCCCGGACCCGGGATTGAACCCATGTCCCCTGCATTGGCAGGCGGATTCTTAACCACTGTGCCACCAGGGAAGTCCAACACTTGTTATTTGTTGTCTTTTTTATAATAGCCATTCTGACAGGTGTGAGGAGATATCTCATTGTGGTTTTGATTTTCATTTCCCTGGTGATTAGTGACCTTGAGCATCTTTTCATGTGCTTGTTGGCCATCTGTATGTTTTCTTTGAAAATATGTCTATTCAGATCTTCCCACTTTTTAATTGGGTTGTTTGTTTTTTTGATGTTGACTTGTATGAGTTCTTCGTACATTTTGGATATTAACCCCTTATCAGATATATTATTTGCAAATATCTTCTCCCATTCAGTAGGTGCCCTTTTCATTTTGTTGATAGTTTCCTTTGCTGTGCAAAACGTTTTACTTTGATGTAGTCCAATCTGTTTATTTTTGCTTTTGTTTCCCTTGCCTGAAAGGACATATCAAAAAAATGTTACAAAGACTGATGTCAAAGAATGTACTGCTTATATTTTACATATTTTAATAATTTCAGATCTTACATTTAAGTCCTTAATACATTTTAAATTTATTTTTGTGCACTGTGTGAGAGAGTAGTCCAGTTTGATTCTTTTGAATATAGCTCTCCAGTTTTTCCCAACACCATTTATTGAAGAGGATATCTTTTCCCAATAATATATTCTTGCTTCTTTTGTTATAGATTATTTGCCAGTATAAGCGTGGGTTCATTTCTGGGCTGTCTATTCTGTTCTATTGACCTATGTGTCTGTTTTTGTGCCAGTACCATACTGTTTTAACTACTCTGGCTTTGTAGTACAGTTTGAAATAAGTGCTAGTGATACCTCCAGCTTTGTTCTTCTTTCTCAAGATTATTTTGTCTATTCAGGGTCTTTGGGGGTGCCATGAAAATTTTAGAAAATTTGTTCTATTTCTATGAAAAATACCATTGGTATTTTGATAGGGATTGCATTGAATCTGAAGATTGCCTTGGGTATTATGGTCATTTTAACAATATTAATTCTTCCAATCCATAAACATGATGTATCTTTCCATCTTTTTGTGTCATCTTCAATTTCTTTAATCAGTGTCTTATAGTTTTTTGACTACATATCTTTTACCTCCTTAGATTTATTTCTAGGTGTGTTATATTTTTTGATGTGATTGTAAATAGGATTATTTTCTTAATTTCTCTTTCTGATAGTTAGTCGTCAGTGTCTAGAAATGCAATAGATTTCTGTATGTTAGTTTTGTATCCTGAACCTTTACCAAATTCATGAGGAGCTCTAGTAGTTTTTTGGTGGGGTGGATGGTTGTGGGTTCAGGGGTCCAGGATCTAGTGTTGGCCTGCCGGTTTGCAGGGATGCTTCCTAATACAGCTGGCTGCAGTGTCGGAGGTGTTGCAAAGCTTGTGTTGGCTTGCTGGTTGGGGGTGGGCAGGGCCTCAGGGGGTCCCAGGGCTGGTGTCTTTCTGTTGGTGGGCAGAGCCAAGTCTTAGAGTCTCTGTCTGCAGCCCACTGGTGAGTCAGTTCCTGAAACAGATGGCTGTAGTGTCTGGGGTGTCCCAAAGGTGGTGTCAGCCTGCAAGTGGGTGGGGCTGGATCACAGTGTGGATGGCTGAGGGGCCCAAGGTGTCTCAGACATGGTGTTGTCCTGCTGGTGGACCAGGGTCAGGGCCCAGGTGGTCCCAAGGCTAGTGAAATCCTGCTGGTGTTTGGACTGGTTCCTCACATGGCTGACTGTGGGGCTATGGTGGTTCTGGATCTGATATCTGCCGACTGGTTGGTGGGACTGGGGCCCAGGGGACCCCAGGGCTGATGCCTGAACACTGGTGGGTAGATCTGTATCCTGGGTTCTCAGGCTGCAGGGCTCGAGGTTCTCAGAGCTGGTATTGACCCACTGGTGGGTAGGGCTAAGGTCCAGGGCTCCTAGAGGCTGAAATAAACTCTTTATTACCATAGTTGAAATACAGTTTATTGGTTGTATTACTTAAAGAAAAGAAAGTCCTTACATATATAAAAATTCTACAAAAGATACTACAAAAAAGAAAATTACAGACCAATATCACTGATGAATATAGATGCAAAAATCTTCAACAAAATACTAGCAAACAGAATCCAACAACACATTAAAAGGATCATACACCATGATCAAGTGGGATTTATCCCAGGGATGCAAAGATATGCAATATATGCATATCAATCAATGTGATACACCATATTAACAAATTGAAGAATAAAAACCATATGATCATCTCAATAGATGCAGAAAAAGCTTTTGACAAAATTCAACACCCATTTATGATAAAAACTCTCCAGAAAGTGGGCATAGAGGGAACCAACCTCAACATAATAAAGGCCATATACAACAAACCCACAGCAAACATCATTCTTAATGGTGAAAAACTGAAAGCATTTCCTCTAAGATCAGGAACAAGACAAGGATGGCCACTCTCACCACTATTATTCAACATAGTTTTGGAAGTCCTAGCCATGGCAATCAGAGAAGAAAAAGAAATAAAAGGAATCCAAATTGGAAAACAAGAAGTAAAACTGTCACTGTTTGCAGATGACATGATACTATAC
This sequence comes from Balaenoptera borealis, assembly GCF_965194805.1. Taxonomy (NCBI): domain Eukaryota; kingdom Metazoa; phylum Chordata; class Mammalia; order Artiodactyla; family Balaenopteridae; genus Balaenoptera; species Balaenoptera borealis. The sequence continues at coordinate 35,696,438 of NC_138862.1, forward strand.
AAAGAGAATCCTAAAGATGCCACCAGAAAACTACTAGAGCTAGTCAATGAATTTGGTAAAGTTGCAGGATACAAAATTAATGCACAGAGATCTCTTGCATTCCTATACACTAATGATGAAAAATCTGAAAGAGAAATTAAGGGAACACTCCCATTTACCATTGCACCAAAAAGAATATAATACCTAGGAATAAACCTACCTAAGGAGACAAAAGACCTGTATGCAGAAAACTATAAGACACTGATGAAAGAAATTAAAGATGATACCAACAGATGGAGAGATATACCATGTTCTTGGATTGGAAGAATCAATATTGTGAAAATGAGTAAACTACCCAAAGCAATCTACAGATTCAGTGCAATCCCTGTCAAATTACCAATGGCATTTTTTACAGAACTAGAACAAAAAAATCTTAAAATTTGTATGGAGAAACAAAAGACCCCAAATAGCCAAAGCAGTCTTGAGGGAAAAAAAAACAGAGCTGGAGGAATCAGACTCCGTGATTTCAGACTATACTACAAAGCTACAGTAATCAAGACAATATGGTACTGACACAAAAACAGAAACATAGATCAATGAAACAAGATAGAAAGCCCAGAGATAAACCCACACACCTATGGTCAACTAATCCATGACAAAGGAGGCAAGGATATACAATGGAGAAAAGACAGCCTCTTCAATAAGTGGTGCTGGGAAAACTGGACAGCTACATGGGAAAGAATGAAATTAGAACACTCCCTAACACCGTACACAAATATAAACTCAAAATGGATTCGAGACCTAAATGTAAGACCAGACACTATAAAACTCCTAGAGGAAAACATAGGAAGAACACTTTCTGACATAAATCACAGCAAGATCTTTTTTGATCCACCTCCTAGAGTAATGGAAATAAAAACAAAACTAAACAAATGTTACCTAATGAAACTTAAAAGCTTTTGCACAGCAAAGGAAACCATAAACAAGATGAAAAGACAACCCTCAGAATGGGAGATGATATTTGCAAACGAATCAATGGACAAAGGATTAATCTCTAAAATATATAAACAGCTCATGCAGCTCAATATTAAAAAAACAAATAACCCAATCCAAAAATGGGCAGAAAACTTAAATAGACATTTCTCCAAAGAAGACATACAGATGGCCAAGAAGCACATGAAAAGCTGCTCAGCATCACTAATTATTAGAGAAATGCAAATCAAAACTGCAATGAGGTATCACCTCACACCAGTTAGAATGGGCCTCACCAGAAAATCTACAAACAACACATGCTGGGAATGGTGTGGAGAAAAGGGAACCCTCTTGCACTGTTGGTGGGAATGTAAATTGATACAGCCACTATGGAGAACAGTATGGAGGCTCCTTAAAAAACTAAAAATAGAACTACCATATGACCCAGCAATCCCACTACTGGGCATATACCCAGAGAAAACCATAATTCAAAAAGACACATGCAGCCCAATGTTCATTGCAGCACTATTTACAATAGCCGGGTCATGGAAGCAACCTAAATGCCCATTGACAGACGAATGGATAAAGAAGATGTGGTACATATATACAATGGGATATTACTCAGCCATAAAAAGGAACGAAATTGCATCATTTGTAGAGACATGGATGGATCTAGAGACTGTCATACAGAGTGAAGTAAGTCAGAAAGAGAAAAACAAATGTGTATTAATGCATATATGTAGAACCTAGAAAAATGGTACAGATGAACTGGTTTGCAGGGCAGAAATTGAGACACAGGTGTAGAGAACAAACGTGAAAAAAAAGATAGGAAGAGGGATGAAAAATATGATGGAACAAATCTGATGCTGATGCTGTGTTGCAGAACTGAAGAGAACATTTCTTGTATGTTTGGGTGTCATTTTTGCTTGTTTCCCATAGGTGTAGTACATCTGTGTTATATGCAGCTTGGGTTTTCATTTGTTTTTATTTTTTAAAATAGACCTTAATCTAGTGCTGGTGGTTGTTTTAATCTCTGCTTTCAGAAGGGGTCTGTGCTCCACACTTTGCATCCTGTGATAATTATTCCTCAGGAGAAGTGGTAAATAGGTGCAATGGACAAGAGGAGTCATCATCTCCGACTAAAACCTCTGTGGGGAAAATCTGAAAGGTGAGGCACCTGATAAGAGATGCTGGAATTCATGCTTGGTTCCTGTAGCAAGGAAGCCTGGGCAATATGCTCAGCGTTCTAGCTGGTTCTGTGGAGGGCACTGGCAGTTACCTACAATGAGACTCTGTTCATCCACTTTAGTTAGTACCTCATCACTTTCAGCGTGGTGTCACCCAGCTGGCTTGAACAAGATGACACCTCCAGCTTGAACTGGGCTCCATTCCATTTTCTTGGAGTTTGTGGAGACCTGTGGTGCTTTCTTTAAGTGCAGTTGGTGCTGGCACTTTCACTGTAAATTTTAATCTGTGTTTGGAAAAAGGTGATAAGAACAGTTTGTTTCAAGTCCCTGGTGTTTAAGCCTTAAGCAATTCCCAGCAAATACATTCAAGGCTCCTTCTGGTTTGATGGGCTGCAATTTGTAGTCTTATTAATAGTAGCAGTGTTCAGATTCTCCTTAATAATATGCACCCCAAGCAAGTCTGTACACGGGCATCAGTATTTCTCTGTGGTTCAGAGTTTGTGCTGATTGCTTTTAGCATTTTTGGTGGTGCTTGTTGATCATTGCAATTGTGAGAAAAATACCAGCATGTGCATGCATTTATCTGAGGGTTTTTTCCTTGTTTTAATGGGACCAAAAACGGGATGCTTTTGAGATGCATTCCATTTCATTGCAGCTCCTCCTCAATAACATGAGTGTTAGTACCTAAAACTGCACAGTGAGTTACATGTAAGTGCTTAATGTGTTCTGTTTTTCTGTACAGTTATTTCACCATCAGTATTTAACCTATTTCTTTGTAAATTATCTTGATGTGTGTTGTGCTTGAAAGTTATTATATAAATAGCATTTTAATCTAAAAAAAAAAAAGTATTGGAAACAACTTGTATCCATTGACAGATGAATGAATAAAGAAAACGTGGTATGTAAGAAAAAAAAATTCCTAAAAAAGGAACACAGATATTCTATAAACGTGTGCAAACCTGTTCAGCTTTATTAATAATAAATGGGATTCACTTATTAATAATAAATTTCTACTCATTTGTTGATAAGCAATTATAAAAAATAATGATAAAAAGTAAGTTAATTAAAAGTCTAAATTTTTGGAATCTTTCAAGAAGGTATTTTAGTAATAAATAGCCTTATGGTTTATATACAACAATTTAACCTCTGAGATTTTATCATAAGATAATTAGGAATATTTAATATATAGATAAGAAATGCAGCAATTGTTTAATAATAATCTCTCATATTTCCTAAAATGAACATATTGCCAGACATAGACTAGACACTGTTCCTGAATCATTTCCTTCAACTTTTATAACCCCACCCTGGTTTCTTCTGGTTTCTGGATTTAGCATCTAAGGAACTGGGAAGTTGTCACTTAATCCTAACAACAAATAAAAAGCTGAACAAACAGAAAATTAATGTCTTCTTACACCCATCACAGAATTGAGGTCACAAGTCCCCCAAAATTAGAGTGACAGACAGACAGGTACAGAGAATTATAACTTACCAGAGAAGAAAACTCCATGAGAAGCAGTGCCAGGGTAGGAAAAACTAAACTGTGATTGACCAATTTCTTGAGGCTCAGTGTGAACAAATTTGAGATTTGAGAACTACATGGGTACCAATCTTAAGGGGAACCCTCATGCTTTTGTGAATTTTATCTCCAGGAGCCCTTCTAGTTTCTCACAGTGAAGATTTCAGAATAATCTCCTCGTGCTTCCAATAGGAGAATAGGAAAAATTGTCTTTTTGAAATACATGCAAAACATTCTGTTTTTCTTAACAAGACCCGTCCTCAAGAGAACTACATTACTAGAGCTTATCGTACTGGGATGTTATCAGAGCCTAACTACCCTGGAAGAGCAGAAATAACCAAGTCCGGTCTTCTCTAGCCATTCTGTCCTAACTAAGAAGAAAAAAACTGAGAAACATTTGGGAAATTCACAGCCCAGGGAGGGGCACAGGCTCACTAAAAGACTGAGACCTAATCCTAGGGCTATAGGATGCTTCCTTCTCCCGCACCCCCAGTAGCCTCACCACCACACCACTAAAGCTCTATTTACCCAAGTACTTTTACCCAGTACGTCATATCCAACTTTCAACAAAATTTACAAAGCATACTAAAAGGCCAAAAACACAGTCTGAAGAGAAAAGCAAGCATCAGAACCAGACTCAGATATGGCACACATGTTGCAAATATTAGAATGGGAATTTAAAATAGCTATGATCAATAGACTAAGGGTTCTAACGGAAAGAGTAGCTAGCATTCAAGAACAGATGGTTTACATAAGCGGAGGGATGGAAATATTAAGAATCAAAAAGAAACACTAGAAATCCAAAACATTGTAACAGAAATGAAATATACTTTTGGTGGGCTCATTAGTAGACTGTACATGGCTGAAAAAAGTATTAGTGAGCTTGAGGATATGCCCAAACCCCTGATTTGAAGCTGTGACTCAGAGATGTGAAAATCACACAGAGCTAAAATAGCAGACACCAGATTCTCATCCATATCTGTCTGATTCTAAAGTAACTGCTCAATCACTCTACTCTCTTTATTTTCATCTTTCTCTCTTCTTAATATAACATAATGGAATTAGCAACTGATGATTAGATATATATTAGGAAACATATGTTGACAAGGGAAAATATCCATTCAAGGAAAAAGGAAGTTTTTAAAGTTCAGTTTAATCCAAGTTTGTCCATATGTATTTTCTATGTGTTGAAAAAAATGAAAGGATTATAACAACATGCCTAATGGTGTTTACTTCTGAACCGTGGAATTATAGATGACTTTTCTCTTATTTTGTTAAGGCTTTTCTGCATTTGTGAATTTTTGACAATGTATATGTATGATTTGTGGTACTAACAAGTAATAACTATGTTGAAAATAATAGTATTAAAAACAAAGAGGAACGGAATCTTAAAAATTAGAACATAAACAACGTATGAGCAAGTAAGACCAGAAGAAAATGTTGAGAGATCTGTATTAAAAGTTCTATCATTCTATTCGTGATCACTGATAACATATTTTCCTATTTAGACTAGTTACATTATATTTTAGAATTTCAGATTTTGATATTAACAATGAATCATAAGAAAATTTGTTCTTATTCTCTACATTTTATCTCCTTATTACCGATAATCATCATATAATAATTATAATGGTGACTAATAATATTTGAGCCGAGTTCTGTTGATGCAGGAGAAGATGCTGAAACATGCTCCTTTTCTTCACAGTTTCTATGGTTCACATGTTTCAAAAGTATATGTCATCCAGGTAGAAAATATAATAGATATGGAAAGATGGAGGCTTTCATTTTTATTTTTTTCAAACTTGTCACCTTGGAAGAGAAAATGACTCTTTATTTTGTAACTCAGACAGGAGGCAAACAGCACATGGCATTGCTGACAGGTGCAAAATCAAAATTGACAAATCCTGGAGGAGAAGAAACTTATCATTGCGAAGTGAGGCATCTCTGTGCTTGCTACCTGGGCCTTTATGGTCTCCTCCTGCTGCTGCTCAGCAGCTCCCAAGGTCCAGCTGACATTAGTCTGGTTTCTCAGACAAGTCAAAAAGGGAAAAATAATTTGATCATAAGGAAATAAAAGGGTTGGTAGAGAAGACCAGCCATTCTTTCTGCTCTTGTTATGATGAAGGGTCAGAGAGCAAGGCTGATACAAAATCTCAGCATGGGGTATGAGAAAAGGAGGAAGAATTAGATTTCTGTTTACCACCAGTTTTCTTAAAACTAAACATAATCCAATAGTTAACAGCAAAGGCTCACTGATGATGTGAGTGCCATTAAAATGTTAATGCTCATACATCACTGGTAGCAGTGAAATTCAGCACAACTATTTTGCAAATGTTTTGACAAAAGCTATCAAGAACCACCTATATGTTCATTTATTTTGGTATGTATGCGATGCTATCTACACAGTTCCAAATACTCGTGTTGGTGTTACATATTGCGAAAACTGAAACTAAGTAAACATACATTGTCTTAGAAATGTTTGTTCCATGATTAATAAAACCATGGTATATCAACTTGATGGATTATTATGCAGTCATTAATAGGACCAGTTAGGCAAAATAAACATCTAGAAACAGAAAATGTTTAGGGAGCAATTCTGCTTTGGCAAAAGCAATATATAGACTTGTATGTATACAGTGGTTGAAATTTTAGGAAAAATATGTATATTCAAAGAAAAATTGTGTTACCAAAAGGTAAAATAAAAATGTGCTAAAGTAATGAATTAATGGAGATTTTACTCCACTTTTCTATTTTTAAAACTTCTGTAATGTTATACTCTTCTTAGTAAGAAAATCATAAAAATGGTCAAACAGTTAATATTTAATTTTTCCATGCCAGAAAACTAGTATTCAGGTAAATCTCCAGAAAGCATTTGAAAAATGAATCTTCTAGAATCTGATTTTTGTAACTTATGCAATAATCAATAGTAAGGAAATATGCCTATAATTATTTCTAACTTGTATTAACTTTATTGTTTCTAATGTAATGTGCACAGTTTAAGGTAAAAGAAAGAACTAAATACTGAAACAAATAAATAGGTCTCACAGTTAAGCTGATGTTCTCCAATGATTTCCAAGTGCTCTCAAGTTAACACCAGAATGGAAAATGGAAATGTTTGTATGTTTCACTGTGGTACATGGAGGTTTCATTTGCCATGGTTGTCCCAGGCCCCACCTCTGTCCTAAGTGCTAAAGAGATAAATAGTTCTGCACACTTGAAACCTATTGATAAGCTCTGCTTTGAAACATGTCAAGAAATAAGTAGAATAAAATCATGAAGGTAAATTTGGTGGGAGAATGTGGGTGTGTGTGTATGGGTTGTGTGTGTGAGACAGAGAGAGAGAGAGAGAGAGAGCACCTTTGCGGTTGATTGGATGAATGGGGGGGTCATAGAAATTCACCTTTCTGCTGTGACCTCCCATTACTGTCTGAATTTGGTTTCAGTAGATAATTGTCCTAAGAATCTCCCATCCTCCCAATCCTGACCCCTGGGCAAATCTCTTATTAAAGTCCACTGATCTGCCTATGAAGTTGAAAGCAAAGAAATAGGCAGCTCCTAGTTACTTAGGTAACACATTTACAAGCTTATAATCTCTTTTTTATTTTTCTATTCATTCCTTTATAAAGGTGTCTGCAGTTAAGAAATCGCTGTTGAGATTCATGTATAGTTATAGATGAGTTTATGACTCTTTGTTTATTAATGAACAGAGATTTATTGGGAGAAAATGTGTGCTAGGAATTCTCCAAATGTAGAAAATGATAATTAAAAAGAAAAACAACCAATCTTACTTGAAACAATATAAGGAGAAAAAAGGCAGTACAGCAGTGTTCTTTAAATCTATAGAAACATCAGAGCAAACGTGTATCTTGTCTTTTTGCTATTTATTGTATAAAATGAAAAGAATATAGATGTCTGAGAATATCAGCTTTTAATTTTAGATTCTTTAAGTATAAACATGATGCCTACCCCCCTCTCTCACTCTCTCTGTCTTTGTTTATTTGCTTGCTAAATTGAAAACAATACTTAAAAGATCTGGTGCAGCCTAAGAGAAGCTGAGGAATTTATTGACCACTCATTTTATCAATTTCCTTCAGAATGTAAATTGCTATTCAGGAGTATTCAAGCCTTTTTAACACCTGTGTGTTAGAAAAACTATGCTGTGGAACTCATTATAATTGAGAATAATAATTTTCCAACTGTTTTCTCTGGAGCTGTGTGCTTCAGAGATTCTGCATATTTTTAATCTGGTTTTCATTTATATATATATACTTCAGTTATTAAAATTTATAACATAATTGATGTGAACTCTCAGATGTTTACAATTTAGAAACTACTGATATATTGTTTTATCTGCACTGAAAATTCTCTTGCTAACCTTACTTTATTGAACAGTGTTCTGCAATTATTAAGATAGTAGTAAAAACAATTACCAGTTCCAACTGATTATCAGATTTCCTAGATTCTGTGCAATGGAAACAAAATCTAAGATTACGTTGGACTTGAAGTGGTTATATTACTATAATTGTCATCTGTAACCTCCAATTCCAAATGTTTTTGTTCCCTAACATAGCCTCGTGGTTCTCATTAATTAAATTTACACTAAATATATGTAAATTTGAATTTATGAGATAGATTTATACTAATAAAGTCATTCTTTAAAAAATCTTTTTTTAATAGTATGAGAGTTTCTTCTAAGATTTTGTTTGTATAAATGATTTCTATGACTAATTACTTGACGAGTGATATAGATGTTTTGGGGAATGCATTTGTATTCCAGATCTCCTAATTGTAATGCAAACTTCCTTTCTGAAAATTTGTACTAGGTAGGGTTCATAAATTCTCTGAAACAAACTTAACTAATACAGAAATGTTTTATTATTTGGTATAACAAGAAAGCACTTATCTTCCACCTGAGGAGAGCAATTAGCTGACACTTTCCAGCCACAGCATCTTTGGGGTCCCTTTCAGCATTTGTGCCAAGGCCAAGCTTTTCTCAGGAGGGCCCCCTCACCCAGCCAATGGCTGAGCACTGGCGGCCCAAGGCAAACTCAGAGGTCCCCAATGGCTTGGTTGAGATTTTGTCAGATCTGCCCAATCCTATTCCTCCTCTTTTTTCCCCACAAACATTCTCTTTCCCCCCAGCCTCAAAACTATTGGGTTGGCCCAAGTTCATTCGGGCTTTTTCCGTAAGATGGTACGGAAAAACCCGAACGAACTTTTTGGCCAGCCCAATACTATAATTGTCTCTGAATCTGTTTCCCTCAGAACGTGAATTGTCTCATTTAGATAAATGCTTAGGTATACCTTTTTATTATTTGAATTTATAAAATTTATTGGATAAATTAATATATAAGTAAGATTATTGGGGAACATGAGTACTTCCTTCAAGTTCCTGTACTTGAGACAGCCATTTTAAGACCTTTCAACACTTTAGTTAAAGCTTTTCACATTTTGTCCACTGGAATAAGAGGAAACGTATCAAGAATATAAATTTATTTTAATCAACTCTGTAAGTTGGTTGTAGTCAGTGTGCTGGGAAGTATAAAAATGTTAAAATGTAACTTTTAATTTTTGACACATTTCCATAAAATATTATCATAATTCAATATACTTATACATATTTCTCTTTACAAATAACAAATGTAAAATTAGGAAGAAATAAACAAAGCGTAATTACAACCAATTGTGTAATGGGGAATTTGGCAATAATGGGAAAAAATTAATGGCAAGCTTTAAATTTTCTTGTTTATTTTTAATTTTAATTTATTTATTTTACATATTCTGTGCTTAATATGGCTTGACATATTTCATAGATATTTCCTATACCATATTGTTCTTCAGTCCAAGTATTATATTGCTTAGAAAATACCTTTTCTTATGTAATTTATATCTCATAGTTTTAGACAACTATTTAGAAATTCATTTAGACTGATCTAACTAGACTAGATCCAGTTGGTCCGGAATCTCATCCATATCATAATTATGTGCCTTTGGTTATATCGTTTAGAGAATACATTCAACATCTTCTCAATGCCAATTGGGGTTGTGTTGGTGGGTGAGGTTCATCCTCCCCAGTTCTCCAGGCTTTAACTTGGACACATTTTACATGTAGGTTGCCTGCTTAGCTCCTGTCATTTTGTGGCTCTTATTTTAAGGTAATTAGGATATGGTCCTTACCCCTTTCTTTACTGTGAGGATACAATCAAAATGATTATTTGCATAGTGATTTACTTTCCACAGTGTCCAAATTTCTAAGTTCAAATCCATGTCTGTGGTTATAAACATAAGCGTTCCTTCCTTAAGGGGCTTTTATTAATCCTTACCTTTTTATTTGGTGAAATTCAGGTACAAAAACAAAACAAAACAACCAAAACTTATTAAGGATATACTATGAAGAAAACCCTCAGTAATCAAGTGGATTAAATTTATGACCTTGGGCAATTATACCTGTCTTCACATAAATAAGCACTTTATACTATCTTATGTACAATTTGAACACCAAGTATTTTAAAGGCCTGAGAAACATTACTATATTTAAGAAAAGGTTGTGATATATAGACTACCAAAAATACACTAGGGCTTTTTTTTTTTTTTTTAATTTTTTATTCTTTATTCACTGAGGGGGAACTCCTATAAATGTTGCAGTCTCACTTTTGCTAAATGGAGTACTGAAAACCACATATCCACCTTCTTTTTATGGCATAAAAAGATCTTACTTTTCACTGTAAGTGAAAAGTGAATCTTTTATTTCACTTTTCATGATTTAGTTCTTTAGGTAGCTGGCAAAACCCACTGCCCATTCAGCAATTATGCAATTCCCTCCTGGTGCAACAAATGTATTCTTTGTGTCTTTATTCTTAGGCTTATTATACTGAGTTAAGAGGATTAATCTACTGGTGGAACTCTATTATTCTCTACATTAGGTCAGAAAAAAAGATTAGTTTTGTAGAGAAAAATTGCAAAGCAGTAGTCACATTTGATACTTTTTTCCTGTTGTTTTAATTAAGCTATATCCTGGATTCTAAGGAATAAGTATATTAGTAATGATATTATTTTGGAACTTGGAGTAAGCCCTGATGTCTGACACTAACTAGGAATGTGACTTTATTCAAAACATTTAATCATCATGTGCGTTATTTTCCTCATTCATGTCTCCTGTGCTATAAATTTCCCCACAACATTGACTTCTTCTACTAAACACGTATGTGTACTGATGCTGAAAACACAGCCTCTGCGCACCAGTGCCGAATCGAATCTCAGAGAGAAGTTTGGGTGAAGTAGAGAAGAATAGCTTTATTGCTTTGCCAAGCAAAGGGGGGACACAGAGGGCTCCGTGTCCTCAAAAACTGTGTGCCCCAACCTGAGAGGATTTGGTGAGGAGTTTTACAGCAATGGTTCAAGGGCAGGGCTGCTGATAAAGATTAGGGTGTGTACAGGGCCTGCACTCCTTTAATCTGGCCTCAGGTGGTCTTCTCTGGAATGAAGAATGCTTACATCTTCCATTGGTTGGGGATTTTAGTTCTGTAAAGAGCTCAAAGATATTGCTATGTGTATACCTTTAGGTAGAACCGGGACCCTGCCCCAAGCCTGCACTGTTGTTTCTTTGCTGCTCCTCCCTTGTCTCTGCATCCTCTCTCTTCCCTGATTAGCAACTGTTTGAAAGGCTTCTGTGCCCAGGAGCTTCACAGGGTTCTGCTCAGTTTCAGTACTCAAATCTCTTTCATAAGAAAAATCATTATATTTTTCAGCATGGGATTCTTTTCCTGATTACTTAAAGGAGATGAATAAAGTGAAATTAACAAATAAACACATGGATATTTATGATTTACAAGTTCTACTCACTTATTTGGTCATTTACTAAACATTGATCATTTGCATGTGCTAGGGACTACTCTGAAAATTTAGTTTGCACACGTTACTTGAGTCCTAAGTTAATCATTATATCTTTTTCTCAGATACTTGACATTTGTCCACATCTCTTCCAGACATTTTCCTTGTTGATTTCATTCTCCTTCATGGTTTCCACTATCACCTACATGTCAATAACTCTCACATTTACATCTATGACTCAGATGATCTCCTGAGCTCTGGATATATGTAGCCAACTTTTATAAGATATTCTGTACCTTGCTTTAGTATAAGCACTTTATAATCAATAAATATATCACTGAATTACTTTTTCCCAAAACCATTTTTTTCACCTCTATACTCAATTCTGATGTCATCACCGATAACCCAATTGTCCAACCTAATTCTGGCAATTACCATGTATTCTTATTACTCCAATACTTTCACATCCAATCATTTTCTGATTTCTACCAATGCTATCATTTTTACACACCTTAAATCTTTCTTTATTCCCTATGTCACATACTACTTAAGTAGTCACTACGTGACCTTCCAAACCCCAGGCTGTCTTCCTACCCCAAAATGATCTTTCTAAAAATGCATTTGTTCATTTTTGCCCTGTGAGTAAAAGTATCACAAGTGATTCATTGCCAGCAGTATCATCTACACCTCCAACTCTACCTGCTTCTCTTGCCACCTCCTGCTTCCCTATCTATACTTCATGTTGTAGTCACACTCAACTACTTTCTGTTTTCTGAATCATGTCACTTCAGGACTCCAGAATGTTACATAGACTGGTCCATCTGCTTTAAGTAATCTTTTATGTCTCCAGTCCTCAGAAATTTTTAATGTGTTCCATAGCTCCCAGATTAAGAATTCCTTAAGAAACATTCCCTGAATTACACAAATTCTTCTTTTCCTTCTTTGTGCTTCTTTTATTTTTCATAATGGTCACTTGGTCACATATATTATAATCTAATAGACTGTGAGTAACACGTCTTATTGTACAATCTTCGTAACAACAGAAGAACATTGACTATGGAGAGGCAAAGGCTTGTATTCCTCAGTGCTACTTCGCTGATCTTGTGCAAGTTTCTTAGCCATCTTAAAAATGGGATAATTCCTTAGTTGAAACGAATATATAAGGGTCAAAAACATATATGTATGTCATTACCTAGGCATGTGCCAGGTTCAGGTAGGCATTTATAGACTTTATAGTTTCAGTAGTTTTTCATTTATATCATGACCTTGCAGGAGATTTGCATTGATAGGGCTTTCTCTTTTTTTTTTTTTTGATTCAAAAATGTGCTCTTTTTATTAGTTAAAGTCTAAGTTTTACTCTATGTGCATTTTATGTTCTGAATTATTTCCACTGGACTGGTATTTACCCCAAAATAATTAATGGCAGAGAAGAAAAACTTTTAAAATTTACAAGGGCTCCTTCTATCAGCAGTGTTACCCCTTGTTACCAGTGGCTTAGGTATTTCCATTTCTGGTATTGCATAAAACTTTTCTCTGCTGTGAAAGGATAAATACACCTTTCTAATGTTACATGACATAATTGTACCAGTTTTTACTTTCTATAATTTCTAGAACCAAATCTAATTAATATATTTTAAGAAACTTCTTTCTACTGGTTATGTTACTAAATCAAATAAATAAAAAAAAATGTATATTTCCCTCAGAATAACAACTGGCATATCATATGCACTTAATAAATGATAAAATGACAAGGATAATGCTAATTACAATTTTTGTGTACTCAATATTTAGCTCAGACTCTGACAAATTGGAGGTGTTCCAATAAATAATCAAGAGATTAAGTGAATGAGTGATTGAGTTAAATGAAGGAATTAAATCAAATTAGTGGCTGTAAACTGTGGTTGTCAGAGTCACCTGTAGAACAGTTTTTAAGAAGTCAGATGCCTACTTCTAAATAATGACCTACTATTAGAAACTCTGGACTCAAGGCCAAAACATCTTAATTTTTAATAGTTCATAATGTCTGTACACTGCAATGAAATGTGCTTAATGCCACTGAACTGTACACTTAAAATGGTTAAAATGGTAAAGCCTGTGTTGTACATATTTTACTACAAAGAAAAAAAAGTTCATAATGTCTGTTCATTATGGCAATGATTCTTAGTGGTAGAATACCCTGTGGGAAACACAAAAGGTCTCAAGAGTTGGGAGATCATAGATTGAAAAAATCATATGTTTTCCACAAATTCTGAATGTTTCCAAATATTGTATTGTTTTCCTTCAGCCATGAGGTAATGACATAGAATGCACTAGAATTTTTCCTGACTTAATCAACTTCTGTGTAAAATTATTTTCTCTCTCTGATGTTTATCTTTTCTTATCTGGATCTATATACCTTAGTCTTAAGAACTAACACCAGGTTAAGGGATGTCCTAGAGGGCCAGTGACAATCCCAGTGTCAAAGGGACAATCCCAGTTGTGGAAATGGATGGTGTCCACACAAAGCCAGTTAACAAGCACATCTGGATCAAATGCTGCCAGTAGTTACTTTAGATATCTTAGTTTGGCTGTTCCATAAGTTGACCATAGTCTCCAGAGGAATATATTCACTGAAGTTTGTTGTCACAGAACAATACACAAATTGCTTGAAACATGCCATAATTGACTTTAGACAGTTTTTAATTGGTAGTCGTAGTTTTGATAAGGTGTGACTTCTAAATATGTTTATTTTGAATTTCTTTCTGCTCTTCCCAAATCGGCCCACCAGTGAGATACCTAATTGCTTTAATAGTAATGTTCTGAATCTAGTTATATTTGAATCAAGCTATGCAAAGCTTTCATGAAAGGAGAGAATAAAACATAGACATGAATCATTCTACAACTTTGGTATACATGAGAAACACTCAAATTGCTTGTCAAAAATGCCAATTTCTAAGCTCAACTCTAAGAAATGATTTTGTAACTCTGGAGTGGAGATGAGGGTATACATTTTTAATAATACAAATGATGTAAGTGGTTCCAACAAACACTAAAACCTTAAGGTAACGCCCACTGACTCCCCCCCACTTCAGTATACTTAGATTTTGGAAGGTCCATGGAAGAAGAGATATTACTTATTTTTCACCTTACAATTAGATACTTTTCTTGCTGAAATGTAAGCAACAAATGAGCAGATGATGCTTTAATGAGCATCATCTACACCATTCTTTCTATTCCTTCTAATGCTTCTCTTATTTACACTAGTAACAAGTGTTAATATAGCAAGTATTTTTTCTTCTTAATTAGTACTTTAATTTTTTAAACTTTCTTCAAGTACCTTTGCATTGAAGTTATATTCAGGAGATCACATTCAGAATAACAGTGACCACAGAGGGACTTCCTGGTGGCGCAGTGGTTAAGAATCCGCCTGCCAATGAAGGGGACACGGGTTCGAGCCCTGGTCTGGGAAGATCCCACATGCTAAGCCTGCTCGCTGCAACTAGAGGAAGCTGGCACACGGCAATGAAGACCCAATGCGGCCAAAAATAAATTAATTTAAAATAAACAAAAAAACAGATTTTCTTCATCTGCAATTCAACAATATTCATTACCTAGCTAAGCCAATGTAACTTCTGAGGAGACTACCCCAAAATAAAGCAACTAATTTAAAATATGTGAAGACTTGAAGGAAAAGGATAAATCAGGTTGTACAGTAAATACCTCTTTATCTTACTATATTTGAAGAAATTTTGCAGTAGAGTGACTAGTCATTATCTTTTGCTTAATCTCCAAGTTCTAGAGAATAGGGAATTGATTTTCAACAAAATCTTTGAAAGGCTTTGAAAATAACCAAATCAAGTATTGCAAATACGTTCTGACTTTTCCTTTGTGAGTATACTAATATGTTGGCTTATGAGGACTGGGACACGGATAAGGCAAGTGAGGAGTCTAAGGTACAAACTTTAAGGATGTACTTAATTTCAGGGTCATGCAAACCCTGACCCAGCACTTGTATGGCCCTAAGGGTGAGTGTCCCCTGACAATTTTCATCCTAGGCTCCTTATTCTCTTCGTCCTAGTCTCAGCCCTTTGACTTATATTTGTATTATTGTTAGAATACCAGGTAATGTAGAAGTATACTTGCTTTTGAAATGAAGCCAGTACCTTAATGTGTAGTTTTAGCACACCTTTCTCATATGAGCAAATTGCTGTCGTGCTGTTCATCTTTCACTAATACTATTTGTGT